>NC_051155.1:65759484-66059484 GCF_013339745.2 Dermacentor silvarum | reverse complement strand
TGCTACAGCGTCAACACAGCTACCTTTCGCGCACCTGTGGCCACAAACAACGCCAGGTCTACGTTCTGATCACACCGTGCATCCGAAACAGCAGCGAAACCAACATATGTAAAATCAGACGCGCAGGCAGGAATTCGTCAAGCTTAGCGATTTAAAAATGCGATTGAGATAGCACTTTTCCAATCTTTTTTGCAGGAGTTCTCACCGCGACAACTAATACGCCTTAATTGGCACCGATCCGGGCGCATATACGCACGTGGCGTGTAATTTCGCTTAAGGATAAACATCACTGATAGCAGGTAACTGTTCCA
Organism: Dermacentor silvarum; assembly: GCF_013339745.2. Classification (NCBI taxonomy): domain Eukaryota; kingdom Metazoa; phylum Arthropoda; class Arachnida; order Ixodida; family Ixodidae; genus Dermacentor; species Dermacentor silvarum. The sequence continues at coordinate 66,059,173 of NC_051155.1, read as the reverse complement.
ATACGATATCGCTAATGCTTGTGTTCTGCCACGGAAACACCGCACGGTGACGTTAATGTACAGCAAGCGCAAGATGGGAAGTTGATACACTATTCCGCACGCCGAGTGCGTTCGCTTATTCGGTACTATGATCTGCCACTTACTCTTGCCGATGCGCCTTAATTGAAGTTCTTTCTCTGTAGGTTCGCTATCCAGCATTGCCGGGTGGGCTTGTTTTTCTCTCCTTGAGGAAATCGGTGCATGGAAAACGGCCGCGGGCACGGGCAGTCTTGATGCAGCTGTGGCGCGTGTATTTCACACACCGACGTGTTCCACAGCTTAATGTCGCCATCACAGTTTTTGCATCCGACCACAGCAGACGTTTTCCCTCTTAATCTCCAGATGGAGCAGAATATTGTTCGACGTTTGACAAACTGCGCTTGTTAAACGCCGCTGGCTACGCTTTCGCGACTGAGCAATGGTAGTTTTGTTTGCGCGCCCAAGGCCAGAGATGTCCAACACGCGCGGCGCTCCGGTGGCGCCATCTGATTTCAGTTGCACAAACCGGCTGCTGCAAATCGTCTATAAGTGTGCTAAGCGGCCAAAGTAAAGCTTCCGCAAACGAATGTTGTGTCACTCCGCTGCCTGCGCACTGTAGTTCGGTTTCGTTTTCGCCTAGTTTCGGTTTCTTTTTTATTTATTTATTTATTTACAGAGTACCTACATCGCCATAAAGGCATTACGTAGGGGGGAACAAAACATAACCAGTAATACAGAAAAGATTTTGCACAGATATACTCACAAACAGAAGCACTACAGTAGTATTTAGAGAGAGACACAAGTAATGTCAAACAAACAGGTTTTCAAGATATATAGCAAATACATTTGTTTTACAAGAGCACCATCACAGCATAGAATAGAATAATTCGTTATTTGACACATTTACTATATCATTTGATAAAGTATTCCATTGTCGAATTGATTTGGGGAAAAAAGAGTAGTAAAACGTGTTTGTTCTGCAGTTATAGGCTGAGATCTTTTTGTTGTTATCACAGCGAGTCGATATGTAATCTGGTTCCAGAAGATAGATATGGCGATCGATACCTGTCTCACTGTTATATATTCGGTGTAATAGTTTGAGCCTTAACTTCTGCCTACGCATGTGTAGTAGATCCCATCCTAAAGTGGCCTTCATTTCGGAAACGCTAGAGTACGGGCTGTAATTATTGCAAACAAACCTTACTGCTTGGTTCTGTAGTTTTTCCAGTCTATTAATGAGGTAATCTTGATAGGGATCCCATATTACACAAGCATAATCAAGTATTGTTCTGACATGTAAGAAGTATAAAGTTTCTTTAACTTCGCGCGTTGTCTACGACTACGACTACATACATATTGTATTGAATTTGCGTAACGAACCGGTCGCATTTGGTGTGCACGACGGCTGTCTGAAGAAAGTTATAATCAGTACGCTACGCTGTTATGTCGCTACTGCCATCGAGGTAAAGTATAACGCGCATGCACGCGATCTTGCGCGCGACAGCGACAAGCGACGCAATGGAGATGGCTGTCGCGTTCGCTCGTCGCCTACAAGTCGTACCGCTTGCGAGCTACGAGATGAGCGACGACTTTGAGCGACGTCTCCCCGGTGTTGCCGGTATGAGGGCAGCAAATACGCGCCGAAACTGGCGTGACGCGTGCTTTATTTATTTAAGTTGATGTGTTTTACTGTAAAGAGCAGCATAAATATTTCTAAAGCTCTTGCACTAGGTGCTTACAGGGTGTTCCAGCTACCCTGCAGCATGATTTAAAAAAGAGGAACTGCGTTACGCGAAGCAAACCTAGTGCGCATTGTTTCCAGTACAGTGGAGTAGCCGCCAGTATTTTTTCGTTACTGAGATTTAATTAGCTAAGCGTAATTAATTATCTAACTCGAGAAGTACTGTCCTAATTATCAAAGTGTCAATGAGAAAGTTGTAGAGCAACATGAAAAACTCCCTATACAACTTTCTGTTGCTCAATACGGGCTACATAAAAGTGTTTTCCCGAACGTGAAAGAAGCCCGCGAATACACGCAAAGTGACTCGAGCGGCCAGTCGCGCGGCAATTGTGCGTGTATTCGCTGGCTTCTTTCACACTCAGTAAAACACTTTTATGTAGCCCGTATTGAGCAACAGAAAGTTGTATAGGGAGTTTTTCATGTTGCTCTACAACTTTCTCATTGAAACTTTGATAACTAGGACAGTACATCTCTAATTAGATAATTAATTACAATTACCTAATAAAATCTCAGGAACGAAAAAATTACTGGCGGCTACTCCACTGCACTGGAACAATACGCACTAGGTTTGCTTCGCGTAACGCCGTGCCTCTTTTTAAATCCTGCTGCGTGATAGCTGCGACACCCTGTATATATATATAAAGTATTTTCTGTGCGTTTCCTAGTACTGCTCTCCTCACAGGCCTCAGTTGAGGCCTGTAAGGTAATTTTAAATAAATAAAGAAAAAAACTATATATATATATATATATATATATATGCTTGCTCACGTATGGTTTATGGAGTGCGGTTTTTGAAGCTTGGGAGATGGCGCGTATGTGCACACTCTTTATGCGTCAACTCTCAGCGGCTTAGTAGCTGTAGCATTCCGTTTTTGAACCCAAGGACACGGGATGGAATCCTGACTGCATGGGCCACATGCATTCTAATGGAGGCATGCAGAGTAAACAGCCCCAGGTGGCCGAAATTCATTTGAAATTCTCCGCTCCGGACCGTATACCATAACGTATCGTTCCAAAGCCTCCCTATACCGACTCTTCTGAGGTCTGCGAAGAGGTTTCTTGTTGTAATATTAGTGTATGAACCACATATTCTGCAGAGGTGTTTGTGAAATAATTTATGAAGGTAAAGAGAGCCTAAAAACAAATGATATTAATATAATATCCTCACCATCCGGCATTTCTGTTAAATTCAACGACGACCATGTTTCTTGTGTAAACATTTTCTGTTAAGTTCAAGGAAAAGTGCATATATAGCGCTAACTGAAAAAACTTGTCTTCTAAAGAAAGAAATTTCTGTTATTTTTACTTCCAAGAACATTTCAGTACCCAAAACAGAAAAATCTTCTTCTTTGTTGTGTTATTTCACAGATATTTTTACAGTGTACTAACGGCTGTACCGGTGTATTCCTCCGGTGGCAGCGAAAGTGATGTTCGCTTATTAACTCGATACTTTAATTTATGCGTAATATGAGTAAAGCCTAATAAATACAGCACATAAATAATGCTTACAAAACGGAACAGGAGAAATATTTTAGCGTCGTTGGTTAACTGCATCTCAATTTGCAAGAAACTGAAAACAAAACGCGAAAAAAAGTAAACACAAATCAATCAAGTCAGGCAGTGCGGCCAGGCAGTGCGCCCCAGTGTGTAGCAGCTCTTCGAATTTGGCTGCGTTTCCTTCACTAGCGACGTACGATGACACGACGATAGGGCGTGGTATGAATGAATTTGCAAAACGACGAGAGCGGCATATCCGTCGTTTAACTTTGCACTAGTGATCGCGGCGAGGAAAAATGACTGCAAGGCACTGAAAGATATCGTCAGAAAGGATTGGATGATGATAAAGTTTATGAAAAAGCGAAAGCTATTGATGTTGTGGATGCGCTGTAAGAATCAGCACTAACACCATCACGGTATCGGACGTATTAGTGTTAGATAGGTCATCTGCCTAGTGTGTTTTGGTGCGGAACGGGGAGTGTGCGCTGCAAATAACCAAGGCGTTGAAGGGCTTTTTTGCATGTTAGTTCAATATGCGGAGACCAAGACTTATCATGCGATAAAAGAACTCCCAAATATTTATATTGGTTAACTCTTTTTATGGATTCATTGTTAAATGAGTATATGAAATGAGATATAGAACGACGGCTTGAAAATGATAAAAGTACAGTTTTGCTGAAGTTGATGGTCATCTGCCACTGTTTCCGCCAGCTACAAAACCTTTCAAAACAAGTGTTAAGAGCGACATTGTCAAATTCACATTTAATGACACGATATATGACACAATCATTGGCATATAAGCGAGTTTTTGAGGAAATAATAGAAGGGAGGTCATTTATGTAAAGTAAGAAGAGGAGAGGGCCGAGCACGGAGCCTTGAGGTACGCCTGACGATACACCTACTGTCGGGGACTTACTAGAATTAAATGTAATTGTTATTAATGTATCACATATAAGGGCCACTGTGGCCGTAGTGTGGGGCGTTCTTCCTGCATTGGCCATTTCTAATAGTCCAGGCAGAATATATTACAGAGTCATCACACGCAAACTGTCTGAACACGTGTTCTCGAGCATCTAGATTTCGTTATAAAATATCAGCTAACTTGTATGAGAGGGAAAGCCTTTCTTCAAAGAATTGTAAGTGAAAGATTCTTCCCATTTCAGTTTTCGCAAATGCGCTAAAGCAGTTGGCCGAAAAAATTTAGTATTTTTTTCGTTTCACTAGACTTATGGTATTATAGTTGGCAGACAAGGTTTTTCCTATAGAAAGCAAGTTAGACACTGTTTATACTATTTTTCTTTCGAGAATTTGTTCTTAATTATGACATATTCATAGCGGTTTCTCGAAGCTACTGCTAAAACACGGATGAGCATGAAAGCCCGAAAATAATTTTATACAAATTCTCACAAAAGACATTTTAGGGATATGTAGAATCAATAGGGATATTTGTAGTGGATCAAAGACAGTAATTTTCAATAAGATTTTCCGCTCAATATAGTGCAAGCACAAACATTGTCACGCGCCATGATTGCTTGTGAGTTTGCGTAAAATCACACGTTACGCAATACCTAGGATATAATGAGAAGTTACATGTTGGTAATTTCAGAGCGGATTCACGGATTAATAAAACAAGGCTATTGCAGTAATAACTTTTACATAACAAATTAGTAAATGGCTAGGCCGGTAGTAGCTATCTATTCATTTCAATGTAGAAAAAGAATATATTTGTCTAGCTATTGGCTGGATGCAGGGGCGAGCCAGGGGGTGGATGGGGCGGGGGTGCTGATGGGGCTTCAGCCCCTCCCCCCCGAGTATGTTTCGTGCTGGCATGCACCGCCGACCTAAACTACCACCGACGCCGGGAATCATTCTGGATTTTGTCTACAATGTCTTTTTCACGCTCGAAAAGACATTTTAGCACGAACCTTGCGAATTAGGGCTGTATTTCGTGACAACGCCCTTGCACCTGGAGTCACGTAACGCAAGGAGCGCCATCCGAGCACAAACATTTAAGGGCTTTTCGATAGCGAGCTGTCGCGTTGCGGCATCTCGTAGGGGCCGCGGAATCTACGGAGCGCTTGGATTTCAATTACGAAACTTTATGGGTAGAAAGTTCTCATAAACTTTTGACGCGAAAGGTGCACTGACATTTCCAAAGGCGTACTTTAGATAGTTTCAGATTTCCAATTCTGAAACTTCATGGGGTTAATGTTCTTATAAACTTGGGCCAACATGCACGCACTGGAGCCCTCGTGTCCAAGCCGTTCCAGAAATGGAAGCACGCGCTCGCAATCTTCCACGCACACGAAAATACTAAATATCACCGTGACTGTCAGCTAGCAGCTGATGATTTTCTCCAAACATTTTCAAGAAGCGTGCCCAATGTGATTGATCAGCTGGACCAGGGCAGGCAAAGTAAAATATGAGAAAACAGAAGAAAGTAAACGGCCTATTATTGAGGAACCTTTTTTTTTGGCGGGCGACAAGGTCTGGCTCTTCGTGGCAATAGGGACAGTGGCCCTATGGTGTTAAGCATAGCCCCCGCTGAAAATACAGGCATTTTCAGAGTGCTTCTTCGCATGCGAACTTATTGTGGAGATACATATCTGAAGAACCATTTGGAAAGTTGCCCCAGTAATGCCTCGTATTTAAGCCCAGATGCACAAAACCAAATTATAGAAATTTGTTGTGAAATTGTCAAAGAAAGCCTAGATGCAAAAGCAGGCTGTTTCTCCATACTTCCTGACGAAACGACGGACATCGCTGGAATCGAACAGCCTACTGTTTCTGCAAGGTGCCTAAACAAGTATGCCAACGACATCGAGGGAGTGTTAGGTTTTAGCACCGGAATAGATGCCCATCTCTCATTGCGACAGCAGGTTCTATGTAAATGTGTAAATACTGCTGCAGATTCTAGTCACCCTTCCAGTGACCACTGCCCGCGCAGAGAGAATATTTTTAACAAGAGTTTACTAAACAACTACTTGCGCTCTACGATCTCTGTGGAACACACGGTTAGGCTGGCGCTTCTATACACGCACAGAGACGTCGGCATCAACGCGTCCGACGTCGTTGACCGCTTCGCTCAACTTCCTCGCCGAGAGAAGTTTGTTCTTTAGATAGCGAAGCAGCAAAAATCAATGCAAGTAAAAAGCACTGTTCCTTCAGGTCCATAAGTTCTTAATTATGGAAACGTATGACTATTCTTTAGCTTTTAAAACCGCAGAAAATTTCGCCGTTTATTCTAGCAGTTAGCATCATGATCAAAATAATCATGCGAATACGAAAATTACTAGAACATCAATAACTAATTTTGACCGACCGTGCTCATTGAAAGCCCGGCGCAAGCGGCGTTTGCCAAAAACACTCGGATATTGGGTAGTTCAACTTGCCGCATCATCTGTGGCTTTCGCTTGTCCTTTTCTTTCCTTTTTGGCTACCTACTTTTATTTCTTTTTTGAAACGAAGCAATACCCTCCTTTAATTTTGGGTGCGGAATAATTTTTGGTATTGTGCAGACAGTTAAATTACACATTTTGGTTTTAGGCTGTGGTCACCCGATGTCACTGAAGAACCGTATGCCACAGCTTGTTTGGAATCTGCTTCGCGCAAGCCAAGCCCGCATCAAATGACTGAAGCCTTTTGGAATCAACTCAACAGACGTAGGCAGTCACATTATCCAGTGGATACATTGGCTTCCCTAAGTGAAAAATTATTCAGGAGCTTCAAATTGGTAGCCAAGCGTGGAAAGACAAGAAAGGTTAACGCTAAAGAAAGGCCACTTGCTAGCATTTGGCATCTGCAAGCCTGGTCTCACCGCATCAAGAAGGTGGGTAGCCGATGTGGTGTAAATGTCGTCTTTTCGGCAAGAAATAAGTTGGGCCGCATCTGCGCAGCAGTCGAAAGAAAGTTTGAAGGCGATAGCGTTATCGGGCCCAGTTCGCATCCCATTTTTCCTTATGAGTAAACTTCACTGCAACACGCAGCGTGGGAAAGCCAGCTTACAAATACCAAGCTTACAACGATGTTCTTAAAGTCGGCTTCACTTTTAAAGACAATTGCTTTGCTGGGAAGACATTTTTTAAGGAGCACCATAAGTAGTCTTTTAGCAAAATGTGAGCGGCCTAGGACCTTTTTTTATTATCTTAGTTACTATTTGCTAGGACCTTTTTTTAATATTTTAGTTACTATTTGCTGCTGCGCCGAGGTGCGTACGTGTCCAAAACGCATTAGGCAGACTAAGTAACAAATTAACCTGCTGAGGAGGCGAGCACCATCTCGATGGCATTTTTGCAAGTAACCTACCCGGGCGTGCCGCTGTTATGATAGTAGAAATGCTGGAATGTGTTTCAGTTTCCTTGTAAGAGAAATCCGACGCTATCATGTCTGTAGGTTGTGGTTAAGTCGTACTTTACGATTTTTCTGACGGATTTTACTGTGAGCGATGCTATAAGTTCACAAACAACTCTGCGCCACACGGAGGGCCTCTGTGGTCGGGGGGGGGGGGGGGGGGGGGAGGGGGCGCTGGGGATGGTTTTCTCAGCCGCGGACGATGCCAACCACGATACGCCGGATTTCCTGCGACGCGGGTCCCTTAACGCTCTCGCGTTAAAATGGAACGCTGTATTTCCAAAAAGTTGAATAGTTCCCTCGACGGGGCGGCCTGAATGAATGAGGGCGTGAGGGCGTGGAGCGCCGCTGGAACAGAGAAATTCCTTGGTTGGGGACCAAAACAAACGTAGACTGATGTTTATTTTGTATTCCAACAGATGGAAAGCGGAACTCCGCGCAGTACACTTACAAGGCTGAGCGCGGCGTGGCGCTAGCCGTCAGAATCATCCGAAATTGAAACTGATTTAACAGAGTGATTGTGATGTTAAACACAGTAACAGGTTGGTTGTATGTGTAAAGAGTCTAGCGTACCACATCCCCCTTTCCTGTGGAAAGTGGTACATTGGCCAAATTCTACGTTGTTACAATAAGCAAACATTGGACCACAGAGCTTCGTTGAAAGGGCAGCCGTCATCTATTTGTACCTACATTGCAAATAAATGCAAGTGAAAACCGTTGCCGAATAAAACTAAGGTGTTGTCAAGGTACATAAGACTGCATGGGATATTTCTGAAGCATTTTTTATTCACAAGTCCGTTGACATCTGCCTTGCGGGGCCATCTGTGACGCTGTATAAGCTAGAACCGATTATTTAGCCACTAGTATTTAAGCTTTTAAATGTGCCTGTGCCAAGGTATACATTTATGTTTCTGACAATAGACTATAGTTGTTAGTCTGCACTCGTATCATGTTTCATTCTCGTGCATTGTTATTTTGTGATATTTTTTGTCATTATGGAACTCGCATTTAGTACTTAGTTGTAATTTGATAAATTGCGACCATCATAGAAAGGACATCAGCTACATTTTGCAAAAGCGTGACAAGAAGCAAAAAAAAATTCAGCACGAGTAACCATGCAAAACTTGTTTTAAGTAGGCTTTCATCACACAGCTCTGGGACGCGAAATAGAAACCAGAATGACGCACACTGTACTTATATGATCATATGGTGCAGCTTGTGGGGTCTCACACGTGTTATTGGGACAAAGGAACGACAACAAAGTAGTGCCAACAATCGAAAGCGCATTTATTGCACCTTTCATTCACTAATACACGCTAGCCGAATTACTACGCGTAGAATATTCACATGGGCGCGCGATATTGCAAATCAAGGAAGTCCGACTCACCGCGACCGGATAGCAAGCGAATATGTTCGCCCCATGCTAGACACCACCACCTAATCGTTCACGTGTACGGTCACGCGAACGACTCGAGGACCAAAAGCGGCGCTGCGAGCGCCGCTCGCTTGACGTCATGGCAAGGATTCGCGCTTGTCGTCTGCTACAGTTCGGGCCGCGTCCGGGCGCCTTCTCCAATGTTTCCGTTTGTTCGCTCTCGTTCCCTATGCAGCTGCACTTATGACAGTCCTCTCCAATATATTTTGGCGATGTCTTGTTTCGTCAAAATTTATTGAAAGAGCTTATTTTATAGACAACAATATATTTCTCAGAGGCAACGTTACAGTGCCGGCCAACGGAGGTAATTCCGGAGCGGTGCGGGTTTTTCATGCGCAGTTATACACTCTGCAGCGGTAGCTGACGTGCATAATAAAAGCATTACCGCGAAAACATAGGATAGAACAATCCAGTTAAGCGACCATACTTGCCGTGGTGCAACAATCATGTAAGAAACGCTGGCTATATAGGACTTCTAGAACATTTACTTTGATTTTAACCCACTAAAGATTTTTTGCTCACGACGAGCTGTGCATTGGCAAAATATTGAATTTTCAAGTCCAGCAATCTGGGACATCGACTACTGCGGTGAAGCCAACCCTGGGGCGATGCGGTCGGCGTGCTCTATGGGCAGCATTTAAAAAAAATCGATTGCTGAGCAATGGCTCGTTTTTGGCGATTTGCACTTTAGGAACTCAATCACGACAACATTCTCACGCTATGTGTCGAGTGTAGTTTAATTCCGTGGGCTGGATCTTTTTCCTGGACCACTGTTGTAGACCCATTTAAAGTGCATGGGGTGATATTTAAAACGTCATTTGCAGTACAGTAAAAACTAATCCGCTAACTGCACTCTAGTGGCACATACTGTAGGTCTCTCTAAATATGTAGGTCCAGTTTGGTTTTATTCCGCTGGCTGAATTTCTTCCCTGGGGCGCTTTTGTTTGGCTACTATGCGGCAAAGCATCTCTACAGGGGCAAAAGATTCGTCCGCCGTTGAATTGATGGGAAAGAGCTTGTGGACCATGCTAAAAATGGACACAAATGTACAGCTGTGATGCATATTTGCGCCCTGGCGTATAAGAAAAGATGATGGTGTCAGATTCTGCAAGAAGGAGCGGGCCAAATGGCTTTATGGAGTGGCATTGAAGCACTAAGAACGGCTGCGCGTGCCCCTTTTTTCTGAAGTTTCGGCGCATGGTAAAGTGTTTCATTTGGTATTTAGAAACATAAGGTATTTAGAAAGATTGACTATAAGGCAAATTTTTGACACAAAAGGACATCACCAAATAGAGCATTTGTTACTTGTGTTTACTTGACAGCGCAATGTGCCGACAATGCGAAGGCTTGAATATTATCAGTGTAAAATAAATTGAAAGGGAAAACTTATGATCTACAGAACGCGTGACGGAACGAAATAAAGAGGAAAAGAGAGTCCCCGTGTTACAGCGAAAGTCAGCAGCTTCGTCTCATTTAATAAACGCTGCCATTTTAATTTTAAATGCATGATCACTGTATGCCTACCAGATGAGAAATTTGTCCGTCCGTCACGTAAGACGAATGCAATGGCTTATAACCATGTAAGGCAGAGGCTACAAGCGCTCAGCGAAGTGAAGCGAACAGCGCGTACATTCACTGAGGTCACCCATAAGCACAGAACAGCACAAGTTTCAATAAAGAACAAGTTCAAAACTAGCATCCGAACCATGAATAAAACATTGCATTGCATGTCAGCAATTGTCGTCGTAGTTTTGCAACAGCTTAGATGGACATCCAGGTTGATAAGGACCGATAATAGTTTATAAGTGTCGGATCGTGTTCGATAAGATTGATAAGGATCGATGAGGGTTAATAAGGGTTTATGCTGGTCGAATCAAATTCCATAACATTGATAATGACACCGGGCTGCGTGGCGATTAACAAGCGGCACAATGCTGGTGCATACTTAGGCAACTCCCAGAGGACTTTCTGCGTGATTTCTTTTTTTCAGTTCGGAAGTATAACTGAAATCATGCGTGCCTGTTAAGTGTACGCAAATCTCGCACGTTATACGCGAAGGTAAGGTTGTGAAGGTTTGAGAAAGTGGAGCCGCAACCGCTGAACTACACCGGGTCGATTGTTGTAGGGCCTGCTGTGAGCCACACGATTGCTTAGCTGCGCAACTAGGTAATCGCTTCACAATACTTCTCGGACCCCCGCCTTGTCGGGAGTATTTCCTATCGTAAGGTGACTCTTACAATGTCCTCGTAGCGCAACGAAACACTGGTCTGACAGTCGTTTGGAAATACCACCAAATCGCTTGGAAATACGAAGAAAACAAGCAATGGGTTTGTTTCTCCACAAACTCAGTCGTACTGTGGGTAAACAAGCTTCTAGTTTATTTATTTATTTTATTTCAAGATACCTTACAGGCTCCATGAGGAGCATTGGGTAAGGGGGGCATCACTGCAAGACAGTTTTACACGTGAATTCCGAGACTGGAGGACCACAAAAATGAGCAGAAATCATCGTCGCAAAACAGGGTTACAAATGAAAAAGACGCGTTAGCGTACAAAACATCAGCCTAATGTTATCACGCATATTGCTCGCGCACATATCGCACATCATGTAAAAATGTGTACTTCAAAGTATGAAAGGAAAAAGAAAACAATACAAACATTACTCAAATAAACAGAAATAACAGTTCAAGGTAGTGTACAAAATACCAGATAAATTTTACCAAGCACATTGTTCACGCATATAATCAAACATTGCGTAAGAAAAGTTTACTTTAAAAGATGAATAGGAAACAATAGTCAGCGTGACGTTACATACAAATAGAGAGCATAGCATACAGAATGACACATTTTTAGGACATAAACTGCAAGTTCATGAGTTTCCTAAATTTATCTCTGTCCGTTTGCATGGCAGCGCTGTCAGGGAGGGAATTCCACAAGCCGATGGCTCGTGGCAAAGCCGACATATTAAATGTATCAGTGTTTCCGTAGATGCGAGTGAAACTTAAATCATTAATCAGTCGTCGTGATACGAAACTTGCACGTTCCAGCAGCAAAGACGATGACTTCAATTGATGAACATATTTATGGAACAAGGACAGCAATGCCACGTCACGACGACTACTTAGTGCAGGAAGCGAAAGGTCAAGTTTGATTCGAGTTATGCTTGACTGCCTATTGTAATTGCGGGAAATGAAACGACTAGCTCAGTTTCGGATGGCTTCTAACATGCAGATTAGGTACTCGTGATGAGGAGACCAAATCGGGGACGCGAACTCGAGCTCTGGACGGACGAACGTCAGGAAGGTTAATTGCGGATGTCAGATGGAGAATTTTGTAGGTTGCGACGAATGTACCCTAATGTTTTTGAACCATTAGCGCATATGTTTGTTATATGAGAGGCCCAGGAAAGATTTGGTGCGAGATGAATGCCTAGATATTTGTACAGTGAAGCTTCGGATACTAGATCCGCATTTATATGATAAGAAAAGCTTGAGTTAAAGTGTTTGCGTGTGAAAGTCATTACCTTGCATTTAGATGAGTTAAGTGTCATTTGCCAGGCGTTGCACCAGTCGCTAATGTGCTGAAGGCCGCCTTGAAGCATAAGGTGGTCCTCAAAGCTGGTAATTGGTCAGTATAATATACAGTCATCGGCGAAAATGCGCGTGCAGGAGGAGATTTTATTAAGCAGGTCGTTTATGTAAATTAGAAAAAGCAATGGTCCTAATACACTGTCCTGTGGTATACCGGATTTCATATAGGTGAGGGGTGAAGCAAAATTGTTCACAACTGTAAATTGCTGACGATTAGTTAAGAAGTTACGGGTCCAAGATAGCGTTAGAGTCTAATTTGAGAGTAGATAATTTGGAAATTAAGCGGCAGTGGGCTACACGGTCGAAGGCCTTGGAAAAGTCGAGAAAGATGCAATCTGTTTGAAGGTTTTGGTCCATGTGGGAATGTACGTCAGTGGTAAACTCTAGTAATTGTGTCTCGCATGATAAACCTTTCCTGAAGCCATGCTGGGTAGTGAAGAAAAAATTATTTGATTCAAGGTGTTCGTATATGTGAGACGCTATAATATGCCCGAGCATTTTGCAGCATATGCTCGTTAATGAAATTGGACAGTAGTTTTCTGGGGAATTCTTGCTGCCGCTTTTGTACACAGGTACCACTTTAGCAATTTTCCAATCGGAGGGGAGCTGGCCTAATGACAATGACTGGCGGAAAATATGGTACAAAATTTTACTAGATACCGAAGTTGTATTTTTTTAAAACTTTAGAGTTAATATTATCGACGCCTGAAGAGCTAGATAATTTAAGGCTATTGATGAGACATGCGATACCATCTTCAGTAATATCGATGGGCTCCATGTACTGATGATGATGATGATGATGATTTATTGGCATCCCCTTTGAAACGGGGTGGCGACAAATAGTCACCTAGCCTGCTTGATTTAATCAGGTATACTACACATGTTCTTTATCTCGCATTTTTCTATACCTTTTTCAAAAATTTAGCTTGTACCGCTGCCTATGATTTTAAGAGATCAGGTCGTATCGATCTTTTCCCTGCTTTTTTTCCACCAGTACTCTAATCGTCTCTTATTGATCTCTACGGCTGATCTGTTTATGTTTCCTTCCACTTTAAACCCAAGTGCTTCTGGGAGTTGCACGTTACCTACGGTTCTCGCTGGGTGGATCCCGTCGCATTCCATTAGGATGTGCTGAGTGGTCTCTGGATCTTTACTGCAGCATACACATGTCTCATCTAGTTCCGAATATTTGTTCCGATATGTTTTCGTCCTTAGGCAACCGGCTCGAGCCTCAAATAGCAAGGCACTGCTCTTTGTGTTATCGTACAGATTTTCCCTTCTAATTTCTTTCTTCTCATTCTTGTAGTCGAGATCGAGTCGAGTCTCATTCTGGCAGTCGAGATCAGCGACTTCAGGAATGAGTGAAAGATCTTCATTTGTGAACATAGACAAAAAAACGTGTTAAAGATTGCAGGACATTCGCTATTAGCAAGCGGAACTTTATTGTCACCATCTAACGAAATATGGTATGAACCGCGACCAGGTGATATTGCCTGCCAAAATTTTTGTGGGTTGCACTTAAGAAGGGAGGGTAGATCATGAGAATAATATTTATCTTTAGCTTCGCTTACAGCTGAGCAGTAAGCTTTGAAACAAAGGTTATATTTGTCCCAAGCCGTGGGCGAACGGATACGCTTCGCATTTGTGTACAACCTTTTCTTCTTGTTTCTAAGTCGTCGAAGGTACTGGGTGAACCATGGGTTCATTTTATCACTTGTTATTTTGATTAGCGGGATATACTTTTCTACTAACGCGCATAGATTTTGCTTGAAAAGAAGCCAGTTTTCGTCAACTGACCGAGCGGACAACAAAGGTAAGAAAGTCTGAGAAAGGAACGTCTCAAGTTCCTCGTTTATTTTGTTGTAGTCGCCTTTGTTATAGTCGCGGATAGTTTTCTTAGTGACGCTTGTAAACTGCAAGGGGACATTAAGAGTAAGTCGAAGCAACTTATGGTCACTAAAGCCCTCTAAGTAAGTCACTTAACCAAATGTTTCAGGGGCACTAGTAAAAACTAAGTCTAAAATGTTGGTGCCGCGGGTGGGTTGCGTAACCACTTGGAATAAATTGTAATCTAACGTTAAAGAAATAAACTCAAGTGATGACCGACAGGCTGATGTTAGTTTATTCCAATCAATCAGTGGAAAATTGAAGTCTCCAAGGAGATAAATGATATCAGCCTGACAGGTGTTAGTTGCTTTTGTAATGCTATTGCGCAGTTCAACAAGAAAGCACTGATTCGAATCGGGAGGGCGATAACAGCCTCCAATTAACACTTTGTGGATACTGGTTAGGCATTCTGCCCATACTATTTCAATAAAAGAATTGGTGTTATTATCACGCGATTTAATTGTTTTTTGACGCCTAAGAATACGCCGCCACCTCTTTTTCCCGTGCGGTCACACCTGTATATGTTAAAAGAGTTATCGCCGGGGAAGATTTCATTATCGGCTATATCAGGATGTAGCCACGTTTCAGTGAGAATAACGATATCAGAATCGCAGTCGTCAAGAAACGAGGCAACATCGTCGCGCTTAGGCAGCAGGCTTCGAATGTTTGTGAATGATGGTGATAATGATGGCGCGGTTGTAGGTGACTCTGATCTTCACAGTTCGGATTACGCGGTGTGGTTTTTAGCTATCTGCTACAAAGGACTACAGCTTTACGGGTGTTTTCAAAAACATAAATTGCATCCTCAATGCGCAATCTGTCAGTAGAAAGGCTTAAAAGGCTTTGCTTTTGCTTTAGCAAACGCAATCAACAGCTTTGTTGCCTCCCGTGTAGTTGGTGAAAAATCTTCGCGGATAGAGAAGCTAGACCCTTTAAGTTTTCGTGCAGAAGACAGAATGCTTTCCTTGTCATTTTGTCTTGTCAAGAAAGTCATTTTAGCTATAATAGGCCTTTTCTTGTCTTCAGCATATTTCCCTAACCTATGAACTCTCTCAAACTGAGCATTCGACATTTCGATACCCAATTTTTCGGAGCAGAATTTGATAACCTTTTCTTCTGAAACAGCCCAGTTTTCTTTGGCTTCGTCTTCTAATCCAAAGAAGAGCAGGTTAGATCGCCTCCTTCTGTTTTCCGCATCGTCGCATCTAGAATTTATTTTATTCAGTCGATTAGATACGCCTCGCAATGTTTCAGTGCATGATTCAGAATCGGCAGCCGGTTGACACGGGATAGTTGTCTCCAACGTCGCTATCTTTGTTTTTAGTAGTGCAATTTCTTTCACGGCTACAGCGTGTTCTTCTTTCGCGTGTTTTTAAGTCGTCACGCAGAGACTTTTCATTAGCTACATGCTTGCGTACGGTTTCCAATGCAGCTGCCTGCCCCTCTTGGGAATTTTTAAAATCGGCCAGCATAGCTTCGACTGTGTCTTCTAGCTTACTGATTCTATCCAACGCGGTAGCAAAGGCATCTGCTTCAGCCTTGGACATAGGTCCGGGGTTCTGTTCAACGTCGCCCGCGAGGACAAGTAAGAGCTCAAACAAGGCAAGACACATTTTCGATAAAAATTCGACTGACCGGTTAAACGCGTCACTCCACTCTGTCGGGCACGACACCACTATAATGCAATAATCACTAGTCTTAACAGAAGCAGCACGTTCAAGGTAACTAACCTGCAATAACAGCAATCGTGAGGAAGGCATACTTGATGTGGTGTCGTGCCCGAGGCAAACGATGGCTGGCTGGCTCTTAAATCCCCCGCCGGCAGTGCCGATTGTAGTAGTGGCTCCGGGTTGCCAGATGAGCAGCCTGGCGGTGTCCAAGTCTGGCGTTGCGCTCGTCGCCACCGAACAGGCAGGAAGTGGGCCAATTTCACGGTGCTGCTGGGGCCCAAGAATTCCGGAGCAGAAAGCCCATGTCATGACAATCTGCAATAACGGCAATCGTGAGGAAGGCATACTTGATGTGGTGTCGTGCCCAAGGCGAACGATGGCTGCCTGGCTCTTGAATACCCCGCCGGCATTGTCGATTGTAGTCGTAGTGGCTCCGGGTTGCCAGATGAGCAGCCTGGCGGTGTCCAAGTTTGGCGTTGCGTTCGTCGCCACCGAACAGGCAGGAAGTGGGCCAATTTCACGGTGCTGCTAGGGCCCAAGAATTCCGGAGCAGAAAGCCCATGTCATGACAATCTGCAATAACGGCAATCGTGAGGAAGGCATACTTGATGTGGTGTCGTGCCCGAGGCGAACGATGGCTGGCTGGCTCCTTGAATACCCCGCCGGCAGTGTCGATTGTAGTCGTAGTGGCTCCGGGTTGCCAGATGAGCAGCCTGGCGGTGTCCAAGTTTGGCGTTGCGTTCGTCGCCACCGAACAGGCAGGAAGTGGGCCAATTTCACGGTGCTGCTAGGGCCCAAGAATTCCGGAGCAGAAAGCCCATGTCATGACAATCTGCAATAACGGCAATCGTGAGGAAGGCATACTTGATGTGGTGTCGTGCCCGAGGCGAACGATGGCTGGCTGGCTCCTGAATACCCCGCCGGCATTGTCGATTGTAGTCGTAGTGGCTCCGGATTGCCAGACGAGCAGTCGGGCGGTGTTCAAGCTTGGCGTTGCGTTCGTCGCCACTGAACAGGCAGGAAGTGGCCCAGTTTCACGGTGCTTGTAGGGCCCAAGAATTCCGGAGCAGAAAGCCCATGCAATGACAAATCTGCAATAACCGCAATCGTGAGGACGGCATACTTGATGTGGTGTCGTGCCCGAAGCGAACGATGACTGGCTGGCCCCTAACTCCCCCGCCGGCAGTGTCGATTGTAGTCGTAGTGGCTCCGGGTTTCCAGACGAGCAGTCTGGCGGTGTTCAAGCTTGGCGTTGCGTTCGTCGCCACTGAACAGGCAGGAAGTGGCCCAGTTTCACCGTGCTGGTAGGGCCCAAGAATTCCGGAGCAGAAAGCCCATGTCATGACAAATCTGCAATAACCGCAATCGTGAGGACGGCATACTTGATGTGGTGTCGTGCCCGAAGCGAACGATGACTGGCTGGCCCCTAACTCCCCCGCCGGCAGTGTCGATTGTAGTCGTAGTGGCTCCGGGTTTCCAGACGAGCAGTCTGGCGGTGTTCAAGCTTGGCGTTGCGTTCGTCGCCACTGAACAGGCAGGAAGTGGCCCAGTTTCACGGTGCTGCTAGGGCCCAAGAATTCCGGAGCAGAAAGCCCATGTCATGACAATCTGCAATAACCGCAATCGTGAGGACGGCATACTTGATGTGGTGTCGTGCCCGAAGCGAACGATGACTGGCTGGCCCCTAACTCCCCCGCCGGCAGTGTCGATTGTAGTCGTAGTGGCTCCGGGTTTCCAGACGAGCAGTCTGGCGGTGTTCAAGCTTGGCGTTGCGTTCGTCGCCACTGAACAGGCAGGAAGTGGCCCAGTTTCACGGTGCTGGTAGGGCCCAAGAATTCCGGAGCAGAAAGCCCATGCAATGACAAATCTGCAATAACCGCAATCGTGAGGACGGCATACTTGATGTGGTGTCGTGCCCGAAGCGAACGATGACTGGCTGGCCCCTAACTCCCCCGCCGGCAGTGTCGATTGTAGTCGTAGTGGCTCCGGGTTTCCAGACGAGCAGTCTGGCGGTGTTCAAGCTTGGCGTTGCGTTCGTCGCCACTGAACAGGCAGGAAGGGTGCCAGTTTCACTTGCTGCTGGGCCCAAGAATTCCGGAGCAGAAAGCCCATGTAATGACAAATCTGCAATAACCGCAATCGTGAGTACGGCATACTTGATGTGGTGTCGTGCCCGAAGCGAACGATGACTGGCTGGCCCCTAACTACCCCGCCGGCAGTGTCGATTGTAGTCGTAGTGGCTCCGGGTTTCCAGACGAGCAGTCTGGCGGTGTTCAAGCTTGGCGTTGCGTTCGTCGCCACTGAACAGGCAGGAAGTGTGCCAGTTTCACCTTGCTGCTGGGCCCAAGAATTCCGGAGCAGAAAGCCCATGTAATGACAAATCTGCAATAACCGCAATCGTGAGGACGGCATACTTGATGTGGTGTCGTGCCCGAAGCGAACGATGACTGGCTGGCCCCTAACTCCCCCGCCGGCAGTGTCGATTGTATTCGTAGTGGCTCCGGGTTTCCAGATGAGCAGTCTGGCGGTGTTCAAGCTTGGCGTTGCGTTCGTCGCCACCGAACAGGCAGGAAGTGGGCCAATTTCACGGTGCTGCTAGGGCCCAAGAATTCCGGAGCAGAAAGCCCATGTCATGACAATCTGCAATAACGGCAATCGTGAGGAAGGCATACTTGATGTGGTGTCGTGCCCGAGGCGAACGATGGCTGGCTGGCTCCTGAATACCCCGCCGGCATTGTCGATTGTAGTCGTAGTGGCTCCGGGTTGCCAGATGAGCAGCCTGGCGGTGTCCAAGTTTAGCGTTGCGTTCGTCGCCACCGAACAGGCAGGAAGTGGGCCAATTTCACGGTGCTGCTAGGGCCCAAGAATTCCGGAGCATAAGGCCCATGTCATGACAATCTGCAATAACGGCAATCGTGAGGAAGGCATACTTGATGTGGTGTCCTGCCCGAGGCGAACGATGGCTGCCTGGCTCTTGAATACCCCGCCGGCATTGTCGATTGTAGTCGTAGTGGCTCCGAGTTGCCAGATGAGCAGCCTGGCGGTGTCCAAGTTTGGCGTTGCGTTCGTCGCCACCGAACAGGCAGGAAGTGGGCCAATTTCACGGTGCTGCTAGGGCCCAAGAATTCCGGAGCAGAAAGCCCATGTCATGACAATCTGGAATAACGGCAATCGTGAGGAAGGCATACTTGATGTGGTGTCGTGCCCGAGGCGAACGATGGCTGGCTGGCTCCTGAATACCCCGCCGGCATTGTCGATTGTAGTCGTAGTGGCTCCGGGTTGCCAGATGAGCAGCCTGGCGGTGTCCAAGTTTGGCGTTGCGCTCGTCGCCACCGAACAGGCAGGAAGTGGGCCAATTTCACGGTGCTGCTAGGGCCCAAGAATTCCGGAGCAGAAAGCCCATGTCATGACAATCTGCAATAACGGCAATCGTGAGGAAGGCATACTTGATGTGGTGTCGTGCCCGAGGCGAACGATGGCTGCCTGGCTCTTGAATACCCCGCCGCAGTGTCGATTGTAGTCCGTAGTGGCTCCGGGTTGCCAGATGAGCAGCCTGGCGGTGTCCAAGCTTGGCGTTGCGTTCGTCGCCACTGAACAGGCAGGAAGTGGCCCAGTTTCACGGTGCTGGTAGGGCCCAAGAATTCCGGAGCAGAAAGCCCATGTCATGACAAATCTGCAATAACCGCAATCGTGAGGACGGCATACTTGATGTGGTGTCGTGCCCGAAGCGAACGATGACTGGCTGGCCCCTAACTCCCCCGCCGGCAGTGTCGATTGTAGTCGTAGTGGCTCCGGGTTTCCAGACGAGCAGTCTGGCGGTGTTCAAGCTTGGCGTTGCGTTCGTCGCCACTGAACAGGCAGGAAGTGGCCCAGTTTCACCGTGCTGGTAGGGCCCAAGAATTCCGGAGCAGAAAGCCCATGTCATGACAAATCTGCAATAACCGCAATCGTGAGGACGGCATACTTGATGTGGTGTCGTGCCCGAAGCGAACGATGACTGGCTGGCCCCTAACTCCCCCGCCGGCAGTGTCGATTGTAGTCGTAGTGGCTCCGGTTTTCCAGACGAGCAGTCTGGCGGTGTTCAAACTTGGCGTTGCGCTCGTCACCACTGAACAGACAGGAAGTGGCCCAGTTTCACGGTGCTTCTAGGGCCCAAGAATTCCGGAGCAGAAAGCCCATGTCATGACAATCTGCAATAACGGCAATCGTGAGGAAGGCATACTTGATGTGGTGTCGTGCCCGAGGCGAACGATGGCTGCCTGGCTCTTGAATACCCCGCCAGTGTCAATTGTAGCCGTAGTGGCTCCGGGTTGCCAGATGAGCAGCCTGGCGGTGTCCAAGTTTGGCGTTGCGTTCGTCGCCACGGAACAGGCAGTAAGTGGAGCAATTTCACGGTGCTGCTAGGGCCCAAGAATTCCGGAGCAGAAAGCCCATTTCATGACAATCTGCAATAACGGCAATCGTGAGGAAGGCATACTTGATGTGGTGTCGTGCCCGAGGCGAACGATGGCTGGCTGGCTCTTGAATACTCCGCCGGCAGTGTCGATTGTAGTCGTAGTGGCTCCGGGTTTCCAGATGAGCAGTCTGGCGGTGTTCAAGCTTGGCGTTGCGTTCGTCGCCACTGAACAGGCAGGAAGTGTGCCAGTTTCACCTTGCTGCTGGGCCCAAGAATTCCGGAGCAGAAAGCCCATGTAATGACAAATCTGCAATAACCGCAATCGTGAGGACGGCATACTTGATGTGGTGTCGTGCCCGAAGCGAACGATGACTGGCTGGCCCCTAACTCCCCCGCCGGCAGTGTCGATTGTAGTCGTAGTGGCTCCGGGTTTCCAGACGAGCAGTCTGGCGGTGTTCAAGCTTGGCGTTGCGTTCGTCGCCACTGAACAGGCAGGAAGTGGCCCAGTTTCACCGTGCTGGTAGGGCCCAAGAATTCCGGAGCAGAAAGCCCATGTCATGACAAATCTGCAATAACCGCAATCGTGAGGACGGCATACTTGATGTGGTGTCGTGCCCGAAGCGAACGATGACTGGCTGGCCCCTAACTCCCCCGCCGGCAGTGTCGATTGTAGTCGTAGTGGCTCCGGTTGCCAGATGAGCAGCCTGGCGGTGTCCAAGTTTGGCGTTGCGTTCGTCGCCACCGAACAGGCAGGAAGTGGGCCAATTTCACGGTGCTGCTAGGGCCCAAGAATTCCGGAGCAGAAAGCCCATGTCATGACAATCTGCAATAACGGCAATCGTGAGGAAGGCATACTTGATGTGGTGTCGTGCCCGAGGCGAACGATGGCTGGCTGGCTCTTGAATACCCCGCCGGCAGTGTCGATTGTAGTCGTAGTGGCTCCGGGTTGCCAGATGAGCAGCCTGGCGGTGTCCAAGTTTGGCGTTGCGTTCGTCGCCACCGAACAGGCAGGAAGTGGGCCAATTTCACGGTGCTGCTAGGGCCCAAGAATTCCGGAGCAGAAAGCCCATGTCATGACAATCTGCAATAACGGCAATCGTGAGGAAGGCATACTTGATGTGGTGTCGTGCCCGAGGCGAACGATGGCTGGCTGGCTCTTGAATACCCCGCCGGCAGTGTCGATTGTAGTCGTAGTGGCTCCGGGTTGCCAGATGAGCAGCCTGGCGGTGTCCAAGTTTGGCGTTGCGCTTCGTCGCCACCGAACAGGCAGGAAGTGGGCCAATTTCACGGTGCTGCTAGGGCCCAAGAATTCCGGAGCAGAAAGCCCATGTCATGACAATCTGCAATAACGGCAATCGTGAGGAAGGCATACTTGATGTGGTGTCGTGCCCGAGGCGAACGATGGCTGGCTGGCTCTTGAATACCCCGCCGGCAGTGTCGATTGTAGTCGTAGTGGCTCCGGGTTGCCAGATGAGCAGCCTGGCGGTGTCCAAGTTTGGCGTTGCGTTCGTCGCCACCGAACAGGCAGGAAGTGGGCCAATTTCACGGTGCTGCTAGGGCCCAAGAATTCCGGAGCAGAAAGCCCATGTCATGACAATCTGCAATAACGGCAATCGTGAGGAAGGCATACTTGATGTGGTGTCGTGCCCGAGGCGAACGATGGCTGGCCTGGCTCTTGAATACCCCGCCGGCAGTGTCGATTGTAGTCGTAGTGGCTCCGGGTTGCCAGATGAGCAGCCTGGCGGTGTCCAAGTTTGGCGTTGCGTTCGTCGCCACCGAACAGGCAGGAAGTGGGCAATTTCACGGTGCTGCTAGGGCCCAAGAATTCCGGAGCAGAAAGCCCATGTCATGACAATCTGCAATAACGGCAATCGTGAGGAAGGCATACTTGATGTGGTGTCGTGCCCGAGGCGAACGATGGCTGGCTGGCTCCTGAATACCCCGCCGGCATTGTCGATTGTAGTCGTAGTGGCTCCGGGTTGCCAGATGAGCAGCCTGGCGGTGTCCAAGTTTGGCGTTGCGTTCGTCGCCACCGAACAGGCAGGAAGTGGGCCAATTTCACGGTGCTGCTAGGGCCCAAGAATTCCGGAGCAGAAAGCCCATGTCATGACAATCTGCAATAACGGCAATCGTGAGGAAGGCATACTTGATGTGGTGTCGTGCCCGAGGCGAACGATGGCTGGCTGGCTCTTGAATACCCCGCCGGCATTGTCGATTGTAGTCGTAGTGGCTCCGGGTTGCCAGATGAGCAGCCTGGCGGTGTCCAAGTTTAGCGTTGCGTTCGTCGCCACCGAACAGGCAGGAAGTGGGCCAATTTCACGGTGCTGCTAGGGCCCAAGAATTCCGGAGCAGAAGGCCCATGTCATGACAATCTGCAATAACGGCAATCGTGAGGAAGGCATACTTGATGTGGTGTCGTGCCCGAGGCGAACGATGGCTGCCTGGCTCTTGAATACCCCGCCGGCATTGTCGATTGTAGTCGTAGTGGCTCCGAGTTGCCAGATGAGCAGCCTGGCGGTGTCCAAGTTTGGCGTTGCGTTCGTCGCCACCGAACAGGCAGGAAGTGGGCCAATTTCACGGTGCTGCTAGGGCCCAAGAATTCCGGAGCAGAAAGCCCATGTCATGACAATCTGCAATAACGGCAATCGTGAGGAAGGCATACTTGATGTGGTGTCGTGCCCGAGGCGAACGATGGCTGGCTGGCTCCTAACTCCCCCGCCGGCAGTGTCGATTGTAGTCGTAGTGGCTCCGGGTTTCCAGACGAGCAGTCTGGCGGTGTTCAAGCTTGGCGTTGCGTTCGTCGCCACTGAACAGGCAGGAAGTGGCCCAGTTTCACGGTGCTGGTAGGGCCCAAGAATTCCGGAGCAGAAAGCCCATGTCATGACAAATCTGCAATAACCGCAATCGTGAGGACGGCATACTTGATGTGGTGTCGTGCCCGAAGCGAACGATGACTGGCTGGCCCCTAACTCCCCCGCCGGCAGTGTCGATTGTAGTCGTAGTGGCTCCGGGTTTCCAGACGAGCAGTCTGGCGGTGTTCAAGCTTGGCGTTGCGTTCGTCGCCACTGAACAGGCAGGAAGTGGCCCAGTTTCACCGTGCTGGTAGGGCCCAAGAATTCCGGAGCAGAAAGCCCATGTCATGACAAATCTGCAATAACCGCAATCGTGAGGACGGCATACTTGATGTGGTGTCGTGCCCGAAGCGAACGATGACTGGCTGGCTCTTGAATACCCCGCCGGCATTGTCGATTGTAGTCGTAGTGGCTCCGGGTTGCCAGATGAGCAGCCTGGCGGTGTCCAAGTTTGGCGTTGCGCTTCGTCGCCACCGAACAGGCAGGAAGTGGGCCAATTTCACGGTGCTGCTAGGGTCCAAGAATTCCGGAGCAGAAAGCCCATGTCATGACAATCTGCAATAACGGCAATCGTGAGGAAGGCATACTTGATGTGGTGTCGTGCCCGAGGCGAACGATGGCTGCCTGGCTCTTGAATACCCCGCCAGTGTCAATTGTAGCCGTAGTGGCTCCGGGTTGCCAGATGAGCAGCCTGGCGGTGTCCAAGTTTGGCGTTGCGTTCGTCGCCACGGAACAGGCAGTAAGTGGACCAATTTCACGGTGCTGCTAGGGCCCAAGAATTCCGGAGCAGAAAGCCCATGTCATGACAATCTGCAATAACGGCAATCGTGAGGAAGGCATACTTGATGTGGTGTCGTGCCCGAGGCGAACGATGGCTGGCTGGCTCTTGAATACTCCGCCGGCAGTGTCGATTGTAGTCGTAGTGGCTCCGGGTTGCCAGATGAGCAGCCTGGCGGTGTCCAAGTTTAGCGTTGCGTTCGTCGCCACCGAACAGGCAGGAAGTGGGCCAATTTCACGGTGCTGCTAGGGCCCAAGAATTCCGGAGCAGAAAGCCCATGTCATGACAATCTGCAATAACGGCAATCGTGAGGAAGGCATGCTTGATGTGGTGTCATGCCCGAGGCGAACTATGGCTGGCTGGCTCTTGAATACCCCGCCGGCAGTGTCGATTGTAGTCGTAGTGGCTCCGGGTTGCCAGATGAGCAGCCTGGCGGTGTCCAAGTTTGGCGTTGCGTTCGTCGCCACCGAACAGGCAGGAAGTGGGCCAATTTCACGATGCTGCTAGGGCCCAAGAATTCCGGAGCAGAAAGCCCATGTCATGACAATCTTGGATAACGGCAATCGTGAGGAAGGCATACTTGATGTGGTGTCGTGCCCGAGGCGAACGATGGCTGGCTGGCCTCTTGAATACCCCGCCGGCAGTGTCGATTGTAGTCGTAGTGGCTCCGGGTTGCCAGATGAGCAGCCTGGCGGTGTCCAAGTTGGCGTTGCGTTCGTCGCCACCGAACAGGCAGGAAGTGGGCCAGTTTCACGGTGCTGCTAGGGCCCAAGAATTCCGGAGCAGAAAGCCCATGTCATGACAATCTGCAATAACGGCAATCGTGAGGAAGGCATACTTGATGTGGTGTCGTGCCCGAGGCGAACGATGGCTGCCTGGCTCTTGAATACCCCGCCGGCAGTGTCGATTGTAGTCGTAGTGGCTCCGAGTTGCCAGATGAGCAGCCTGGCGGTGTCCAAGTTTGGCGTTGCGTTCGTCGCCACCGAACAGGCAGGAAGTGGGCCAATTTCACGGTGCTGCTAGGGCCCAAGAATTCCGGAGCAGAAAGCCCATGTCATGACAATCTGCAATAACGGCAATCGTGAGGAAGGCATACTTGATGTGGTGTCGTGCCCGAGGCGAACGATGGCTGGCTGGCTCCTGAATACCCCGCCGGCATTGTCCATTGTAGTCGTAGTGGCTCCGGGTTGCCAGATGAGCAGCCTGGCGGTGTCCAAGTTTGGCGTTGCGCTCGTCGCCACCGAACAGGCAGGAAGTGGGCCAATTTCACGGTGCTGCTAGGGCCCAAGAATTCCGGAGCAGAAAGCCCATGTCATGACAATCTGCAATAACGGCAATCGTGAGGAAGGCATACTTGATGTGGTGTCGTGCCCGAGGCGAACGATGGCTGCCTGGCTCTTGAATACCCCGCCAGTGTCAATTGTAGCCGTAGTGGCTCCGGGTTGCCAGATGAGCAGCCTGGCGGTGTCCAAGTTTGGCGTTGCATTCGTCGCCACCGAACAGGCAGGAAGTGGGCCAATTTCACGGTGCTGCTAGGGCCCAAGAATTCCGGAGCAGAAAGCCCATGTCATGACAATCTGCAATAACGGCAATCGTGAGGAAGGCATACTTGATGTGGTGTCGTGCCCGAGGCGAACGATGGCTGGCTGGCTCTTGAATACCCCGCCGGCAGTGTCGATTGTAGTCGTAGTGGCTCCGGGTTGCCAGATGAGCAACCTGGCAGTGTCCAAGTTTGGTGTTTCGTTCGTCGCCACCGAACAGGCAGGAAGTGGGCCAATTTCACGGTGCTGGTAGGGCCCAAGAATTCCGGAGCAGAAAGCACATGTCATGACAATCTGCAATAACGGCAATCGTGAGGAAGGCATACTTGATGTGGTGTCGTGCCCGGTCAAGTAGCAGCATTTAGTAACAGTCAAGTAGCAATCAAGTAGCAGGTCAAGTAACAGTCAAGCAGCAGTATGGCAGCAGTATTTCCCGTACACAACTTTTTTTTAATTATTGTGAAAGCAATTATATGCATGACGTCGCGGATGACGTCGGCGTATTTACGCCGACGTCATCCGCGTCGCCTTCGCTGTCGCCGCGATGTTCCGTGTGAAGTCCGAGTGCGATAACATCGCGGCTGGATGCCGTATGTTGCCGGTGAGAGTGAAAGCGCCAGATTTATCTGACAA
This sequence comes from Dermacentor silvarum, assembly GCF_013339745.2. NCBI lineage: Eukaryota > Metazoa > Arthropoda > Arachnida > Ixodida > Ixodidae > Dermacentor > Dermacentor silvarum. The sequence goes on along the minus strand of NC_051155.1, from coordinate 66,032,786 downwards.
GCCTGGTGGCTCAATCTCGAAGGTTATGAAAAATGGCGCACAACAATGCCTCAAGCACGCACGTCTTGCTGTGTATTGCGTGTATTACACGGGCAAATAGATGCACGCAAGGGTAACGCTTAACATCAACTCACCGCTCTCGCATTGCACTAAATGCTGAAGAAATTAAACATTCACTGTTAACATCACCGCGTACTATCGTCAGTCAAAGCAAACAGCAGAGAAAGCTTCGCTTACATTTATTCCCACACTGAGTCGGATCCACATAATTTTATTGCGATTGCAAATATATGGAAACTCCAGGCACATTTCCGCCGTCGTCGTCGACGTGATGTTCCGTATGAAGTCCAAGTGCGATAACATCGTGGCCGCGCGCCGTATTGTGTGGGTGAAAGTGAAAGCGTGAGAGGGTGAGCAGAGAATGGTTGCTAAGTCTCGCGCGCGCAAGGGAGGAAGGCGGGGAGAAAGCGCTCAGTCTTCCATCGCGCACAAAGCCGCAGGGAAAGTGGGGAACGTTTTAGTACCGTGGCGGCTACGTAGGACGCGGCTGAGCGCGGCCGCGCGGCCCCGATCTAGAAAGCGATGTTCGCTGGGTACAAAGCCTAGGCGGGCCGACGGCTCGGACCCTATAACGTACGACTATTCTAATCTGTTTTCCTTTCAATCTCCTGATGTCAAAGTTACGTAACCGCCAACGCAAGCTTCGGGCGGCGACTCGCAGCGTTGTTTGAGAAGGCTAATGAAACGCTTTCCAATTTTATAGGAGGTCACTGTTTGCTTTCAAAAGGAATAGCATTGCCTAACTTGACATATATTTCTTACCTGATTGGCTGAGCAAGGGCGAGGAGCACACAGAAGTGGAGGCGGTAAGGTGGGGCCGGGCTAGTGCAGTGAAAGTAGATAAGCTGATGAGGAGGGTATTGCCGGCGTCTGTGTTTGCCCTGCTTCTTCTTACTTAGATTTCGTTGTCTGCTAGAAAATCATGCCGGCGTGCAACGGAAGCGTAACAATGCAGCTAAAACGAATCTTCAGTAAAGAAAATTTGACATAGCGATGTTGTTTACGTGCCGAAAGGGCTCGACAACCATATAATGTCACGCAAAATTTTTTAAAATAGGCAAGTAAATCCATTCTCCACGGCAGCTCCGACAAGCCAGTGCCAGAGCGAACGGCGGGTACCCACCTTCTATTCATGTCGGAACGGGGCAGTGTCTGGCTATTAAAAAGAAAATTAAGTTTTGATCGGCGTAATAATGCATCTTTAATGCGTACACACCATTTTGACGCAGTGATTTTTCACGGTTTCTGGACGTCAGGTGACAGACAGGCGAAGTGGGCGCAGCCCAAAAACTTTTGACCAATTGCGGATGGCTGATGGTAAAAAGGCATAGAATCCAAAAATAATAGTTTTCTGTTGTTCGGTCTCACATGCATAATTAGTGTGTACACGTCATATAAGAGTGAGTAGCCCTCGCGGTTTTTTAACAGCGGAGCTGTTTAAGCTGAGCGTTAGTCCGTAACCTGCGAAAAGAAATTGTGGGCCGATCCTGGCGGTTGCGCAGAAAAGGTCCAAGCGCAATGACACATACCTCTGTGAACAAGCGAAGCTGAGCCTGGTTAAGTCTAGCTAAGCATGGTTGGGACTACTTAAGCTTAGTCTGTCATCAATAGACAATCGATAGTCAACCAGTAGCTAATCGATAATTGATCAATGATCAATAAATTCCGGGAAATGCTGGGTATGACTTGGTAGTGCTTAGCCTAGCCCAAAAGCCAGGCCAAGCTAGGTGCCCATCAGCTCCGCTTTCTCCGTAGCATTGTGCCTCCCTTGCAAGCTACGCTATTTTTCCTTTACGTTGCGTGAAAGACAAGTGAAGTTGGGCAATCATGGAGGCCTGATTGCAAAAGTATAATAGAAGCAGTTTGGAATTGCTTTTCGTTAAAGCGCCCTTGATGCCTCCGTGTGTGGTGTATTCTCGGCGCAATTAGTTCGCGTTGAAGCTAGAAGTAGCACGATGGACAATTCGCTCGCTGTTGCTGCCGCTCTCCCACACGCCATTGTTTTGACAGCGAGTGTCCGCGCTTATCGAGAGAGATGTGTTCGTGTGTGATTGTGCGCGCGTGACAACGTGCAGCTTAATTTAGTTAGTAAGCGAATGTTTACAGCAGTTTATGCAGATAGTTATCGGTCCTCGAGGATCTAGGACGATAGCGACAAGTTTTAGCGACAAGAACATTGATCTTCGCCAACCACCGAGTTGAGTTTTTGCTGAAGGCGCAAATAGCCCTAATCGTCTTTCCGCAGGTAAGCGCCCATTTTTTCCTACGTACCGTCACCACTTCGTAACATACTGCGATACACTCAAAACGTGCCGTTCGCGCACATTCAGGCCACACAAACACAACGCCATGCATTGTATAACCGAGTCAACAAAAACCACGTGCGTTTGAGGACAAGATGAAATCCGGCCACGAAAGTTGCAAATGCAGCTCTAACATGCAGCGCGAACATTGCGGCACTTAGGAGGGAGAAGAACTAACGAAGCCTCATACAGCAAGTGGCAGCATGTTAGATTACGGATCATTGAAGAATCGCTCGCTTACCTCACACAGCCGGGACATTGTATTGGGTTGAAATCAGCGCGGCTGATTCTTTGAAGCCAGACCTTCCTCTGCGCCGCGTCTCGCTTCGCTGATGGAATCCGGAAGAGTCGCTTGCCGTCTGTTTCGCGTGTTCTGCACCCGAATGCCGAGCAACACGGCATCGCGAACACTACGCCTTAAAAGCGCAAAGGCGATGCGATGCGTAGTGCCTCCATACACGGCTCGCAATGGTCTGCCACCGCGATGGCGGCGGGAGCAAAAAACAAGCAAGAAAAGAGAGCACGTGACAGCATTCGGCCAATCGGAGGGCTGAGCGCCGAGAGGACGGGCAGGAGAGGAGGAAAGCGGCAATCTTCAAAAGATGTCGCTACTTTTTTTTACTGAGGGGCTTTAGTACGAAATGATTAGGTACTTACACCCCGAAACACTCACAACACTCCTGTCTCTTTTTAATGCCATGTGGGCCGCTGGCTGTATTCCGTCCTCATGGAAAGAAGCCATAGTCATCCCGGTACTTCAACAAGGCAAAGACCCGTCCTTAGTCAGCAGCTACAGGCCAATAGCTCTAACAAGCTGCCTGTGCAAGCTGTATGAAAATAATGATAAACCGGCGTTTAATCAGTTTCATAGAAAATAACAAAATACTAGACCCCTTCCAGTGTGGCTTCCGAGAAGGTAGGTCGACAATAGACCACCTTGTTCGCATCGAGGCAAACATCAGAGATGCGTTTATTCATAAACAGTTTTTACTTTCGGTCTTTCTAGATTTAGAGAAAGCGTACGACACGACATGACGCTTCGCGATTCTATGAGATCTTTCTGCGATGGGGGTCTGCGGAAATATGTTTAACGCAGTCGAAAGCTACTTGTCTAACCGCACGTTTCGCGTAAGAGTGGGCAATGCTTTATCTAGAAGATTCACCCAGGAGGCTGGCGTGCCGCAAGGGGGTGTACTTAGTTGCACACTCTTCATTGTAAAAATGAACTCCCTGCATACAGTCATTCCACGCAGCATGTTTTATTCTGTGTATGTCGATGACGTACAGATAGGTTTCAAATCATGTAACGTCGCTATCTGTGAACGACAGGTGCAGCTTGGATTACAAAAATTCTCTAAATGGGCGGATGTAAATGGGTTCAAAATAAACGCACAGAAAAGTACATGCATACTCTTCTCAAACAAAAGAGGCGTGACACCTGTGACAAATCTCACGATGAATCGAGAGGAAATAGAAACTTTAATAGAAACTTTATTGTAATAGAAAACATATTAAGGAGGGGTGGTCGGAGCCTCTCAGTCCAGGGCCCCACTGGCCTCTGCCGCCTGCCTGACCTGGCTAATTAAAGACTTTTTTCTTGCCAGGTCAGAGCGGGCGAGCTGTGCCTCCCACTGCCCATTGTGTCACTGGTATTTGGTCTATGAGGGTGCTTAGTGCACTCCCAAGTTACGTGAATTAGGGTAGGTATGCCACCGCACCAAGGACAGTTGGCCCTATAACGAGTGGGATACATGACATTTAGCAATATTAAATGGGGGAATACCCCAGTCTGTATTTTACGCCAATCGGCGGCCTCTTCCCCGCTAAGTTGTGGGTGAGGCGACGGGTATTTTCTGCGGACTCCGCGCTCATGAGCAAGCATGTCTTTGGCATTTAAATTGGTAGGATTTTGTGAGGGATAGTGCGAGTGGTTGGGGTTAGAAGAGGACGCCGTCGCTCGGTTAGTAAACCCTCGAGCTAACGCGTTAGCCTTTTCGTTCGCCTGTACCCCCGCGTGGCCCGGGCACCAGAGTAGGCGATGACGGTGGTTGAAGGATTTGGGGATTATCGCGAGGCTAGCCGCAGTCATGTGCCCCTTAAGAAACATGCGACACGTTTCCCGCGAGTCCGTAACAATGACCGAGTCCCTTTGCGAACGCTCCGCATGAGCGAGTGCGATCGCCACTGCTAATATTTCGGCCGAGGTGGGGGATCCCGCCGTGGCCGATGCGGTTATTTGCTGCTGGCAGATCACGTTCACGACTGCCAGTGCGTACCTCCTTTGATAGCGCTGGCCGGTCGCCTCTGCATACACAGCTGCGTCCGTGTAGTACGTGTTGTACCTATGGTTATTAGAGTACGTTGATTGAATGTTTTGTGCGCGTGCTTTGCGCCTTTCTTTGTTGTACTCGGGATCCATATTCTTCGGAATTGGGGCTACTGTAATTTTGGATCTCACCAAAGGATGGAGAGGTACAGACTGTTCGGTGAAATACATGGGGTATGCTGGGATATTGAGTCTAGCCAATATTGCTCTACCAGTTTTTGTGAAGCTGAGGCGTTCCCTCTGTCGCATCAGAGTGGCCTGCCTCAGTTATTCGAAAGTATTGTGCACTCCCAAAGCGAACATGCGCTCCGTGGAAGTACATTTAGGCAGGCCCAGAGCAGCTTTGAAAGCGGTTCGCATTATTGTGTTGGCCTGCCTTTCCTCCTCCCTGTTCAGGATTTGGTACGGTAAGCCATACGTGATTCGACTAACCACTAAGGCCTGTACGAGCCTTAGGGTATCGTCTTCTCGCATTCCTACTTTTCGATACGTCACGCGACTTATCATTTGAGCTATATTGTGGGTTGTGGATTTTAGGGTTCTGAGCGTCTGTACTGCTCTCCCGTCGCTGTGCAGCCACAAACCCAGGACTCGCATCAAGGGTACCTCTCGGACTGATTGGCCCTCAACTAAGATGTTAATGGATCCTCTGGATTTGTAGCCTTTCGCGTGTATCCGGATGACCTCAGATTTTTCGGGCGCGCACTTCAGGCCGCTCCATCTGGAAAATTTCTGTACCGCTAATACTGCGCTTTGGAGCGTATATTCATTATCCCCTAGTGAACCTCTGCTCGTCTACAGCGTGATGTCGTCCGCGTAGAGCGTGTAACCTAGGTCGGGTATCGGATCCAGATCACGCGCGAGACGACAAATCGCCATATTGAAGAGCAGAGGAGATATTATCGCTCCTTGAGGTGTTCCTTTGTTAGGCATTTTAAATAAATCCGATGTGATTTGGCCAATACTGATGCTCGCCTCGCGGTTGGAAAGAAACGCTCTTAAGTAATTATATGTGCGCTCACCACAACCCGCGAGTTCGAGTTCCTCCAATATTGCGGCGTGACAGACGTTGTCGAAGGCTCCTTTGAGGTCTAGTGCTAGGACTAATCTCTCGTCGCCGTACGGTATATTAGTTATAATTTCGTCTCTAAGTAGGAGGAACGCGTCCTGGCAAGATAAACCCGTGCGAAATCCTATCATGGAGTCCGGGAACCAGCTCCGCTCTTCCAGGTATCGCTGCAATCTGCTATGGATCACTCTTTCATAAAGCTTACCCAGGCAGGCCGTGAGCGATACCGGCCGGAGCGTATCGATCGAGGGATTCTTTTTAAAGACGATAGTCTTTCTTGGGGAACTTAAACGCTGAAAATTTGGTCTGTCTGTCTGTCTGTTTGTCTGTCTGTCACCCGATTCAGCCACTCGGCCAAAGTTGGACCACTTGCTGACCGCCCACACTACTTAAACTGGTACGGCTGTTCATACTTGTGAACGTTATCGATCACAAAGTAAATATTACGCATATCTGAGTCGCAACATCACTAGGTAAGTATTAGGAGGTGTGTTCCTTTAATAGAAAATACATCATCATCATCATCATTAGCCTATATTTATGTCCACTGCAGGACGAAGGCCTCTCCCTGCGATCTCCAATTACCCCTGTCTTGCGCTAGCGTATTCCAACTTGCGCCTGATATCTCCTCCATCAAAGATGGAGGAGATATCATGCTTGAAAAGCTTGCGGCCCTTTATACGAAATGCCTCACAACTTCAAGTGTACCAGAGAGCTGGAAGAACGCCAACATTATACTTATCCATAAGAAGGGAGACGTTAAAGAATTGAAGAATTACAGACCCATTAGCTTGCTTTCAGTATTGTATAAAATATTCACCAAGATAATTTCCAATAGAATCAGGACAACACTTGACTTCAGTCAACCAAGAGAACAGGCTGGCTTCAGGAAGGGATATTCTACGATGGACCATATCCATGCCATCAATCAGGTAATCGAGAAATCTGCGGAGTACAATCAACCTCTCTATATGGCTTTCATAGACTATGAAAAGGCATTCGATTCAGTAGAGATATCAGCAGTCATAGAGGCATTGCGTAATCAAGGAGTGGAGGAGGCATACGTGAATATCTTGGCAAATATCTACAAGGATTCCACAGCTACCTTGGTTCTCCACAAGAAAAGTAGAAAGATACCTATCAAGAAAGGGGTCAGGCAAGGAGACACAATCTCTCCAATGCTATTCACTGCATGCTTAGAAGAAGTATTCAAGCTCTTAGACTGGGAAGAATTAGGAGTGAGGATCGATGGCGAATATCTCAACAACCTTCGGTTTGCAGATGACATTGTCCTATTGAGCAACAATGGAGAGGAATTACAACAAATGATTGAGGACCTTCATCGAGAAAGTGCAAGAATTGGGTTGAAGATGAATATGCAGAAGACAAAGATAATGTTCAATAGCCTGGCAAGCGAACAAGAATTCAGAATCGCCAGTCAGCCTCTAGAATCTGTAAAGGAATATGTTTATCTAGGTCAATTACTCACAGGGGACCCTGATCATGAGAAAGAAATTTACAGAAGAATAAAATTAGGTTGGAGTGCATACGGCAGGCATTGCCAAATCCTGACTGGGAGCTTACCACTGTCGTTGAAAAGAAAAGTGTACAATCATTGCATTCTACCGGTGCTAACATACGGGGCAGAAACTTGGAGGTTAACAAAGAAGCTCGAGAACAAGTTAAGGACCGCACAAAGAGCAATGGAACGAAAAATCTTAGGAGTAACGTTAAGAGACAGGAAGAGAGCGGTGTGGATCAGAGAACAAACGGGGGTAGACGATATTCTAGTTGACATTAAGCGGAAGAAATGGAGCTGGGCAGGCCATGTAATGCGTAGGATGGATAACCGGTGGACCATTAGGGTTACAGAATGGATACCAAGAGAAGGGAAGCGCAGTCGAGGACGGCAGAAAGTCAGGTGGGATGATGAGGTTAGGAAATTCGCAGAAAATACATATAGATACGTAACTCTAAAGACCCTAGTTTCTTAAGCTGCGCTGAAAATGCCATGCTATGCGCGCCGACGAAGGACGTTCCCCGACTACGCGCCGACGAGCGCCCACTGCCATGGAGGAAGGAAACCCTCTGCACAAGCTCATGTTTCCCGATGTATTGCCAGATGGCGTCCATGTCTCACGCAGCGCCTCCTCAATTTTATCAATGCCAGCCAGATGCGGCCGATTCAACATAAAGGAAGCGCTGTCTGAGGCAGGGCAAAACATAAATGGCCGCTTGATGAAATAATGCGGTAAAATGAAATCTGTTCAAACAAACCTCCATTGCATTTATCATGCCAGGACGGAAATGGTACGAGAACAGCATCACGGGTGGCCGCGGATCAAACCAGCACTCATGTAGTACGGCCGGCAGAAGACCATCGTCTTTCGACGACATTTGCAGCGAAGCACGCAGATACGCGGCAATTTGTTGGTTTGGGGATCATGATTATTTGAGCCAATTTCCACTCTTGGGGCAAGTCTCCCTTGGCCCAGCACTCGCTATTAAAAACTTTTGTTAGTTTCGCTGGGGCTACCAAATTCATGTTTCGAATCATTGAATTTGTGATCGAGTCTGGGCCCGGTGCCAAGTTTTTAACTGCGGATTGTGCCGCCTCATAAACTTCCGCGTACGTTATTTCTTCGTCTAATTTAGGGTTGGCCTCCCCGCGTATTGTCTCGTCGCGTAGGACGATCCCATCGCGGGTGAGGGTCCTATGTACTTGTTCTGAAGAGCATCGACTAGATCTTGGTCTGTGCCCTCGAAGTTGTCTGCTATTATTTGGAGCTTCTTGTTATTCTCAGTACGTGTGCTCATCGGGTCCATCATGCTGCGTAATGTTTGCCACGTACTGGTCGTTCCCAGAGTTCCTGATCGGGTTCCACAGAACGTCGCCCACTCGTTTTTAGCTAGCTCGTTGGCGTGGCCTTGGGCTTGCTCTGCCAAGAGAGCGATGCGTTGTCTCAGGTGTTTGTTTAGACGTTGTCTTTTCCACCTCTTGGCCAATTTCCGCCTCTATTCCTATAGTCTGACCAGGTGAGAGTCTATCACCGGCTCCTCTGCTGTGCGCTCAATGGCTTTGGTCGTGCCCCCGTGTGCTCGTTGAAGGAATTGAGTCCATTCCCGGTTGTTGGTCGGGGCGGTATCCGACTCCTCCAGCGCCCTCTGGAGTGCTCTATAACGACGCCAGTCGGTTAACCTAGTGATTCCTATTGTTCTCCGTATGTTGGGCGTCGAGAGCGCTATTCGGATTATGTCGTGATCGCTTCCCAGATTTTCATCGAATGAAACCCGTTGTGCCTCTCTGACGTTAGTTGTGAAGGCACGGTCGGGCGCCGTGTCGCTGCTGACGCTGTTACTCGTGCGCGTCGGTTTGCCGATTTGATTGATTGCCGATAAGCCCAAGGCCGTTGCGGTGCGCTCGAGTAGGAACCCTTTGGGCGACGTTTTCGCGTATCCCCATAGTATGTGGGGCGCATTAAAGTCACCCACTATCACAGCCTTATCCCTGGTGCCCGCTAAATCTTTCGTTGCTGAGAGAATGTGGGGTAGGTCGTTACCTTTGCTTTTGGGAGGACTGTACAGATTTGTGATTATTGTGTGTGCCTTACTTCGTTTCTTTGGCATCACACTGATAACTATGGAATTAGTATCTCCCTCAATTTTCGGAAGTGTTAATAATTGAGCGTTCATCGACTTGCTCACCAGCGTGGCGACCTTCGAATTTTGAGGATCGCTCAGAATGTAGTATCCCTGCAGTTTGGCCGGCTTGGCCCCGACCTCCTGCAGACATATCACGTCCGGAGCGATTTCGGCGTTTTTTATAAACTGGTGGAGCACTGCCGCTTTCCTGGAGAAGGAGCGGCAGTTCCACTGCCATATCTCTAATTGTTATGAATTTTGTATTCGTTGGGATTTGTTAGCGTGATTAGCCATGTTGCCCTCTCTTATTTTAAGCCCGTGACGTTTCCGTGTCCGAGCCGTCAGATTCTGTTACGCAGTGGCTTATTTTAGTTTTTGCCGAACCCGCTCCTATCGCAATTGCGCGTTTTTTGGTGGGAGCAGCCTTCGAGACTGCCTTAAGCTGTTCCGCCACGAATACCTTGTGTTTCTCGAAGTCATTTGTGCATAGTTGCTGAAATTCCGTTAGCTTTTGGTTAACTAACGTCATCATTTCATGCATGAATATTTTCAGGTTTTCCGCGATCATTGTTTGGATCTGCGTTGCCGTTATCTGTGCGCTATTTGAGATTTGGGTTGTCGGAGACTGCGCAAAGACTGAGGTTATATCTGCCGCCGCCTTTGTTTTGGCTATTTCTTTAGACTTACGCGGCGTTTCCAGGTCTTGTATTGTGCTATTGAGGCGTGCCTCTAACTCTGACATTTGTTTCTCAAGTGATTTTCGTTTGCGTTCTTCTCCTGAGAGCTGTTCTCTTAGTCGCGCGTTTTCCTTTTCCAATTTAAAAATACGTTTATCATTTTCACCAGCATTTTGTTTTGGAGCAGTGGGAGAAACAACCCTCGCCCAGCTCACCTGCTGTTTTTTAGGCAGTGGCGAATTCGACCGCTGCGAAGCCATGGAGCTGGAGGGGTCCTTCGAGGGGGTATTGCTCATCGCTCTGCTTCCGTGGGGCGTTCTGGATCTCGATCGGCGTCGGTAGAGGTCTTCCTCCTCCGTCGACTCGAACCAGCGCCCCGGTGCCTGTGTCGTGTTCTGTCCCGACCGCTCCCGCGATCGAGACTGGCGAGTCGTCTTCCCGCGCTTGGCGGCAATCAGTTTGTTCGGGCACCGACGCGTCTCGTGCCCCGTCGCCCTGCACACTGCGCACTTCACTTCACATTCGTGTCCTTGTGGGGGTGGATTTTCGAGTCCGCAGCCACGGCATATGTTCTTGGGGTTGGGACACAGGTCCGAGCGGTGTCCCTCTTTCATGCACTCCAGGCACATTTGGATTGTCGGTCTGTACTCCGTACACCGCATCTCTACTCCCATGTAGTACACGCATTTGGGGCGCGTGCCTCCCGAGAAGGTGAGGAGAGCGGTGTTTGAGCTTCCTAGCATTCGGGCCCTTTCTATGCTGACTCCTTGGGTCCTGACTCGCAGGTGTTGCTCGAGATCGGCTGATTCGGTGTGTGCTGGGAATCCGTGCACTACCCCTTTGTAGCTATCTTCTGGATCCGCTACATACACGTTGAATGGGTGTCGTTTGCCTCGCAGCTCAATGCATGTGATTCGATGAATGACGTCCGCCACTTCTAGTGAAGGTGTGGAGACGATTATGATATTCGTTCCCTCTCGGATTCGCAGTATGAAATCCTCTCCTGTGATTTTTTGTTGGTTTGGTTCGTTTCCTATGATTATCGTCCCGGTAGCCCGAATAATCGCTTGTGGTATCTCTGTTCTAAGATATTCCTTGAGCATTAGTCACTTGTGGGGCTTCAGTATTATCTTGATGTCATTCTTCGGTAATGGTGGTAGAGGCTTCCACTTCGTCGGGCGCATGTTGCGACGACCGGTGCCTGTCTCGCCGTTATGCCCGTCTCCTTTCGCGCCGCCTGCTGATGGCTGTCCGGTAATCTTATTCTTGTTGGAAGCCTTGTCCCTGTCGTTGTGCTTGGCAACCTCTCGCTGCCGCCACGATAGGGCTAACTGCCAGCCGTCCGTCGCCTGGTTGTGGGCGGCGATCCCTTGACTTTTGCTAGTCCCCGCTTCGGAAATTAGTCTTGTGTCCCCGTTTTCGTCCCCGTTGGTATTCGCAGTCGGGGGAGTTATTTGGAGGTACATATCTTCGGATGTAGCCATCTCCTACGCTCGGCACGAGCAATCATCCTGTTATTAACAACTGATGAGGCGGTCGCTCACGCGCTAAGCCTGTCGAGGCCTAACGGGGCTTCCGCCGCTTCGAAATTCAAGGTCGCGTGGGATGACGAAAAATTTACTCACGGACTTGAATTTGGTCTTGAAACGAAGCGCTTGTCGAGTGGAAACCGATCGGATACTCGAGGCAAGTGCACTTGACGAGTTTTCGGGTAAAAGGTCGATAGTCGGCGGATCTCATCGGAAAAGAGCGTGTTCTGCCGAAACTTCTTCTTTTGCAATCGAGAGGAACTATCCATGAGCAGTGAACACAAATTCCTGGGAATAATTCTGGAATCTAAGCTTAACCTCATCCCCCATCTTAAATATCTGAAGACAAAGTGTCTGAAGACTATGAACCTTTTAAAAATTCTCTCGCACACAACATGGGGTAGTGATTGAAAATGCCTCCTAAACTTGTACAACAGTCTTGTCCGCTCACGCCTTGATTGCGGAGCTTTAATTTATAACTCCGCAACGCCAAGTGCATTAAAAATATTAGACCCCGTTCACCATTTAGATATCCGCCTCGCAACCGGTGCTTTCCGAACAAGCCCGATCCAGAGCCTCTATGTAGAATCGAAGCAATGGTCACTCTATCTGCAGGGTTCATATAGCCGTTTCACGTATTTTCTGACAGTACAAGCAAACAATGAACATCCTTCTTATTCCACCATAAACTATATGACCACTGCTACACTCTTCCATAACCGACCTGCAGCGAGGAAACCGTTCGCATTACGTGTAAGGAATCTTAGTGAGCAAATGGGTGTTCCAGTGCTTAAACATCGACCTATGTCTCGTGCTAAACTGTTACCGCCGTGGCAGTGGCAGATCATAGAGTGTGACACATTGTTCGTAGAGGTCACGAAAGACGCTCCAGAGGCACACATTAAAATGCATTTCCTAGAGCTTCAATCCAAGTACTCGTGTACAGAGTTTTACACAGACGCTTCTAGATGACATGCCGGGGTTTCTTATGCCGCCGTCGGCCCAACTTTTTTGAAATCCGGTGTACTCCACCCGCAAACAAGTATCTTTACGGCTGAGGCCTATGCACTATTGTCGGCTGTGAATCATATAACGAAAACAAAACTTCAAAAAACAGTTATATTTACAGACTCTCTAAGCGTTGTGAAAGCCCTGATGTCACTCTGCAAACACAAAAATCCTGTACTCATTGAGCTCTATTCCGCCGGATGCAGAGCGTATATAGCAAACCAGCATGTAATAATATGCTGGGTGCCGGGCCATAGAGGCATTGAGGGTAATGTGCAAGCAGACCAAATGGCCACATCAGCGACATCACACACTAGCATCATACAGTAGCTGTTCCTGCAGCAGACTTGAAACCTTTCTTGCGAAAGAAACTGCGAAGCCACTGGCAACGCTTGTGGGACGCTGAAACAAATAATAAACTTCCCATGATTAAACCACAGTTAGGTTTCCGGCACTCTGCTACGAAAACACGACGAATTGACGTCATATTCTGCAGTCTCAGAATAGGACACACGTACGGCACCCACAATTTTTTGCTTACTGGTGATGAACCACCAACCTGTGGTAGATGTGGTGAGAGGCTGACCGTCCCCCACGTCCTGCTGGAGTGTCGGGAAGCCGAACCGGAGAGAAGAAAACATTTTCCTGTAGCATACCGCTATCATATCCCTCTTCATCCCATGATGTTTATTGGTGAAGAACCACTTTTTAATGTCAATGCAATCCTTGGCTTTTTGAACGATGTTGGGGTTCATGTTATTAGTCCAATAAGTTCGTAGCACATCCTCTCTCTAGAGGATGCCGCTGTGATAGTTTTTTATAGCACATGCCTCCCGGCCCTTGTGGTTCAAGGGCTCTGTCTAGGCAGTTGTGCTTCTTGCCAATTACTGCAAGTTAAATATTCTAAATATCGTGTCATTCTTTCTCAATGCATTCTTCATTGCATAGTACACCTCATTAGTCATTGCCATGATTTTAGTACATGTATATTTTACGCACTTTACAGCGATTATTTTTAGGCCCCTTTACAGCCACGCCTCATCTATTTCTCAGAATTCATCGCTCCACTGCAAACTCACAAACACTGGCATGACGCTCTTTGGCCATACTTGGCCCTTGCGTCATTAAACACCATACGTCATCATATTTTTCGAGCAAACGGGGCACAGCGTGTCGTTTACAAACAGCAGCTTGGTGTCTGCCACTGCGGATACGGTGGCATAGACATGTTGCAAATCGGGTTTTCTATTGGATGGAGCAGATCAGCACGCAGAAAGAGAAGTTCGGGTGGTGGGTCGATTCCTGGTTGGGAAAATGGATATATTCTCTCGGGCGCAAGCCGTAGCTTTAGAAGTGAATTCAAAGTAGAAGTGCCCAAAAATGGTGGTATTAGGTAGTGTGCGCTCTTTCCCGTCTGTTGTTGTTTTCTTGCTGTTTGTTTTGGGCAGCATCTCAATATATTAACATAACGCCACTGTTTGGTTCGACGGAAACACCTCAACATTTTTGCAGTAGGTAGTCATCTGCGTTCGGCGTTCATGGAAGTAGTCCCCTTCCGAGTTGATCAAAAAGCACAGTGCTACTTCATATTTTTTTTCCTTTTATTAAACGTGCGGTATGTAACGGTAGTGTGCGAAGGCGAGTATTACAAGCTTTTCCGCTGTAGTCGTTTTTTGTTGAAAGTTGCACACGTGGCTCCACTCTCGTGCGGCCGAGACATGGACTGTCAGGGTATGATCATTTATCGGACAATGCCAGGGCTACTACTTTGTTTTCTCGCCGAAAAACCGTCCCACCCCCCTAGTCGGTCAACTAACAGTCACAACCTTACCACAAACAAGACAAAGTGCTTTGTGCTTTTGAAAGCGGATAGTGAAAGTCTATCAACTCTCTGTCTTCGGATCTTAGCACTTGCTTTCTTTCTAGCCCATGCTGCGCAAGAAAAAAGTCGGCAGAAAAATTTTTTCTCGTTACAGTAAGCATTCTCATTTTGAAGTTGTTAAAATTTTCGACAGTATTCGCCCATTCCCGCAATGCGACGTGTGTGGCGGCGTTGTGTAGAGCTTCGGAGAAAAAACGGTCAAATACGATATTCAGCAGCTGATTGATGCACTCTCGTTAAATGCTAAAAGTTTTTTGAGTGGCATGACACCATTTACACACCCTTACGTTGTTATTTTCTTGGCACATGAAACATTTGTGCTCTCCCTATGGTGTTCAATGGCGTAAGTGCTGCATTGATTTGCTTCTTTTATTTAATCTACTAAGCTTGAAAATGCCGCTAGTCAGACATAATAGAGCACAGAGAAAAGGCACAACTGCACGCGGCATGGTCTTACCCTTACAATAAATTCGCTAACGAGACAGATCATGAATCCAACTACAAAATGATATGTCGCACCAAAGGTACGAGGGAAAACCACTAGGACACATTAAGTTCGACAATATTATTGTTAACAGGTGATTCAAGGGTGACGCAAGGCGACAACTGTTGCGTATGACGGCGTGCATACGACTACACCATCAATAGAATAACATGACTTTAGTGAAACAAGAACCAATATGCAGGCCATGCAGTAAAACTTTATTATACAAACACATTTTCAGCATTATTCGCACAACTCAACGCTTGAAGCCTGTGTATATTTGCGGCGGCACGTATATGTTTTATTGCTGCTTGGCCCACTTTGGTTATTAGCCTGCTTAACACCGTGACTAAATTTAGCCTCATCGCACGCACATTTAAGCCTTCTTGAAAACAGAATCAGGACGACTCAGTCACTCGAATAGCCTTTCATTTATTTATCATACAGTCCCATATTCGCTCGAGGAGGATTATAGCGGTGAGGATGTATACACGCATTAAAACTTTTTTCAAGGTAACATTATAAGAAGTGATACCCAAACCAAACAAGATCTAAAACAGAGAAACAAAGCACCAGGGGCCGAATTCACAAAGCTTTTCGATCGTAAGTACTGCACCACAATTGGCTGACACCTGCTTGTGCGAACAGTTTTAGCTTGAGAACGCTTTTGTGAATCCGGCCCCAGTATGTAGCATACAGTAGTTACAATGAGCCTAAAAGAAACAGGTATTGAAATTAAAGGCGTGTAAAATTGTTATACATTACCAGGAATTTGGGACATCTCCGAACAGCGCCTCTTGCGGCCGCCTCTGAAAACACGCGTTTTCTATGGGAGAGCGTCGTTTTTTTTCAAATAACTAATCATAGAAGCCATCTTTTAAAATATTCCCGTCGAAATAGACTCTAGGCGCTTAGCCTGAAATCTCATGCAATTGGTACCATTACTTACGGAAGAAAACCCGTTCCAAATTGCAGGCGAAGTTTCAAGTATGGGAGTCTATTAAAAGCCAGAATTTTGGAGGCTTTTTGGGCCAGTAAAAAGCAATTTGCGATGAACTTATTGCATCCATTGACGTATTCCTGGAGATTTATCAACTTCAATGAATCAGCTTTCAGCTAGTTGCTGCAGCAGCTCTTGAAATGGCAAAGAAGTCGTTGCAAAATCGCATTTTTCATAACAAGGTCGCCGAATTTATTGCTGTACATATATAAACCTAGTTTTCGCCGACAGCAGCGCTTCGAAGCGGATGCCGAGCGTATTGAGCGGCCACAGATCAAGATCACTGATACCGCGATCGTGAGTTCGCAGGTTCGAAGCCAGCTGCGCCGCGCTTCTTCTTATCATTTTGTCGCTGCTTATTTTGGCGGTTTTCCGCCAGATGGCATATTCCAAAATGCAGGTCAATTTGGTTACGGTTCTTGTTTGGTTTATTTCTGCTGTACCAACGTCTTCCTAAAAAATAGCTGGCTGGTTTCGCGAACGTGCTTCCAAACATCTTTTGCACTTTAGGTATATTGTATTTTGGAGAATAAACCCAGGTAACGTGTTTTGAAAGTTCATTTCTTTCCTAAGGCGAATATTTATGCAGGCATTACTAATGGCATATTCGGGTGGTCGTGTTAGAGCGCTCTGGTAGGGCTACAAAGGTCAATTAAAACAGTTACTAAGCGTTACCGTTTGCATAAACGGGTTCCTCTGATGATAGCGAAGCAGGATCATCAGTTCCATACCCGCTTATTGTCGCAATACAGCTTTAAAGTTGTTTTTCACCATTATTGTAGCACTGCCAGATCGCTCTGAAACGACCACTCGAATATGCCATAAGAAATATGTTGCCTTTTCAGCTATGTAATGGGAAAGGCGTGTTTGTGCGACTCTTGTGCGGCTTGAAACGTACCACAAAAATAAATAGCGTCCAGTGTGTGCTATTAAAAGACACAGAAGTAGAAAAGTTGGCTGCAGTCCCAGACGTAGTATTTTTACAAAGGAACACAGTGGGAGCGATTTGACTGAGTATATTTGCATTATATCAAAGCAGAATTTTTGCGTACCTGATCCTCGGTGCAAATGAAGGCTGTCCGAATTATTCTACAAGCTTGTTTGCTTAGTACAAACCAGTACCTCGAAACACAAGCATTCTATCCTCAAGATGCTGCGCACGTGTCTTATCATTTGAACCATTCTAATATACCTTCACGAAATTCCAGAAATACTAAAGGTCTTCATATCCTTTTACCACGACGTACGCAGAGGAGTATTGGAAATTATGCGAAAAGACACCGGGACGTGTTAATGTAGTTTGTCGTGTAAAAATAGAGAACGACTGCAATCACAGACCACACCCTTTTTGAGTTATGCCCACAAAGTTGTGCGAGAAGACATTGTTTTCGGCTACAATCACCAAAGTTGCCATAGCATTCTGCTGTTCTGTTCTTGACTATCTCCTATTGCTGAATCAGGTCGCAGCACCATGATATAATTACTGGTGCAATTCTTTAGTAATTCTGTGAGAATACTCTCCTACCCTAAATTTAACATGTTTGATCTATTGAAGAGACATGAGAAAGGACCGTGAGGGTTTGCAGAAATGTTCCTTTATTAGAATCGTTTATGACCCATATCGGTACGGTCGTTTTGTCATGATCACGCCAGCGTCCACTGAGCATCATTTATCATTTTGTATACTGCCTATAAATAAAATACAAAAGTGTCGTTCCTTGTGCGTGAGTAGCACAATGGCAGCTGAACCTTTCATATGGTCCCACTAAGCCAAACCTTCCCTTTTCTGCCATGGTGCCGCAGGGCATGTCAATTTCACGCTTGAATTTCGCCCTTTCAGTTTCCTAGAAAGCATAGGGAGGTACACAAGACGAACGGACCAAGTTTTGAAGTAGTCCTGAGATTTGAGTAAAATTTCATAATCAATGTTATTATCCTTTATTTGTTTACAAATTTATTACACCTCATTGGTGATAATAATGACGTACTACATAGTAGTTCAGTTCTTATACTTAATACATCATGTCTGAGAAGGCTATCCTGAAAATTAACCGGGTGTAAGCATTGCATGACGTTGGCTGGAAGGCCATTCATTAAAAAATGTGTGCGGAATAAAGAAAATACAGGTGTTCAAAGGCACAGTCGCCGTCAAAAGTTTACGCGGCCGAGATTTTGCGAATAAGTTCATTTTCAACGCAGCTACGCCCGCAGCCAGTATGCAACACATTTGTTTACTCTAGACCAGTATACGCTGTAAATCCGAATACCACGATGCGTGCCTCAGGCGTAGAAATATATTTTTTCAGCTTCAGGCGTGCGAAAACTTTGGACGCTGACTATACGTTTTGAAGGCGAGGCTGCTTGTTAGCTTATACGTAAGGACAAGCGCCGAGCTCTTGATGATAGGATACTAGAGCGTAGAATTGTAGAACTTGTGCAAGGTCAGGTGACTTCACGACGCAAACCTAGCGATAGAAGCTCAGCATGCTTTTTGTTTATTAACACTGACGATAAATGAATAGTCAGAGTAAATTAATGTTACTGTCCGTTTCTGCACAGACTCGAGTGTAATGCATACGTTCTATATCACTGAAGGTTCCATGCTAATTCCATACAGGGCATTCATATTCGAATTTGGGCCTATCTTACGCCTACCCAGTCTTTTGCAATTAGAAGAGATAGGCAATTGCTTCTTGCTATGTAGCCGAGGCCATGGTAGTTGTGATTAGTAATGCGGTATAGTGAGTAGGCTGACTGGGATTATTACATGAAGTACGCCAACGTACCTATGTTAAGTCACAGTGGAAATTACAGAGCCCTTTATTGTATATATATTGAAGTCATGTGAGAGTGTCTCTGCTAAAAAGTTACGTTTAATAATATCAGGACTTCAATTAACAGCCTTCTGTTAAGCTGTTGGGAAGAATACTGTGTATGAAGTTCTATTGTGGTTTAAACTGCAACGTTATCAGCGCTTCCAAAAGAAAGTCACTGTACAGGTCCATCTTTCTTGGGCGTTCATTTCACGAGGTACCACCGCCTGACTCGTGACCTTTATACTTTTAAATCTGCCCTGATGACGTAAGTTACCTTGCAGAAAAAAAATAAATACCCTTTCTAAATAATGAACCATCACAGCTTCCCGACAAAGCGCGGTACGTTGGCGCAAGTCGTCATGTGTGGTCACGATAAGAACGACGGCCCGTCGTTAAAAATGACTTGTCACTCCATGGTTTTTCTTTTTTTTTTGTCAAGGACGCGACTAACCCGTAGAAGGGTAATCCCAGCCTTGGCATGATGCTTGCGTACTTTCTGGTTCCGGACGAGCGCGATGCGCCTGGCATCGAAAGTCTTACACCTTTAAACAGCGAAAGGCTTTCACAGTGACTTCGGTAGCTGCACGGAAAGCGCGGACACTCAGTCCACTTCACAGCACACGGGCTCTGAAACAAGACACATATTTGCGAGAAAGGAGCTCCTATATTACCCATAGTGAGAAATGCATCGCCCAATTACACGTCATTATCCCTATGTGTTTATGAGACGCACTCTGCTGCCTGTATTCCGTATTATGACAAAAAATATAGTTTGTGCAGTGTCAGTAGCCTAAACGTAAAATAGGAAATTGAAGTCATCACAAAGACTGTCATATATCATAAATTGCAAGAAAAAAACAACTGAAACTGTACTTCATAATACTCGCAATGCAAGCTTTGATGCATGTGATTAATTTCAAGTTCCTCTTTGTTCCAACCTTATCTCTATGCGGACGACTATACGATTCTAACTGCTGACACCTATATTAATAGCCTAACTTCTATATATAATACCGATATGGAAGGTATTATTCGCTGGCGTCGTCGTAACTCTTTAGAAATTAACCCTAGTAAAACAGTCTTCATGCTATTCCCCCCCCCCCCCTCAAA
The DNA here is from genome assembly GCF_013339745.2 of Dermacentor silvarum. NCBI lineage: Eukaryota > Metazoa > Arthropoda > Arachnida > Ixodida > Ixodidae > Dermacentor > Dermacentor silvarum. The sequence goes on along the minus strand of NC_051155.1, from coordinate 66,012,880 downwards.
AGAAAATCATAAATACTTCGACCATAGCTATCGATAGTTATCCCGTCAAACCTTCTAGTCATTGTCGTTTTTTGGGGGTTGTCCTTGAATCCAACTTAAAGTACATTAACCATATTTCACATCTATAGCAAAAAATGCGATATGGTATCCGGATTCTTATAAAAGCATGTCCATACTTTAGTCTACCAACCTTACTTTTGCAGTGATCCTAGAGGAACAGACAGTGAAGAGGACAAAGAGGTGGAAGAAGAAGAGAACGAAGACATGGAGCACCGTAATGGCAGCTGACTAGTATAATTAGTCTTGAAGGCTTTTACCGTGTGTTGGACCTTTATATTTGGCGCAGCCGACAACAGCAACCAGATGTGGGTGACACTCTACCTCGCAAGACGGGACGGCCGCCCCCTCGTCACGGGCTATGCTTTGGAAGGTGAGAACTTCGTTGCGGCGCCGGAAGAACTAACTACACCTGGCCTATTCGAAACCATCACCAACAAAGCCAAGGCCTCGATCAGCGACGTCACCGAAAGAGGTACCGTGAAAATTGACATGGAATTCGCGGAACTTGAATCTATGAGGAAACAAATCGCAAATAACTGTGACGCTCAAGGCGACACAGATCGAAACGCTCGGCCGCCTCTCCAAGGCATATTGAGTGCGATGGCACAATTAACGCAAACGCAAATGCAGCAAATGAAACAACAGCAAGTAATTTTGAATATACTTGCCACTGGCGCGACACGTCGAGAGACAGTTAAGCCGGAAATGTTTGATGGTAGCACGGATGGTGCCGTTTCCTGGCTGGATTTTTTTCAGTAAGCGTGCGAGCAGAACCACTGGTTAAGTGACTCCGATCGGATACTTCACATGCGCCCGTACCTATGTGGCAACGCTAAAAAGTGGTATGATCTGCGCGTCACGGAACATATGAAAGAATCATGGGACACGTAGAAAAAAGTTTTATTCGGGCATTCCAAATGAACCCAGTCCACTTGTGGCACCAAGCAATTTTTTACAAGCAGGGAGACGGCAATGTGCTGGACTATTATTTTGAGAAGAGGCGCCTACTGCGATTGGCGGATCCCACGCTTCCAGATTCCTATGTCGTGCCACTAGTGATACACGGGATGACAAACGATTGCCAGCGACAAGTCCAGATTAAAGCACCTGTCCACTTCCGAGGAGCTTCTCTACAGCTTAAAATATGTGTCGTTCGAGTCCCGGCCTCGCGAGATGCAACATAAATCGAACAAGGAATGGTCACAGAACAGAAGAGAAGAATATTCTGCCAAGAGGAATTATCACAACCCTAGTCATTGGGACTCCGCTGGGAAGATACTCGGAAAATCCACGAACGTCAGGACGTCTGAGACTCAGGAGGCAATATTTCTTGTGAAATCGAACACTTTGTTTGTCCCAATGATCGTGAATAATATCGAGATGCCCGCGGGCATTGATACAGGTGCCTCGGCCAGTCTCATTAATGAGAAAAGAGTTGACAAAGATGAAATCTTTGCCGGGAGAGCTGTCAAAGTTCAAGGCTATGACGGCAACTGTCGAGAGCTAAAAAATGGACGGATGCAAAAGTGAAATTCAGAGATCTAGAGCCCACCGTGAGGAGCCTTGTCATGTCAGGAGTGGAGTTCGATTTCCTTTTATCCCGGCCTGACATGAAACTATTCAAGATGAGTATTCTGTGGAACGACATTATCACCACCGAGCATTCCAACCTCATTCAGACGCAAGATAGGTCAGTCACAAGTTCCCACGAGGTTTCGTTGAAATTCCCAGAACTTCTGTGTGTCGGCACTTATCCCCCCGCAACGACTGCAATCGAAGTGCCGTTCGATCTTCGAGACAAAAGTGTTGGGAGGAAGAAAGCCTATGGGTTAAGCCACGAAAAAAAAGTATGGCCCAAACAGGAGTTACAAGGAATGTTGGATTCTGGTATCATCCGACCTTCGACCTCTTCGTTTGCCTCACCCATTACCATAGTTCCAAAAGACGACGGATCCTATCGCTTGTGCACGAATCGACGAAAGAATTGACGAGACCGGTGGGTGTCAATGGTTTTCCAGGATAGACCTATGTAAAGGCTATTGGCAAGTACCACTCAAGGAGGAAACTAAGATGTTCACCGCGTTTATTACACCTTTCGACATCTACGAATATAACCGGCTGCCATTTGGGTGGAAAAACTCAGGCGCCTGGTTCCAGAAAATGATGAGCTCTGTTCTCCAAGAATTTATTGGCAAATTTTGTAGTGTGTATGTCGACGACATCCTCGTCTATTCAAGAACAAGAGATGACCACATTAGTCACCTATCAATGGTTCTAGATGCATTGAGCAGGGCACATCTTAAGATCAACGTCAGAAAGAGGGAATTCTTCTCCCAGAGGGTTGTTTTTCTTGGCAGGGTATTTGATGGGCAGACAAAAAGCACCAAAGAAGAAAGTGTCCAGCGCATCAAGAGTCTCGTCAAGCCCTTTGATCTGCACTCTCTTCGAGTGTTTTAGGCCTGGCCGGGCATTTGCGGGCCTTCATAAAGGATTATGCAACAAAGACAAAATGTCTCACTGCCCTTACCCAAAAAGAGGTGTCATTTGTGTGGTCTGAAGACTGCGAGCGGTGTTACGTAGAACTTGTTGAAATTATTTCTTCAGACCCTGTCCTGACGCTCCCAGACTTTAACCTGCCATTTGAACTGTACACTGATGCCTCTCATTATGATACAGGAGCCGTTCTTTATCAAAGACATGTCAACAAACCTGTTGCGAAACAACTGCAAGTGATAGGATATTTTTCTTACACGTTTACCAAGACCCAAGCAAACTATGCTATAACGGAAAAGGAAGCATTGGCTGTAGTTATGGCGCTCAAGTATTTTAGAAGTTATCTGGAACGAAGAAGCTTCAAATTGTTTACAGATAATCAAGCCCTGACTCACCTTTTGCAACTCACTCAGCCAAAAGGTAGAGTGGCAAGATGGGTGAGTGAAATTCAGCAGTACACTTTCGAGGTAGCGCATCGCCCAGGACAAAAGCGTCAGGACGCAGATGCTCTGTCTAGACTTCATGTACAAAGAGAAGTTACCCATGAAGAAGTGAATATGAGCAAATTGTGGGAAGGGACGCAAGACCTGAAGATGCAAAACGGGAAGCTAGAAGTGCCCGAAACAGCGATACCGACCATACTGCGACTGTACCACGACAGTCCGGAGTCGGAAGGCCATGATGGATTCACTAAAACACACAGAAAGCTAACGCAAAGATTCACTTGGAAAGGCATGAAGACAGATGTCTTTAACTACATAAAGACGTGCCACAACTGCCAACTTTGCAAAGCTAAGTTCAGACCGCGTGGAAACGAAATGGTCACTCCAGAATACTCGAATGTGCCCTTCGAAATACTACATCTCGATTTTGCTGAACTCGAAAAGAAGGGCGAGGGGTCAAAAACACGCAAGTATTCCTCGTTGCAGTGAACGAGTGTACGCGGTTCGTGGCTGCTATAGCTGGCAGAGAAGATGCGAACTGTGTAACTTCTTTTCTAGAGAGGGATATGTTCACCAATGTTAAGGTCATCATTGCGGACAACGGACCGGCATTCCGAAGCGAAAAACTTCGCCGTTGGGCTGAGGCAAGAGGCGTCGAGCTGCGTTTTCGAGCACGTTATCACCCAGAAGCGAATTCTCTTGCAGAAAAGGTGATTCGGGACTTAAAGACAGTCCTATATTTATACCCCAACTTCAAAGGTGGGGAGAAGTGCGCTCTGAAAGCAGCTGTTCCTCAGCATAACCGATCTCACACTGCAGCATTGGGATGTAGCCCTTACTTCGCCGCTTTCCAAAAACCCTGTTGGTTACCTGCGGACAAAGAACTTGATATAGTTCACAAAATAACACTTTGCGAAAAGCAACTGGATTTGAACCAGAAAGAAAAGTATCGTAAAACTATGAAAAAGAACTTCGACAAACGTCACCAGTCCACGATACCCGATATTGAACCAGGAGACATGGTGCTTGTTCGAAAGGGCTTGGATTCAAAGTGCTCCTTTATAGGCCCATATTCAGTATTGAAAACAGTGAAGCACCAAGGGATTCTCAAGACCGTGTATTATCAACGACCCGGAGGAAACACAGAAGAGGCGTCGATTGCTAATATTCTTCAATATCATCTCAGGAGAGAAGATACTGGAAGCGCGGGGGGATATAGTGATCCTAGAGGAACAGACAGCGACGAGGACACGAGGACAATGATGTGGAAGAACGGAACGAAGACATGGAGCACCGTAATGGCAGCTGACTAGTATAATTAAAGTCTTGAAGGCTTTTACCGTGTGTTGGAACTTTATAACTTTCTCTTTATCATGCGTTCATTCACAGTCACTTCACCTACTGCATTGCGACTTGGGGCAACACATACAGCTCTCATCTTGCTCCTTTACAATACGTTCAGAACCAGGCCATCAGCATTATTACTTTTCAGCCACCTCGATATAGTGTATCTGCTCTTTTGCAAGAACATCGCATTCTCACAATTCATAAACTATTTCAATTAAACATGGCAATTCTTGTCTTCAGTTCCCTTCACTCAAACATTCCCCAAATAATGTTTAACACTGAACAACTTGCTAATCATAATAAAACTCGATTTGCATTAGCTAACAACTTCTTATTACCTAAAATCAGAACTAATTATGGTAAATTCACTTCTGCGTTCACAGCGATGTCTTTCTGGAACAGTATTCCAACGGACATAAAGCTATCTCCTAGTACAGGCAGCTTTAAAAAGCATTTATTGTCATATTTACTTAACTTTTGAATGCTTTGACGTAATTTAACATGTTCTGTTTGCTTCATTTACGTATAAACCATTATATCTGTTTAACATTTCACCATATCTCAGTCCACTTGTTTCCTTGTGTCAGTACTTGTTAAAACTCTGCCCCTTGCCTACATTTCACTTCCCCCGATTTGGATTGTTTTCAATTCATTACAAGATGTAATTCTGTTCAGCGTTATGCCATGTTTTCTGTTTACTTGTTTTCTTGCATTGATACACGTTAACAATTCTACCTCTTTGTTGCATTTGCATTAACCTGAATTTCTTTTTGTTACTTTTTATTTGTTGAAAACGTAATTCTGCGTGCTTTTATATAATTATTTAATGTTTAAATTCTCTTGCTGTCATGTATAATTATTTGTAGACAACTTTACAACTTTGCTGCATTTGCTCTTACCTAATTTGTTTTGTTCCTAATAATTAGAACAGGAGGTCCCCTTACAGCCTTGAGCTTTGGGACCTCCTTCTGTATATCCTGTTACTGTGCTTTTATTTTCGGGAATCAATAAATAAAATTCTTCTCTTCTCTCTTCTCACAAACAGTCCGCAGAAAAACAAAAGCTTCCGACAACGGGAAGTTCAGACAGACCGTTTAATGTCCCTTTAAAGCTCTATGAAATAAACAGAGTGATCTGTTCGGGTAAGAAAAGAGCAGCGGGTCCTGACAAAATACATTACACTATGCTGGCCCACCTTTCCCAGAAAGCGGTGGAGGCCTTGTTGCGTTTTTTCAACATGATCTCGGAACGAGTAAAATGCCTGCAGAGTGGAAAAAAGGCCGTTATTGTTCCCTTCCTGAAAGCGGGAAAGTCACCAAATACTCCCAGCAGGTATAGACCTATAGCACTAACAAGTTGTCTCGCAAAATCACATGAAAGCAGAATAAATATAAGGCTAACATACGTTCTTGAAACAGATAACTTACTAGATACTCACCAGTGTGGTTACATGAAAGGCTGCTCAACAACTGATCATCTTGTTCGTCTTGAACATACCATACGTGAGGCATTCCTTTACAAACAGCACTGTCTAGCGGTGTTTTTCGACCTGGAAAAAGCTTACGACACCACATGAAGGTATGGCATTTTACAAGATCTAGCAACACTAGGAATACGCGGCAGAATGCCTCAACTGTCTGACCGATTTTCTGTCAAACCAAACATTTCAAGTCCGTCTGGGAGCAACACTGCCCCGAGTCTTCGTCCAAGAAAATACCGTTCCACAGGGTTGCGTATTAAGCACTACTCTTTTCGTGGTGAAGATGAATTCCATAAACTCAGTTATACTGTCCACCATTATGTACTCTTTATACTTGACGACCTTCAAATTGCACTGCCGTGCTTCGGGTATGTCTACGTGTGAAAGGAAAATCCAGATAACAATAAACAAGTTGACGCAATGGGCCGATAAAAATGGATTTCGTTTTTCTACACAAAAAACTGTGGCAGTCGTGTTTTCACAAAAAAAGGGGGTGACACCCGGACCCAGTTCTCAAATTAAATCAAAGCCCATTACCTGTTAAGCACGAACAAAAATACTTAGGAGTCATTTTTCATAGTAAACTAAACTTTATCGTCCACATTAACAGCATAAAAAGTAAGGACAAACAAAGCGCTTAACATGCTCAAGGTCCTATCACGTAAGCATTCGGGCGCCGACCGAACATGCCTGTTACGTATTTACCGCTCTGTCGTGCGCAGCATTCTTGAATACGGTTATATAGTTTATGGGTCAGCAAGGCAGTCCTACATCAAACGTCTTGATCCCACACAACCACGGACTACGCTTAGCAACTGGTGCGTACAGGACCTCACCAGTAGAAAGTCTGTATGCCGACAGTAACGAACCCTGTTTGGAGCACCGAAGAACCTTGCTTACAATTTCATTACGTGCTTAGAATCACAGCGCTACCTAATCATACATGCCACACTCTTGTTACAGAATACACTATGCCAACAAACCACATAGCGTGAGACCACTTACCCTTCGATTCGAAGATATGTGCCAAAGCTACAGTGTTCCGAGCGAGGCTCTCAATGTCGCCGAGAGACCGAAGAGACCGCAACAATGTGCGAAATCATACCACGGGGGCAATTTTACTCTAACATGCCACAAGAAAGAACAAACACCGCTTGAACACATAATGCAAGATTTCTCAGAATTACAAGAAAAATACAGTGACTACACCGAGTTTCACAATGACCGTTCTAAGACAAATAAAATGCTGGAAGCGCAGTTGTATCGGAACACTGGGAAAATTGTCTTAGGTTGCCACAGTTTGCTTCGGTTTTTACAGTCGAAGTATGTGCCCTGCTTATGGCCTTGGAAAAAATAGTAACAGGAGATTTTAAAAAAGCAGTTGTGTACACAGATTCCCTCAGTTAACTCAATTCCCTCCATAGAAAATCAGAGTGCGAACCTTTTCTCGGCTGCATCCTGATAATGCTCGGCAAAAGTGAAAAGCATGGTAAAGTAATTCGTCTCTGTTGGGTTCCAAGCCACGTGGGAATCCCGGGAAATGAAAAGGCGGACAAATGCGCAGCATTCACAGCGCGTGAAAAAATTACACAAATAAATCTTCCATTCAAGGACTGTGTCCGGGTGGTCTGTGCTGCGCTAATCTCAAAGTGGCAACAGGAGTGGGGCTGCCAAATAAGCAACAAGCTACAAATAGTAAAATCCATGCTGCAGGAGTGGAAGACATCATCATATCAGAAGAAACGTTTCATGGAAGTTATTCTATGTCGCGTTCGCATCGGACACACGCATCTCACACAGAACTTTTTATTGAAAAATAAACAACAAGCGGTTTGTGATCGATGCCAAGAATCTCTAACTGTGAATCACATTTTAATAACATGTCCATCGTTGGAGCAAAAAAGACAGACATATTTTTATGAACTTTACTAAACACTAACACCACTTCATCCATCCCGGACCCTAGCTGAAAACGCACTTGTATCTTTAGATGATGTTTTTCAGTTTTTTGATGAACAGTGTTCTTAAACAAACTTTAAAGTAAATTTTTGTAGCTTAAAGCAATTTCATCAAATTATATATTTTCATCCTGTGCATTGCGCATCATAGCCTTAGTTGCTTTTGCCCCATAAAACCTTACATAACTAACTAACATTTCGCCCAGACAACTTAACAACTGCTGAAGAGCAGCAGAACTGTATTCTTGGATAGTAATAAACTGTAAGTGCGTTTCTAAAGTTTTCCAGTAAAATATATAAAGCCTAAAGATAATGTCCGTTACCAAATGCGAGAAAGTGATTAAAAAATCATTTTTTTGAACCGAAGACCATATATGCAGAGATCAGTTTGGTGAAACTGAAGTTATACTTGACGCAGACATGCAAGGAATTATGAAACAGTTTATTTTCTGTTTATTAATTTATGTATACACTGTTTTACTACAACCTGGGGTACTTTCTTTCCCGGCGTAGAAGGCCTGGCAACTTTATTTGGTTGATAAAGAGATCTTTGTACCGTGCAATTTATTCAGGTTTGTTTGTGCAAGTTGAATAACAAGTTTCTCGGAAGCGATGAAAACGTTGATATACGTTTGTCCTAAAGTAGTGGGTTAGCCAACTTGGCAGACTTCAGTACGTATCGTACTACTCCCAGCATGACAGAGACATCCGTAGAAAAGAAGTCGTTATCGACGCAGCGCTTTAGATGAAGGGAAAGACAAGGAAAAGTGTTACAATGCGTGAAGTCGATGACGCTGAATGAGATCGAACATAAATACGGCCGCGCATGAGCTTATTGTCTAGCCTCTACTCACACAGCAAATGCCTTCCGCAGTGCCTAGCATCGGGATGCGGCAACGATGGTTACATATAGATTTCCACTTCCACACAAATAAATTTGTAGCTTTGCCCGAAGGGCGGAGCACAGAAAACACGGAGAAGGCTTAGCGCCGCGCATGATTTTCCCAGACTGTTCTAACTACGCACGAGGTGTTTTGCTCCACACAGCACGCGAGACAGCTTCTGTGCAGCAGAAACAGCGCGCGGGCTGCTACCCCGCGCCTCACGCGACGGTGGCTCAGGGTACCTAGCCAGAGCCGCTTCTTGCCGGCGGCACTGCTATCAAAGCACTGTATACGCCGGCTTGATGAGCAGCGGCGTTGAAGAACGACCACCTGATTGTAGGAATCGTTGTAGGGGGTGCTGATCGCATGTGAGATGAGAACGACTGAAAGCCATTGGCCTTTTGTGAACGGTAACGCAATAAGCAGTCGAGGTTTCGTGTACGTGGAAGGGGTTACTTGAGGGATGCACAAAAAGTGCTCCCCCAATAATAAGGGGTAACAGTAAAGTTCTATAACAAGAAATTGCTATATGCACCACGATGTGCTCAGTAGAAAATTAACCACACAGGAATGTCAGTATTTGTGCAATCTTTTGTTGCTTCGTGCGCACAACGATCAACCCAACCGAAGCAGGCTGAACAATTTACATATCTTTAGAGTAGATTTAGCTGTAATATAGGGCGCTTTAGCAGCCAATGGCAGAGCGCGTCGTTTGCGCCTCTAAAGAAATCCTAACGAACCAAGCGCGAGCTGTGTACGCGGTGACGAGTGCCCCACCGGCATCGAAAATGCTACTCGAGCGTCCGTATAATTGCTCTTACAATAAAAGCGTAGGCGTCTGTAAGCGTCAAAACCACTTACAGCAATAGCAAGGTATAGCGTTTCGCTTAGATTCGGGCGGTGCTCTAACATACGCAGCTGTGTCATGTTGGAGCGACGAAGCACGCACGGCAAATTCTGCTTGGCACAAGAAACAAATCTCTGGCAGCTACCAGGCGTCTCGCAAGCTGACCAGTGCATACACACAGCAACAGAATCAATACCAAGTTGCTAAGTAAACATTTCTTGTTAAGTATAAACAAACTAGCATTCCTGCTGAGGTGTTTGTGCTTGTGGTGTGCCAAAATTGAATTTAGGCCCATGTAATGCAAGCCGAAGTATTATTTAGGGCGACGCATACTTTGGGCACGCCACAAACACACACATCTCGACAGAAGCACTAGTGTGCTTATAGAAGAGGAGTTAACTGAAGTACTTGGTATATATTCATGCTTAGAAATGTAGCGCATAGACGAAGGCGTCTGGGAAGAGAATACAACAGGAGCGCTTATAGTGCAGAATAAGGTCTGCCGCATCAAAATGTTTTGTCACATCTGCGAATGTGTTTCCAGTCAAATGTGAAGCGTACAGTCTAGACTAGCCGCGGAATGGTTCGCTTCCACATGTCATGCACTCGTAGTTCCGCGTAGATAGGCACACTAAACAAGGATAACCTTTTTTTTACAGCGAAGCTATTATAGGCTAGGTTCCAGGAGATCGCCTCCGGCAACGGAAGTGGATAGGTAGACCGGAAGTAGGTAAACAAATTTCGGCTCTATGAGCGTGGCGGTTGACACCTGTGCCCTAGTACAGGTGTCAAAACGGATGCTGAATGGCTCATTGTTATACCCCTCGCCACCGCCGATGCCTCTTTCACAAGTGTCATGATGCTCGGCGGCGGTACGTCCCACAAATCGTAGTGTCCCTTTGTCTCGTGACGTAGAGATTGCGCCAGCGCTGTTATCAGCAGTTGCCCTTTGGACTCGCTATGGGACGGACGCTCGTTTACCCACATCTTCCAGGATCCTGATGATGCCGTACAGTGTGCCGCGGCTATGAACGCTGTGGCTCATACGCTAGTCTATCACGATGGGGGGGGACTTGGCACACCAAATGCACTACTTGGTCATCGCGCCGGGCGAAAACAAGAAGCCGGTGTTGTTGCTTTTTGACGAACACGCCGAAGACGCTCAATATCGTCAATAACGATAATATATAAATTCTCTATAGTAGACCCACCATAGTCACAGCTTCACTGGCTGCCATCTCCACAGTAGTGAAAGGGCTCTGAATTTTTTGTCGGTGCCTTTGCAACCTTACTGACACGCGCAGGCGCACAACAAATATTCGCCAATGTCGCCATCACCAAGCGTCACTCTCACCACACTGGGAGATACATAAAGAAGCGGAGCGGCAACTCGTACGTTGCGCCGACAATGTTCATACGTCGCTAATGGCAGAAGACCCTAGTCCACCCTTGCACATAATTTAGCGTACACGGCGTACGCAGAGAACTCCTAGAGCATTCGTCAGGCGTCCGCTACTACATGATCCCTAGTTCGGATGGCCTTTTGTCTGCTGCAGCGCCGTTGTGCGTCCACTGCAGGGGCTATATTAACAATCCCATAGAGTTATACCCGTGCCACACGGGCAAAGTGCACTTTAAGCGAGTGCACTTCGCGGCTAGTGTCATTCGTAGGCTGCTACACGGGAATTCTTAGTGGCACTCACTGCTGAGTGCACTCGCCGGCGAGTGTGTTCGGCGAACACACTTCGCGGCGGCGTAGTGTGTAGCCTCGTTACCAATGAGAAAAAAAATAAGAAAGTATTACTGAAAGAAGAGTCAGGGCTAATTTTTAATAACATTGTTTTAAATTGCTGACGTTACAAGATAATAAAATGTGCCACACCGCAAAAAATCAAGAACAGCAAAAAACTACTCTCGCTCTCCGGCTGTTCGCGACCACGCCGGGTCATGACTGCGCAGTTGTTTGGCGGATCGAGTCGTTTTGAGTGTGGCTGGTCAAGTTGCCGTCGTTGCCGGCGCTTGTAAAAGTCGATTGTAAATGTTGTTTCTAGCAATAATAAACTGTTTTAGTGCGCACATTTTTATATTAACAAATATATGCTTTCCCGTCTGACTCCCGATGGCCATGGCCATCAATTTGAAAGAACACTTTTCTTTCTCGTGTAGCAACGCGCCGCCAAAGTGACACTCAGCGCGCTGAAGTGCACTCGCTCAATGTGCACTTCACTTTGCCCGTGTGGCACGGGTGTTACTGCGGTTGTTTCGTTATCAGAAGAACACGACTGTCGATATTAAAATCCCATACGCATATTATTAAATGCACACGTGTTGTAAACAATAAAACACGCTAAATGCCCGTGAGAGTCGCGAATTTACACCGTATGATCGTCAAATACAGGCTTCATATTCACATAGCTATTTAATTCCGCAGTAAATTTGCAGCCAACGACTCTCTGTGGTCGACAACCCACTGATAGCTTGCAATTTCGCGACATAAGTGGGCGAATTCTCTTACGTTGCTATATTCCACGATAGCCTGGAACTGTTCCGCTGTAATCGGGAACGTCTCCTAAAAATAAGGCGAAACAAGATGTTAAACACCAATTGACTCCACGCATCGTTATAAAGACCATCACCAGACAGAAAAATACTGACTAGTCAATGCTGTTGTGCCAACAAAGGCATGTGCTGACCGCATTCATGCGGCAGATGTGGAAGTCAAAAGTTATACGGAAAGTGGCTATATAACAAAGCACATCAACTGGGACGATTGATACCATTGTTTCAAAAGAACTAATATGTGAGCAGGACGGAAACATTGAATATGTTGGGTACTTGACGAAAAAGAACACGCGAAAGGTTACCCTGGTGCGGACAGTTTGACGATTCAAAAGAAATGGTCCAATTTCTTAATGAGAGATTGCTGTGATTAGGTGCATATTTTCACATCTGAGTGAAATTTCTCGTGTGAGTTATTTGAGGGTTGCATAAAAAGTGGTCCCCCACTGGAAAGGGGCAACAATAAAGTTCTATAACAAAAACTTGCTATCTGAAGCTTTGTAGAAGTATTGATGAGCCATTCTTTGCGCCTTTGTTACGGTTAAAAATTGCTTCACAAACTTTCAAATACTAATACGGCGCTCGGATAAGTATAAGGTATCCAGAACCGGTAAATGCGGAGAAACCACGCCATCAGTCTGTGTGCTGGAACTGAAAAAGTGTTCTATTACGTCATAGTTTACTCATCGCTTATCCTTCTACCTACTTGGCCTTCAATAAAGTGCCATAGACGGCAGGCTAATTTGCTGACACACGAATGCGCCATTTGTTTCGTCTCGAAATGTCTAATGATTTCGCAAGTTTTCTTGCATGCGTGTCGTGGCCAGACTAGAGCAAGCCTTACGAGAAGGCCGTTATACCGTTAGCGCTACCATATAGCTAGTACACAGAGACCATAGAGAAAGCCTCAAAAGTCCTGATAAGCTGTTTGGTGTGGCATTTTGTAAACTGTAGCTCAAATGACATATAGACGACGGCAATAGAAAAGACGGGGACACGGCGGAATTATGAGATGATATTGTAACGTAGATCGAGATGTTCTTGAAAAAATAGACGCTTCTCTTTAATGGCGGGCCAGAAGAAGAGCGTGCAGCCTACGCGCTTCGTCGTCTTTCATAGCGCCGACCTTTGCGGGCGCCGTCCCGCGGTGCGGGAGCCCCACATCATCGTGTCAATTGCCCCCCGTGCGAAAAACGACCGTCTCGGTCGCGTCAAAAAGTTCTTTCAGCCACGACAAGAAATGGAGCTCCTCAGGTGCATCTGGGCGTTCACGTACGCGCATAGTATGGTTTCAAGCGCACTACATGAACAACTTCAGCGCGAGGACGACGACGGAGCGAACCGGGATCGGAACTGCAGGCGACGACTCCGTAGGTTACGTCACTTAGGCGGCGTGTAACCTTGTAGGGACCGAAATACCGGCGGAGCAACTTTTCCGAGAGTCCACGGCGACGGATGGGCGTCCAGACCCACACGCAGTCGCCGGTATTGTAATGGACGTCGCGTCGACCCTGGTTGTATCGAAGGGTGTCGGTATGCTGTTGGTTCCGGATACGATGCCGAGCAAGCTGGCGGGCTTCTTGGGCTCTTTGTACAAACTCTTCCACGTTTTTGCTGGTCGGGCTATCATCAGCCACAGGTAGCATGGCGTTAAGTGTTGAGGTGACGTGGCGCCCGTATACAGGTTCGAACGGCGTAAACTGTGTAGTCGCCTGTACAGCAGTGTTATACGCGAAGGTCACATAGGGTAAACTCTCGTCCCATATCTTGTGCTCTACGTCGACATAGATGGAGAGCATATCAGCCAGCGTTCTGTTCAGACGTTCCGTTAATCCATTGGTTTGAGGGTGATAGGCAGTGCTCTTGCTGTGAGACCTATGTGTCAGTTGGAGAACGTCCGGCATAAGTTCGGCTGTAAATGCTGCACTACGATCCGTGATGAGAACAGACGGTGCACCATGTCGTAGGACGATGTGGTGGACGAAGAACTTGGCCACTTCATACGAGTTTGCTTGCGGAATAGCTTCGGTTTCGGCGTACCGGGTTAAGTAGTTGTGATGCGGTTCTTACAGTGAATTATTCGCTACTGAGGCACAGCCTCAGCGCATGAAATTACGAAGCCGTTCCTTACCACAACAAGCCATCCATTAAAGAAAATACAGCAAAAAGATAAAGCGAAACTCAGCAAGCTAATCACAAAAACAAAGGAGGGTTAAGCCTTGAAAGAACGCATAAAAGTCAGAAGGGGCCTACAGTTTCATGGTTCGCACTGGAGCTGCGGGATGGACTAGAAGCGGTGACAGAGGCGGAGCTGGAAGTGGAGTAGCGGTGGCGCAACTAGAAGCTGTCGAAATCCTGATCGCCCCCAGGCGAACACCAAGGATCCAATAATGCAGGAGGAAGTTCCGCAAGTTCCGCTGTGACGTTGGGAACAGGGATAGGTAGCCTTAGCACGGTGGAGGTCTTGTCACCAGACACCAAGTCCAAGAGCTTCCCTTCTGCTACCGGTACAAGGGCTACTTTTCTCCCATGTCGGTCGGCACCTTATCAGGCAGCCATGATTGTGTGAAGACAGGCATAGCGGAGACAGGCAACAGCAGGTCGCCCTTGCAGCGCTCGCCAGCCGGAGCTTGGGCATGGCGCTGGAGACGCTGGGCCGCCTGGGTCGTACGCCCTTCCGACGTTCGCCAACCGCAGGCTGCAGGAAGAAGTTGGATGTCGCGTCGATTCCAGGTGGGTGCCTGGAGCGGCCTTGGGCCACGAACTCGACTGGTTGCTACTTGCTTGCTTGATCCTCAAGCAAGCAAGTAGCGGCCAGTCGAGTGAGTGGCCCAAGGCCGCTCCAGGCACACTACTCCTGCACCCTGGTCATCTTCTTCCCCCTCTTCTTCCACGTCTGCCACGACGGCTGTCGCTTGCTTGCTTGTTGCACCCTTCTGGCACTTACCCACTACGATCAGGGCACTCGCGCACTTCACATATCACAGTAGCCGGTAGCGAAAACTATTCATTTGTTGCGTGAAGAGGTCACTGGGAATGGCCCAAGTAAATCCATTCCTATTTGCTGGAACAGAGCTTGAGGAGGGTCCACAGGGTGGAGAAAGCCAGATGGTTCAAAGGGCGGTTTCTTGCGGCCCTGACAATCGTTACGTACCGTTGCTCAGAAGAAAAAAGCCTGGGCCAGTAATACTGCTGTCGTATCCATGCTAATGTTTTAGCGAATCCCAGGTGTCCCGCAATGGCTCATCATGACAGACTTGCAAAATGTCTTGGAGCAGCGCCGGCGACATGACAAGGAGGTACGTATTTGGACGGCTCCCGCAGTTTTTCCTGCAAAGGACGTTGTTGTGCAAACAATATGATGATAAGCCGCGCACGGAGCGAGCGAGGTAAAACACCTTCCAGTCCTTGAAAGTGCTCGATCAGCGGCCGCAGCGCAGGGTCAGCGCACTGGTGCTCAGCCATCTTTACGGCGTCGACAACGCCGACAAATGGCTAGTCATAGTCAGGGTCCGAGATGTCGTAGGGAGCGGCTTGCGTGACAAACAGCGTCACTGTGCTTCCTTCCAGATCGGTAGACAACGGTAATGTCGTCTTGTAAGCGTAGGCTCCAACGGGCTAGTCTGTCTGAAGGATCCTTGAGGTTGGCAAGCCAGCACAGGGCGTGGTGATCGCTGACAGCCTTAAAGGGTCTACCGTACAAGTAGGGTCGGAATTTACTAATTGCCCACACAACTGCTAAGCATTCTTTTCCAGTGGTTGAGTAGTTTTTCTCAGCCTTGGTGAGACTGCGGCTTGCATAAGCAATGGTGCGTTGCGCACCATCTTGCGACAGCACAAGAACTGTGCCGAGACCCACTTTGCTGGCGTCAGCATGGATTTCAGTGTCTGCGTCTTCGTCGAAATGAGCAAGTATTGGGGCAGCTTGCAAACGCTGGCGCAATTCATTGAACGACTGCTGCTGCTCGTCCGCCCAAATCAAAGGCACATCCTCGCGTGTAAGCCGTGTCAGAGGCTCAGCAATTCTCGAGAATTCCTCGACGAAGTGTCTCTAATAGGCGCACAAACCAAGGAAACGTTGGACAGCCTTCTTGTATGTGGGCGGTGGAAACGTGGCGACGGCACCTAACATGTCGGGGTCCGGTCGGACGCCTTTAGGACCGACGACATGGCCAAGAAACATGGCACGACATCGCACCGAGGATGGCGTACTCACGTTTGTTGCTCTTGCAGGCCACTATCACCCGGGGGGGAGGGGGGTTCCGCCTTTCACGAATGGAATCAAGAACCGCTTGTCGACCAGCTTACGCCAAGGATTCCTCCAGCATACCGGATACTGCTTCTGGATGAAAGCCGCTGCCTCATTTGGCAACACGGATCCACTTCCAAGGCGACTGTGGCGACTGGCGGAGAATATAAAGGGCTGCTTCCCGCCCTCCAGTTTGGGCACGACATCGCACCGAGGATGTTGTACTCACGCTTGTTGCTATTGCAGGCCACTATAACTGGGGTGTTTTTTTCCGCATTTCACGAATGGAATCAAGAATCGCCTGTCGACCAACTTACGCCAGTGTATCGGTTGCCACTTCTGGATGAAAACCGCTGGCCCATCTGGCAACACGGATCCACTTCAAAGGCGACTGTGGCGACTGGCGGAGGATATAAAGGGCCGCTTCCCGCCCTCCAGTTTGGGCACGACATCGCACCGAGGATCTCGTACTCACTACTCACGCTTGTTGCTCTTGCACGTCAGTTATTTGCACCAGGCAGCTTTCGTTACGAGTAGAAATTACTGCTTGCTAGCGTTGTCGTGCCCACCATGTCTGGACTGATTTGCTGCAACAGACGAAAAACATTTCGTCTGGCATGTGTTGTCTGTTATTTGATCTTTTACCTATGATTTCGGTTGACGTGGAATCTAATCCTGGTCCTATGAATAAGGCCGAAGCCGATGCGTTTGCCCAGGCCCTGAAAACCATACAGAAGCTTGAAAATGACCTTGCCGCTTCTTAGCCGTGCTAAGAAGTAGTGCTGATAAGCAGGCTGCTGTTTATGAGGAAATCAAGCAACTAAACGCTAGAGTGGCGACGCTAGAAAATCCTATAGCATCACCGAGCATTGCGGAAACCAGAACAAATGCTGATGCTGTCCGCGTCGTGTCGACCCAAATGACGGCCATTACATCCAAATGTAACGACACGGAAAACAGATTACGGCGTTCTAATCTCATTTTTTCGGCCTAGATGATGATCCCGAGGAGGATTGGGCAGCGTCTGAACATCACATAATCAAATTTTGCTCAGAAAAGCTGACTCTAGACTCTTGCAGGTCGATGATGGCACCGTTCGCCTGAAGGAAATCCATGCCGAGTATAAGGTCCTTTGAACATTCAGGACGAATGACGAAGTCGCCGATGTACGTGAAACCGCGAATGTTGATTGGTGCCGTGCACCAGCCCATTGCAGTTATGAGGTGCCCTCCTGCAGTACGAATCTGAGTTCCGGCACATTGCGTCGAAACTTTGTTCAGTATACGCTCGAGATTCTGGCTCATAACAGACGTGTCGGCAACCGTGTCGATCAACGCCGTGCCTTCGTGGTCGCCTATGGTGACTGGTACGTCGCAAGACAATGACACCGAACTGCACTGATTTCTCTGCGTCTCAATTTCGTCAAATCGCGGTCGTCGTAGTGGAGGATCTTCACCGTTCGCTACGTCAGCAGCCTCGCCTCTGCAGGTCGCTTGGCTCAGTTTTCCCGGGAAGCAGGGCTGGGTGAGCGACGCCTTGTTGCACTCGGTCTGAAGAGGGGGCTGGAAGACCTGTTTCGGGCGGGTGACGGTGACCTGGTGTCACGGAATCGTGGCGCAAACGAGGTCCTGGTGTCCGCGAGGTAGGCTTCAATCTCAAGGGGGGCGTTCGCCGTGGCGCGGGCACGGCACATTCAGTGAAAAACCACGGAGCCCAGCCCGGTGGTAAAGACACGCCCTGTAGTGGTGATTGGCATCACCGCAATGGAGACACAAGGGCCTCTGGTCTGCAGTGCGCCATACGTCGCTCTTGTGGGGTGGTCGTGCTTCAGCCATGAATAGCGTGCGGCGAGGCCTGAAGTCGCCAGTTGCGTGTTCCACGGCGCGTACACCATGAAAGTCCGGGACATCGCTCATACCGTGAAACGTCGGGGACAAAGAACTTCGCGCAACTTCGGCATACGACATGCGCGGCTGTGGCTGCCCTATCTCGGGATGTGGTGTCTCGCTTCGCTCTGGGATTTGGACTGACTGCCTGATTTCCCGCCGAAAGACCTCAGCCAGAGCGAGTCGCGGTACCGATGCTGGAGCCACTTGAAGCTTTTGGAGCTCTTCTAGAACAACAAGCCTAATAAGCTCCCGCAAGGCGTCGGTATTGTCCAAAAGGTGTAGCGAGAGGGTCACGCGATAGGGTCGACACGTCGCGGTTGTACAGCCTTGTTCGCTGCTGCAGTGCCTTTTCCATGAATATGGCTTCCGCGAGAAACTCTACAACAGTCTTTGGTGGGTGCGCAATAGGCCACCGAATAACTTTTGCTTGACACCACGCATCAAGCTCCTTAGCTTCTTTTCTTCCGGCATGGACGGATCCGCGCGTCGGAAAAGTCGGCACATATCTTCGACAAACATTTCGACGCTTTCGTTCGGCCACTGTACTCTCGCCTGAATTGTAGATTCAGCTCGCTCCTTGCGATCGAGGATGCCATATGTGCTGATTAGCTGCCGTCAAAATTCGTCCCATGTTGATAAGGCCGCATCACGCTTCTCAAACCATGTCTGCGCACAGTCCTCGAGTGCAAAGTAGGCGTTGCGTAGCTTGCCCTCCAGAGTCCAGCCGTTGAATTCTGCGACACGCTCAAAGTGATCGAGCCAGTCCTCAACATCCTCGAATGTGTCCCCATGGGAGGATTTGGGGATTAGAGGCTGGTTAAGGGCGACCTCGGACGGTGCGGTTGAGGAAGAAGATGGAACAGATGTACTCATCCTTCCGACTCGGTTGGGTAGAGGCTCGTACTCAGGTGGCAGTCCTTGAAGTCGACGGCTTGTCCGTACGTGAACAGGAGTCAGCTCGACCGGACTTCGTACTGGGCTTGTAGACGGGGTTCGATCCGGGAGTGGTAGCACGTACCCTGCACCTCCACCAGAAAAATGTAATGTAGATCGAAGACGGAGTCATGAAAAAAATAGACGCTTCTCTTTAATGGTGGGCCAGAAGAAGTGCGTGCAGCCTACGCGCTATGTCTTCTTTCATGGCGCCGACCTTCGCACGGGCCGTCCCGCCGTGCGGGAGCCCCACATCATTGGGTTAATATTATCGCTAGTGATCGACGTGCAGTAATACCCTCAGTTCGCTGTGCCGTGTCTCCGTTCTATAAGTCACAGTTTGTGCCATGTGCGATACAGTGTACATCAAGAGAAAGCCTGCCACGATTCCCCTATCAGCTGGGTGGCTAATCGATAGGGCAGCTGTAGTGCTTTGATTTATATAGCGAGATGATTTCAGATAATCAAACGCTGGCTGAATTCAGCTATTCTATAATGTAGAATAATCTGCAACGAATTCCTTTTGAGAATATGGGGCTTCCAAAAGCATTGCTGTGTCCAGTGAAACGTGCAAGAGTGGTGACTGGATGACCAGACAGAGCAAAATAATTGCTTTGAAACGCAGTTCTGTTCCACATCACCTGCTTTTTTGCTTCAAATTCCATTACCGAATATATATGCGCGTGCGTAACGGTGAGAGGGCATGCGCTCGAAAAGTGCGATGTGTCACCTGTCACCTCTGTTGCCACATTTCAGCAATTCAAAGGTACTAGACGCTATTAGAGACGCGTTCAGTTCAGCCCACCCGTACTTTATTGACCGTGGCTGCAAAGTACTGTTGCTGCCGTCTTACGGAATAGCTCATACGCCGAAAGTAAGATTAAAATAAAAAATTCACGCATAAGCTCCTGTAGGAAGTGTCTAAGTATGCGTCAACATTGTGCCACTTGCTCATCTCCACGCAGCCAGGTGTCATTGTCAATGCTCTGAAACTTGATCCGTCCAGTATAAACGACAGCGCTGCGGCGACACGAACTGCTACGGACGGCGGCGCAAGGTGAATTGAGGTACACCGCTGACGAAATCATATGTTTAATAGAAGAGGACGTTTCGACTCCCACACGGGGACCTTGTGTTCACGCATTTTAAGCTGTGAACAAAGCTGCAATGGGGGACCCGAAAAGTCCTTTTCTATTGAATTTATGCTTTGGACGACGTAGTACGCCCAGTGTTTTGTACCCTTCACGAGATAAAAGAGAGTTTTGGGGCATCCCATTTATTTATACAGCATTTCTTTCATGATAATCATCATAAGCCTGTTTTTGTGTCCACTGCAGGGCGAATGCCCTTCACTGCGATCTCCAATTACCCTTTTTTAGCTGATTCCAATTTACACCTGGAAATTTCCTAATTTCATCGCCTCAATAGTTTTCTGCCGTCCTCGACTGCACTTCCCTTCTCTTAGCACCAATTCTGGAACTCTGTGGCACATCGGTTATCCATCCTATGCATCACGTGGCCTGCCCAGCTCCATTTTCCACTCTCAATGTGGATTAGAATATCGGCTATCCCCGTCTGCTCTCTGATCCATACCGCTGTCTTGTGGTCTCTTAACGTTAGGCCTAACATTTTTCGCTCCATCAGCCTTTGTGCGGTCCTTAACTTGTTCTGGAGCTTCTTTCTTAACATTCATGTTTCTGCCCCATATGTTAGCTCAGCAGAATGCACGGATTGTATATTTTCTTTTCAACGATAATGCTTAACTCCAAGTCAGGATTTGGCAGTGCACGCCGTATGCACTCCACCCCAATTTTATTCTTCTGTAAATTTCCTTCTCATGATCAGGGTGCCCTGTTTGTAATTGACCTAGATGAACGTACTACGTTAAAGACTGGAGAGGCTTACTGGCGATCATGAATTATTTTTCCCTTGCCAGGCTATTGAACATTATCTTTGCCTTCTGCGTATTAATCCTCAACCCCACTCTTACACTTTCTCGGTTAAGGTCCACAATCATCTGTTGTAATTCGTCGCCAGTGTTGCTGAATAGGACAATGTCATCTGCAAATCGAAGGTTGCCGAGACATTCGCCGTTGATCCTCGCCCCTGAGCCTTCCCAGTCTAAGAGGTTGAATACTACTTTTAAGCATGCAGTGAATAACATTGGAGTGATTGTGTCTCCTTGCCTGACCCCTTTCTTGATAGATAACTTTGTACTTTTCTTGTCGACAACCAACGTAGGTGTGGAATGTTTGTAGATATTTCCCAAGATATTCACGTATGCTTCATGTACTCCTTGATTACGCCATGTCTCTATGACTGATGATTTCTTTACTGAATCAAGTACATTTTCATAATTATAAAATCCACATAGAGAGGTTTATTGTACTCCGCAGATTTCTAGATTATCTGATTGATGACATCCTGCCTGAAGCGAGCCTGTTCCCTTGGTTGATTGAAGTCAAGTGTAGCCTTGATTGTATTGGAAATTATCTTGGTGAATATTTTATACAATGCTGAAACCAAGCTAATAGGCCTATAATTTTTCTGTTCTATAACGTCTCTATCCTTATGGATTAGTATAATGCTGGCATTCACTTGAAGTCGTGAGGCATTGCGTATAAAGGGCCGCAAGCTTTCCAAGTATGATATCTCATTCGTCTTATATTAAATCGACTGCTATGCCATCTTCTGTAGCCGCTTTTACCCGGGTCGCGTCTTGCAAGGCCTTTCTAATTTCATCGCTAGTTATAGAAGGAGCCTCTGTATCCTGTTACTCACTACTTCGAATGAAAGTACCTTGGCTGCTCTGGGATCTGTACACGTCAGTATAGAATTCTTCCCCTGCTTTTACTATGTCACCTGATAAGATCTAGTGGCCACGAAGCAAGAACGCCTTTATTCACAAAGCGAACACATTTTATAGGCAGGTGTGACGTCACACATTAGACACCATCGGCGCAGTTGCATGCGCTGCACGTTATCACAGTTCCTTCTCTCTAACATTTATTTGTTTATTTTGCAAAATCCTCATGTTTGAAACGGTCCGGTGGCTTGCGGGTGCGCGTGCTGCGCCGTAGCGGTTGCCTTTCCCCTAGCGTTGTAGCTAACCGTGCCTCCGGCTGTGAAGTCGACGTTAATGGCGTAGACGCCATTGACGGTGTCGGGCAGTCTATGCTGAAAGGTGGGATAGGCTGTTAAGCTTGCTGAACTGGATGCGTTGGAGTTGCGCTTGCTGGGACCGATGACGTGCTCTCTGCTGCCATGTCGCTGTGCTGCGTCACAGGATTTCCGAGTCTCGACACGGGTTCCAGCCTTGCTACCGGGTCAGCATGACGTGAACGCAAGTGCGTGCGTGCGTGCGTGCGTGAACCGGTGTTGTTCGCACACTTTCACAACATACGGCACAGCACTCACAACCTGGTGCACAACACCTTCCTCCCACGAGGCACATTAACCGCGCACAGTTTTCACAAACACTTCATCACCAACATCAAACAAACGCTCACGGCCGCGACGCCTATCTCGCTGTTCTTTGATTTCCTGCTGCTTAGTGAGCATTGCCCTTGAAAAGTGTTTCAACAATGCAAGTTTTGTGCGTGGCTGTCGCTTGAGAAAAAGCTCAGCTAGTGTTATTCCTGTCACACTACTGGGTGTGTTGCGGTATGCCATCAAAAAACTGTCACTACATTCCTGGAACGAATTACGTGCACCGGACGATTTGCTTTCCAAGACTTGCCTTATTAGAGCGCGTTTCACAGTCTGCACGGTTCGTTCGGCTGCGCCGTTTGAAGCTGCATGATAAGGAGGAGTGCGAATGTGTCTCACGCCGTTGGTGGCCATGAAGTCTGCAAACTAGGCTGCAGTAAATTGTGGCCCATTATCGCTCACCAGTGTTTCCGGGTAACCGTAAGCAGCAAAAGCACTTCGAAGCTTTTCAATTGTCTTTGCGGTAGACGTGGACGACATACGCCATACCTCGACCCACTTGGAAAATGAGTCAACAAGAACAAGAAACACATTTGCCCTCGTTTGAGCAAAATCTACATGCACGCGTGACCAGCATCTAGTAGGATAGATCAATGGATGAAGTGGTACAGGCTGGGCTGCGGGTTGCACTGCCTGGCATATTTTGCATTTCTTTACGTACTCTTCTATGGCTTGGTCAATTCCAGGCCACCAAACAAAACTGCGGGCCAGCATTTTCATGCGACTTGCCCCAGGATGTTCGTCGCGTGCTGCTAACGCTGGTCGAGCAGGCGATACCTTAGCACTTCAGGGATGGCAACCCGTACTCCCCACGTTACGCAGCCCTGCTCCAGTGACAATTCATCTCGGCGTACGGAATACGCCTTGAGTTCTTTTGAGCAACAACTAGGCCAACCATTGAGAGTAAAGTCAGCTACGCGACTTAATGTCAAACATCGTCTGGACGCTTTCGCAATTTCGTCGGCTCTCAATGGAAGACATTGAAATACTGACAAACATTAGAACGCGGTGTCGGTGTTCCAAGCTGCGGTATGCAACGCCCAGTGACGGCCGTAAGTCAGAGACAGTGAAATAAATTATCATCAACAAGACTAATAAGATGACAAGTTCGCGCGCACTTCCCGAAAATGCTGGTCTACGATCGCCCAGCGTCGCTGTTTCAAGCGTTGCGCGGCTGAGTGCAAGGTTAAGCGTTTTTTTCTGTTTGCTAGTTGATGAGATCAACAACAATCCGGTGTGGGAGCCGAAACATTAACATTTCTAAATACTATTTTCTCGTTTTGTTTTTCTGAAGCAGTGGGGTAATGGTGCTAATTCTGCATTACTTTTGTGTAGCATAATCAACAACACTTGCTCAGCTAATTGAATATGCAATGTCCTTATGATTGGCGAAAATGCTACTCATTGTGACGTATTTTATTTATGTGTATAGATTATATTTCTGCGAGGCTTCGGGAACCGCTGGCACGCGGCTTTTTCATTCCACAGCGAAGCTGTTTATGCGGACCCTGTGCCGTCGTTGTCGGGCTTCGCTAAAAACGGACCACGTGACCTAGCAGGAGAGGAGTTCAGCAGGGGGAAAGGGCTTACAGTGACCCCTTTCACCCTGTGAAAATGTTGTGACAGGGTGCAGATGAAAAGGGGAACGGGGAGGGGGTTGACGTAAGTCGTGCCGTACAATACTCGCGTGGGACGGGGAGAGCGTGAGGCGCACCAACAAATGGCGGTGTAGGAAAAAAGTAACTCAGCGGAGGTAACGGAGGTGTAGGGTGTGAGAGGAGTTGGCGTTAGCGTTAGGTGTTTATACGGAGCTTTGGATTAGTGGTTCCGCACGTTCCATCCCAGCTACAACTACGGGAAGACCACGAGTAGCGCGTACTCCTGAGGAAGAAGCTGCCTACCGCGAGCGTGAGCGAGAGCTGGCTCGTGAATGGGCTCGTCGTCGTAGGACCGACCTCGAGCTGCGCGCCAGAGATGCCGAGTTTGAATAACAGCGCCGGGAGGCTGATCCCGAAGTGCGCGCCCGTGACGCGGAAACACATCGGCAGCGCCGGGAGGCCGACCCCGAGCTGTGCGCCCGATAAGCCGAAGCTCAACAGCAGCGCCAAGAGGCTGGCCCCGACCTGCGCGCCCGAGACGTGGAAACACATCGGCGGCGTCGGAATGAAGAACCCGGGCTCTGCGAACGAGAAGCTCTAGAACGGCGTCAACGTAAAGAAGCAACCATTCTGAATGGCGGAGTCACTGCTCGCGTCAAGCGGGAATTACTAAATTGAGACTTTGGTCACAGTTGCAAGGTCTGCGACAGGCTCTGGTTCGAGCACAACCTCATGCAACTCAAGTCTGTGCGCAACGGCGTGCAGCATTCCAAGGATCACCGCCCCTTACACTCCTGCTTGCGTAGACTGCTTGCGAAGTTTAACTTGCATGGTTTAACACTCGGTGTAACTAACACAGCTTCGCTGTTCGACCATCTCCACGGAGTGGAAGGGGTGGCGATTTTTATCCAGGTTACGTGGTACGCCTGGATTTATCTGCAATGATTGCGGCCACGCGCATTTGTCTCCACATTGTTGCAGCTTGTTATGGTTGCCGTTATCGACTCATCTCGAAGATTCCTTGCCGGCTTTAAATTGAGCGCGGCCGAGAGCGGCGGGCATTCTGTTCATCGACGACAGCCGAGTTGCACAGCTCTTAGTAGGCGCAAGTGAGCCTAATAAAGTGTTTCTGCTAGGATCCTTTCTCAGCCTTCGTGACTTCTGGTCTACCGTCACCACAACGTGAGAATATATAGGGATTGTTATACTCTTTGCAGCCAATCACAACTGCGAAAGTAGCTAGGGTGTTGTTTAACTTTGATGCGAAATTTGCTTTCAAATATACATCAAGGGCGTGGAAATACAGCCGAGAGACGTATTCAGCGTGTCTCGAACAGTGCTCCAAAAATAGTTTGAAAATGTATTAAGCGTGAACACATTTCTTCAAGTCATTCTTGCCTACTACCCCATCACAGTCCACTGTACACCACAGACGCTTTGGTGGAAGCAAACAGAAAATTTTTGTTCAGAGAAACTTGTTAATTATGAAACTGCTGAGATGTGACGGTACTCACAATGTTTTGAGAGAAAATAATCGTGCTGCCTTTAAGCAAGCAACCTCGTACACGTTGTTTGAAGGCAGTGGTGTTCTGTAAAAAATTCGAACATTTCATCACCACATTGAATCTTAGCGATACAGCGAGAGCCAAATGGAGCAATATAAAGTTATAATTGCTGCAAGCGACAAGGTGTCCTGCAGTGGCTCCAAATTGTAACACGTGGCAGTTCATCTTTGAAGATTTTCCCCGTCACCGTCTGTTTTGTATTAACGTTCTATCGTGGCTGCAACATTCCGTGCTACTGCAAAATGAAAAGATGTGCTTACAATTTTTTAAGTTATCCGTTCATATGGATAGGTTTGCATAAAATAACATTCTGTGTTTAATATTTATGCTTTGTTATCGCGCCTCGTAAATTACTTTCCAAGCGCATTGCGTACCGTTTGTTAACGTGAGTTTTCTTCGTAGAAATGAAAAAATTGTTACGGTACCAGCGCAGCTATCGCAGAAACGGAAACATGACAATATCAACTATGATATAAAAGCCAACGTAAATTACCATAAACAGCGGAGAACAATGCACTCGTATTAAATATTGCGAAGTTTGCTGACGACAGGTGGTGACCTTTACGAACGCCAAAGTTTAACCTCACATTATTGTTCCTTACATCACGTTACTAAACATTTTTCTACAATCTACCTAGGCACCTCTGTTCTTTTCGCAATGTGAAATATTTATTTACCTTCTTGTCGCTCGAATTTGCGTATGCGTAGCAAAGCCTTAATCCCAGACACAACTTCTCAGCCATCTGAAACATGCGAATTACATGACCAATTAACTGCGACCTCAGCACTGATAGAATGCTAAGCTCTGTTTAACCTTCCACGTGCTTCCTGGTAAGTATCCTGAGAAAATGAGGAATCAAAAAAGTAAAAAAAATGTTGGTTTTAATTGCCAAAACCACCATCTGATTATGACGCAAGCCGTAGGCCCCTGGATTATTTTGGACCACCGGGGGTTTAATGTGCACTTAAATCTAAGTACACGGGTGTTTTCTGCATTTCGCCCCATCGAAATACGGCCGCCGTGGCCGGGATTCGATCCCGCGACCTCGTGCTCAGCAACCCAACACCATAACCACTGAGCAACCACGGCGAGTGAATGGAAAAAGTGAGCGCCTTGTGGTAATCGTGTTGAAAAAGCTAAAATTTATGTAGCCAATTTGCTCGGAATGAATGTGGATATACGAAAGATTGGGAAAGTACATTATAAGGGTTCCTCTGCCTTTTAATGTGACTTTGTTTTCGGATATTCAAAGTCAATAGCATAGAAATGTTATCTCTTGAGCATCGAAATTCAGTGCACGTGTTTATTATAGTGCAGGGCCGGCTTGCTTCTTATACCAGAAGGCATAATGTAAGATTAGCCGTGGCTGACTTATCACGCAATCAGCTATGCTCAGGTCGCGTGCTTTCGATGATACTCTGACAACAAGCATTTTAAGTCTGTTGTGTTCATTAAGCAGTGGCACCGAGAAGCAGAAATGAAACCGTTCCTATCCACATTATGCACTCCGTCCAAGTGGTGCCATCGTGTTAAACTCAGACCAAAAACACAAAATTTGTTCAATAAAATGTACAACGAATACGAGGCTCGGGAATCATTGATTAGCTATAGTGAGCACTTTAAATGTCGCGTTGTTACCCCGCCTCCAATATAGCTCTCAAACTCGTGGGACGAATGGCGTGCGTGTTAGGCTACATGTAACTGGAAACATGTGTGCATATTTCCTTATATTTTTTTGGGGGGGGGGGATGCGTTAAGACACCGTTACAAGGACTTCTTCAAGTTCATGCGAATATAGAACGTACGCAACGAAAAACACATTCCAGTGTTCACCGCCTGTTCTGGGGCAAGACGCCAAGCCACCTAGACGTGTGACATCGAGTATATTCATATTAGCCTGCAGAGTGTTCAATTTTCAACACCCAATAGAGACAGTGTTACAAACTGCTCTAAAATACGTGACAGAAGAAACACTCTGGGTCTCTGGATGGTAGGTATGTGTGATGCAGCGCGACTTTTCTCTTTAACTTTGAAGACGGTTGCTCAATTGGGGGACAAACCCCTTTGTTGGAAAACGCACACAAACATTTATTAAAACTGAAACGGAAAGTAATCCATAAAACAAACACACAAAAATACTATCACAGCACGAAACGCACTCGGAGCTATAACAATAATGATAGCGGGCAAGTTCGGGCAGGCCGCGAGTGTATGGCGCACAACAGTCTCGACGCAGAATAGCGGATGTGAGACGACGAGAGAAGCAGCGTCAATCTCACCAATGGTCAGGGTGTCGGATCGTTGACCGGGCGATCAGAGCGTGGCAGCTCTGGCGTGGAGCGAGAAGGCAGGTGGCTTGGCGGCACGGATAGACGGCGGCGGCGTTCTGGCCGGGCAGCTGGGCGTGGAACTCGGCCCGTAGCCCTACTGCGCACGTTCTGCCCACGGGCACAGAAGCTCGCCGGCCTCGGGCAGCAGTTGACGATCGGGCAGAGTGGCGATGCGCGCGAAGGCAGGCGGCTTGGCAGCAAGGACAGACGGCGGCAGCGTCTTGGCCGGGCAGCTGGTCGTGTAACTCGGGCCCGTAGCCCGACAGCTCACGTTCTGCCCACGGGTGCAGACGCTCGCCGGCCTCGGGCAGCAGTTCCCGAATGAATGGAGTGGCGACGCCCAGGAGTAGGTTAGCAGGAGGCCCCGGTCGGGTGAAGTCCTGGTGACTCGGGTCAGGAACCCGACGGCCCATCTTCAACCCCCGGTCCTGTGGCCGACCTTCTCCTTCTCCAGGACCGGGGGTTGAAGATGGGCCGTCGGGTTCCTGACCCGAGTCACCAGGACTCGGGGTTTGCTCATTGGCTGCTTGAGGTTCCGTGTCGTCTTATGATTGGATGTCTTTCTTTTGTTATTGTTCTTCTTGTGCCGCGTGTTCACGTGCACTTCGACGTTGTCGTCTTTCAATCCAGCACGGAATTCGCCTCGGCGCGCTATCTCCCTGTCGTCTGCTAGTTGTTTCCAGCCACCGCACCGTGTCGCGCACTCCAGACGCCACAGTATGTTAATGGGTGCCAGCATTCACGCCAGGGTTTCTTGATGGCTGGCGTGTAAGTGTTATACAGGGTGTCGCAGCTATCATGCAGCACGATAAAAAAAAATAAAGGAACGGCGTTGCGTGAAGCAAACCTAGTGCGTGTTGTTTCCAGTACAATAGAGTAGCCGCCAATAATTTTTCGTTACGGAGATTTAATGAGGTAATTGTAATTATTTGACTCGAAAAGTACTGTCCTAATTATCAAAGTGTGAATGCGAAAATTGTAGAGCAACATCACAAACTCCCGACACAGCTTTCTGTTGCTCAATACGGGCTACATAAATGTGTTTTTCCGAGCGTGAAAGACGCCCGCGAATACACGCAAAGTGCCTCGAATTGCCAGTCGCGCGGAATTCTGCGTGTATTCGCGGGCTTCTTTCATGCTCGGAAAAACACATTTATGTAGCACGTATTCAGCAACAGGAAGCTGTATCCAAAGTTTCTCATGTTACTCTACATTTTTCTCATTGACGCTTTGATAATTAGGACAGTACTTTACGAGTTAGGTAATTAGTTACAATTACCGAATTAAATGTAAAACGAAAAAATTACTGGCGGCAACTCCGCTGTACTGGAAACAATACGCACTAGGTTTGCTTCGGGTAACGCCGTTCCTTTTGTTTTAAATCATGCTGCGTGATAGCTGGGACACCCTGTATAGTCATGATATTGGCCTTCCATCAGCGTGCCCACTGACTCGTCCTGACGCTCGGCCTTGTTCCTCTGGACCCGCTCGACGCTCCTACACCTCTCCCGGCTCCTTCCGCAATCCTGCGGAATGGAGAACACCCGACGATCAGCCCATCTGCTTCTCCTGCCATCAGGCCGGGCACATTGCTCGTTATTGCCGTCGCCGTTGGACCTACGTATATCGCCAGACCTCCATGTACCCTACTCCTTTCAGACGTCCAGCCGCTGGTTCCCCTACTTACTACTCGTCGTCCTCCCACGAGCCTCTTCCATCTGACGCCACTGCTCCTGTTCGCCGCTTCTCCCGCTCCCCGTCGCCGCAACGCCGCCAATCCCGCTCTCCGCAGCCTCGCCGCTTTTCCTCGCCGTCCTTCTCTGGACGATCGCCGCAGGAAAACTAGATAGGGCAGCTTATGGAGGTGAAGCTGCAATGCCATCGTCCCCTGCAAATCATCTACTGACGCTCCCCACTCACCATAGCCTTCTTCCTGTGACCGCCCTCATCGACACTGGCGCACACTTGTCTATTATGAGCGCCCCTTTACGCCGCCGCCTGCAGAAGATTATGACGCCGTCTACGACACAGACAATACGTGTTGCCGATGGTGGTGCTGTTCAAGTGATCGGAATGTGCACCGCCCGTGTCAGCATTGCCGGTCGTCACACTGTTGTCCTTTTTGCCGTCCTTGCTCACTGCCCCCATGACCTTATCCTTGGCCTTGACTTCCTTTCGGCACACTCGGCCTTAATTGATTGTTCTTCTGAAACGCTCTGCCTCGATCTTCCTCTTGTATCAGATGCCTGCGATAGGCCCGTCAGCCGCTTAAGCCCCACCGATTTTGTTCGCCTGCCACCGCGAGCCGTCACGTACGTGTGTTTGTCATCGACCCCTCCCGTTCCTGACGGCGACTATATCGTCTCTCCGATTACAGACGTCCGCCTGACGCGCAATGTTACTGTGCCACATACCATCGCGGCATTAGTTGATAACTGTGTGTTCCTCCCGCTACTAAACTTTGGTCTGACCCCCCATGTGTTGCCCCACAAGATGTCGCTTGCCTACCTCACCGCGATAACAGACTATGACGTCGAGGTTGTCGCCATAACTGCACCTGCGGAAGCTGCAGTTTCCCCGTAACCAAGTTCTGACGACAGCATTTTTCGCAACATGATTGGATCAGACCTTTCGCCTGACCAGGCCGACGCTCTTTGCCGGGTTTTGGCCTCATACAACGACATTTTCGACATTCGTGATCGGCCCCTGGGCCAGACTAAGACTGTCGCCCACCGAATCAACACTGGCGACTCTTTGCCCATTCGCCGTCGACCTTACCGTGTGTCCGCATCAGAGCGCGAAGTGATTCAAAAAGAAGTGGCTAAAATGCTTGCGAAGGACATCATCGAACCATCATCTAGTCCTTGGGCCTCTCCCGTCGTATTAGTAAAGAAGAAAGACGGTTCCTGGCGTTTCTGCATTGATTATCGGCACCTCAACAAAATCACCAAGAAGGACGTGTACCCTCTTCCACGTATTCACGACGCCCTCGACTGCCTCCATGGTGCCACCTTCTTTTCATCCCTGGACCTTCGATCTGGCTACTGGCAAATCGCTGTAGACGACCTGGATCGCGAGAAGACCGCCTTCGTGACCCCTGACGGCCTTTACCAATTCAAGGTCATGCCTTTCGGTCTCTGCAACGCACCAGCCACGTTTGAGAGAATGATGGACACACTGCTTCAAGGATTTAAATGGTCGACGTGTTTATGTTACCTGGACGACGTGATAATTTTCTCCCCCACTTTGGCAACACACCTTGAGCATTCTACGACCATTCTAGCAATCTTCCAACGAGCTGGCCTCCAGCTAAATTCCTCGAAGTGCCACTTCGCTCTTCGTCAAATTTTACTGTCCTGGGCCACCTCGTTGACGCTTCCGGTGTCCGACCGGACCCAGCAAAGATACGCGCTGTCACGAACTTCCCCGTTCCATGGTCTGTCCATGACGTTCGTAGTTTCGTGGGGCTTTGTTCCTTCTTTCGCCGTTTTGTGAAAAACTTTGCGGCGCTCGCACGTCCACTCACTGACCTTCTCAAACAAGACGTGCTGTTTTGTTGGGGTCCTTTATAAGCTGACGCCTTCTCTGAGCTCATCGCCGCCCTAACGACTCCACCTATTCTTGCCCATTTTGACCCAGCTGCTCCCACGGAAGTGCGCACAGATGCTAGTGGTCACGGCATCGGTGCAGTTTTAGCCCAAAACCAACAAGGCGTTGACCGTGTTATTGCGTACGCAAGTCGTCTCCTATCGAAATCTGAACGCAATTACTCTATTACGGAACGGGAATGTCTTGCCCTTGTCTGGGCGGTTTGGAAATTCCGTCCTTTCTTGTATGGCCGCCCTTTCCGTGTTGTGACCGACCATCACGCTCTCTGTTGGCTTTCTTCACTGAAGGACCCTACTGGACGACTTGGTCGTTGGGCGCTGCGCCTTCAGGAGTACTCTTACTCAGTTACCTACAAGTCTGGCCGCCTCCATTTGACGCGGACTTCTTGTCCCGCTACCCTGTTGACCAACCAGAGGGACCGGACATCGAACCTAACCCCTGCGTTATGTCTATGTCTCAGTTTCTCCAGATTGGTGACGAACAACGCCGTGATGCTTCTTT
This sequence comes from Dermacentor silvarum, assembly GCF_013339745.2. NCBI lineage: Eukaryota > Metazoa > Arthropoda > Arachnida > Ixodida > Ixodidae > Dermacentor > Dermacentor silvarum. The sequence continues at coordinate 65,980,645 of NC_051155.1, read as the reverse complement.
GCGATCGCTCATTGATCGGCTGGAATCCGCACCTAACGACGCCTCACTGCGCATGTTCGTCCTCGTGAATGGCACACTTTACCGTCGTAACGTCCAATCAGATGGCCCTGAGCTGCTTCTCGTTGTGCCTAAACAGCTGCTTTGAGCGGTACTGCGTGAGTTTCACGACGAACCAACTGCTGGTCACCTTGGTGTGTCCCGCACGTACGACCGTGTCCGGCGCCGCTTCTTTTGGCGCGGTTTCGCCCGGTCTGTTCGACGTTACGTGACCTCCTGCGACAAATGCCAACGTCGGAAACGTCCTGCCGCACCCTCGGCTGGACTGCTTCAGCCGCTCTCCATCCCGACCGAACCATTCTTCCGTGTTGGTTTGGACCTTCTCAGTCCTTTTCCTGAATCACGATCCGGCAACAAGTGGGTCGCCGTTGCTATCGATTATGCGACCAGGTATGCAATCACTCGAGCGCTCCCCACCAGCACTGCTACTGACGTTGCCGATTTCTTGCTCCAGGATGTTATTCTGCACCATGGCGCCCCTAGCCCATTGCTCACAGATCGAGGCCGCGCATTTTTATCACGAGTAATTCTCCCCTTCCTATTCCACATAATAGGCCTTCGAGCCATCCTACAATAAATACATTTTCATCATCATCATCACGAGTAATCGACGATCTCTTGCGCTCCTCCTCAACGCAGCACAAGTTGACCACTACCTACCATCCCCAAACAAATGGCCTCACCGAGCGACTAAATCGCACCCTCACGGACATGCTCTCAATGTATGTTTCATCTGACCACCGTGACTGGGACCTGGCGTTACCTTACGTGACTTTCGCGTACAATTCCTCGCGTCACGATACCGCCGGTTATTCACCCTTTTATATGCTCTTTGGCCGTGAACCGACGTTACCAATGGACACCCTACTACCGGCTGCTGCCGCGCCGCCTAGCGAATATGCACGTGATGCCATCGCTCGTGCCGATCACGCTCGTCAGATCGCCCGCTCTAGGCTGTTGGCCTCGCAAGCGACCCAGAAGCGCCTCTATGACAGCCGGCATCACGACGTTCGCTTCTCACCCGGTGCCTTAGTTCTCCTGTGGTGTCCATTCCGCCGTGTTGGCTTATCCGAAAAGTTGCTATCTCGATACACCGGTCCTTACCGAATCGTCCGCCAGGTCACGGACGTCACCTACGAGATTGTTCCCGTCTCTCCGACTTTACCGCCGGCGATGGCTCCCAGTGACATAGTTCACGTTAGCAGACTGAAAGCCTACCGCCTTCCTCCTAACGACAATGTGTGAAGTGCGCCGAGACGGCGCTTGCACCGCCGGGGGTAATGCTACGCGAGAGACATTCATCCTGGGGCAGACGACGAAGAAGACGGTTCTCTCTGGTGCTGGTGGCTGTCCACCATCTTGTCTGCTGTGTCTCTCTCATACTGTAAATACAGTGTAAATAGTCCCGCCTTGTGCCGTTTTACGTAACAATATTTTGGGGGTGAAAGCCACTTAAAAATGACAACCCTTCAAAAAGAACTCACGCAAAAACTATGGGGGTTGTCTAAGTATGCGAATACATCGTGCCACTTGCTCTGCTCCACGCAGCTCGGTGTCATTATCAATAGTATGAAACTTGATCCGGCCCTTATAAACGGCAGCACTGAGGCGCCACGAACTGCTCTAGAAGGCGGCGCAAGGTGAATTGATGACGCAAGCTACTGCAGGTGGCGGCTCCGGGTGCGATGATGACCTTCCTATCATTAAAGCTGTTATCGCTCTTTAGCGCCTTAAGGCTGTTTCACATGGTCCAACTGTAGCGACAAAAATAAGCGCAGTCGCACGCGTCGGAGTGCGATTTTTAGAGGGCTGAATTCACCAAATTGCGATCTCAACAATGCTGCTGGTGTTACGCCCAGGGTTTCTTGCTGCCATATTTTGTGGCATATCTCACCTAATTTCTCAAATTTAATGAAAAAAAACATGTGCGTTACAAAATTATTGGAGTCTTTATTAGGATCCAATAATATGCGTGTTTAGAGATGTAAAACATGACCTACACTACTCTCTAATGCGAACTTTTAGTGCAGCTCTATACGTGTTTTCATTTCGCGATATAGTGAGGCAAAAAAGCTGAGAGAGACGCGTAGCAGAGTTGGCGATCATCGTATATCTGATGGGCGGGTAAAGCGCGTCTGCTTTTATACGTGACTCCTCGAAGGTTCCAGTGTAATCGCTGGGGCCACTTGGCTTCCAGAAATTACTTCACAATTCGCGTCGCGCATATAATCACATTACAAAACAATCGCAAACCTTCACAATCGAAACAAGCCTGAACGCGTCAGCGAGAGCTGACGCGAGCAGACCATAGTACGAAACTAGCGGTCTGGCTGGGCGAGATACCAGTACACATCGAGTGGTCAGGCGAGTCCGCATGAAACCTGTTTCCCGCGTCCACGTAAATCAAGGGGCCGCTCTCATTGGTCTCCGCCGTTCGTGGCTCGCGTCTTTCATCGTGCGCTGCATGTAGTGCTCGTTCGCTCGCTTACGCCGCCGCCGACGTTCCCCGCAGGAACGTACTATTAAGAGCAGCGCTCTAAAACGCTTCAAAGTTTAATTTCTCATGGAGTGCGCAACAGCGGTTTCTGAAGTTTCGTGCGAGGAGACATGGCGGACGTGAACAGCTGTTCGCCGCTAGTCGTTCAGCTCTGTGTGCTGTGTCTTCTATATCCGTGTCGTTCTGCCTGCGCTACAACAAAATTTCAAGTGGACCTACCAACAAGCCCATATAGCTGTCTTCATCGCATATGCAGTATTCGGAATTCGGCTGCAGCGAAGTCGTCATGTCAACTGAGAGAGACCCTCGCGCAACCCATGTTTAACGTCCGCTTCTGAAGAAAGAGTGTATGTATATTGGTCGTAATTGCGCAGTAATCGTTCCTGTGCCTAGCAATAGTCTTGCACCAAAATTAGCAGCAAGCACCAACCTGGAAGCTCACGTATGCCCCTGAAAGAAGCCGCATATGATATTTGTGTAATTACTCAACTTGCAATGAAATTTGTGTTGTGAACTTTAATCTTATCGCCAGTTGGTTCGCCCATCGCGGCACGTGCGCTGTAATTATGAATACAAGTCCTCTCTGATTATTTCTGAAAGGCGTAAATGCCGACACTATCATTCTTTAGGAGCTGCAGTCACTTGTGTACGTAGCATCATAGCATTCTAACAGACATGGGCGTCTTCTTCTTTCTCGCCCTGTGTAAAGCCGCTCCATCCACGCACCACCGCAGCTTTTGCTAAATAGCGCCAACCTTCGATGTACGCCGCTGTTCCCCGATTGGTCGCTCAAACGAGTTCCCCTTCCGCACTTTCCGATTCGGGGGTTTCCGGTTCCGGTTGTTCCGCTTCCGCGAGTTCCGGTTCCGGAATTTTTGCTTGCTGCCAAGGGGGTTTAAATAAATCTGCTGAAGTGGAGGTCGCCAATGAGCGGCGTTGAAGTCGCGCCGCGCGCGCGGTGGCCATCTTGCAATAGCCAAGAAACGCGAGCCACAGCGCGCTCGCCGCGCTGACTGCGTCTCCCCGCCGTGCTTTTTAACGGTTATGGCGAGCACTAAGGCCGAAGTAGTCAATAATAAGGAATGAAATGGCAGATAACAAGGATATCAACTTTATTTTGTTTCTTTTGCCGTTCCGCTTGCAAGCATGAACACCGGTGGAGGGTCTGTATCACTGGTCTTCAAAAATAATCAGCCTCGTAAGAGCAGACCTGAATTTTTCGGCACTCATTTCCCTGTTTCTTTCTTTCATCGTGTGATAGAGTCTGATCCTTACGTAGAGTTTGGTTACTTCACCATGGGGATGTTTGATGCAGGGCCATCAAATGCCAATGTAACAACCTCAACACCTTTTGCCACTAGCTTTTCAATAAATGTTCACTGTTTCGTTAGCTCGGCTCTCTCTGCTCCTGTCAATGAATCAAGTAAAAAATGGAAGCACTCCGCCGTGTGTACGACAGTGCAACGGCGGATTGCTTCTCCCACTCGTGTGCGCGGCCGCCCGCATTGACTATAACACTGCCCGGCAGCAGGACAAATTGCGCCTGAACCCATTCAATAACTCGTTCACGGTCAGTACTCCTGCCGAGGTCTGAGCGAAGAGGTATGTGGCTGTGGACTCTTTGCAACTAGGCGCCGTGAAATATCCACTCCGCGCTTACGTGGCCGCCCCTGACGACGCAGTACGTGGCATCATTTACAATGCGCTCTACAATCAAACCGAAGAAGAGATCATCCAAGACTTGCAAGCCATGAATAAGAGCTCCCAGTACACAATCACTGACGCACGACCTTTGGGCAAAACCAAGTCTATCCTAATCACCTTCATCAACGTGCAAGCGCTCCCGACGCAGCTGAACTTCTATGGGACTCTATATGCCTGTCACTCTTTCATAGCCAAAGTGGAGGCATGCCACAACTGCTGGAGGGCAGGGCACTGAGTGGACGTGTGTCCGCACCCCAAGAGCAACCGCTGCCCGCGATGTGGAGTGGAGCACCAACTCGTCGAACCACCCACCTGTACCGCTAGGTGCATTCTCTGTGGAGAGGCGCACTTCACGGGGTCGAAGAAGTGTAAAGTGCGGTTTGACCGCACCGGCAACAATAAGTCTCCACCCGCCACCGGTAAAGTGGCCCTGGTGACCGAGAAAAAGATTAACCCCGACTCCACCCACCGACGCAGTTCCCGCAGTCACACGAGGCTGTCCTCGGACCCCCAGCAGAAGACGGCCAGGGCCTCCCGTTCCAGGACGCAGTCCGGGACCAGGTCCAGGTCCGGATCCACCACAGGGCGCGGTCGGACCCGGAGCCGCTCCACCTCCTATCCTCCTCTACCTGGGGCTGAGACTGAGTCCCCCAAACAGGTGAGCTGAGGGCCGCGGTCTCCGTCCCTCGTGCGGGAGAATAAGGAGCTCAGGGCTCAGCTTCAAAAACAAAGTGCAGAAATCGCCGAACTACGTGAACAAATTCAATTACTGCTTAAGCGCGACATTCATACGCGTAGAACCGACTCCCCTAATCCACCACCCCCTGCAAAGGCTCCCTCTGTCAGACCCCCTCCCCTCTCCCCCCCCCCCCCTGCGCCGCAGGCATCTACCCCCCCGCCGCGACCCCACGCAACGTCCCCCACCAAGAACCCCCCCCCCCCCAGAAGCGCCTTGCGCAGACTGACGGCAGTGGACACAATTCACAAAACAAATACATATCTATGACGGACTTGGCAAACGCTATCCAAAGCATGCGCCAGAGCCTCATGGTCATGCAGAAAGACACTACTGCTTGGATGGCAAACATAGGTAATAGACTCACGGCGCTCGAGCAACGGCAGTCACCCAGGAAGCAACCGTGTCTTATATACAAACTCAGCTCAATGGGCTGCTACCTTCAAATTCTACAGCCTCGGCCTCCGTAGCCGTATCCCTCCACAGTCATCGTAATGGCAGCACACCTTAACGGGGAAGTGGTATGGCAGTGGAACTGCCGGGGTTACGGGGCTAAGTGCAGCAACCTCCAACTCCACCTACAGCCCCTGCCCACAAATCAGACACCCACAATCATAGATAGCACTTCAAGAAACACAAGGGCCCGCGAAGCTTCTTAATTACACACCTTTCGACACAGCCCATGCGACCTCCATAAGGGTAGCCATATTGGTACACCGAAATTATACAGCTACGCTCCATCCACTTGAAATTCCAGACATTGATGGAGTGCTCGTAGAACTCCTTCCCCGACACAGACACGACACCAGTCTTTTTGTGCTCAACATCTACAGCCTCCCAAGGGCCCTGCGTCCCCGCTACTAACGGCGATACCTAAAACTTTAGACATCTGCGGAAGGAACCCATTAGTAATAGTGGGCGACTTCAACGCAAATCATACTTGCTGGGGATACAAAAAGAACTGCAGGAAAGGTACCACTCTATGGACATTCATCCAAAATGAGGGGCTCTCGCTCCTCAACGATCTCAATTTTCCCACAAGGATAGGCAACAGTGTCCAACATAGCACAAGCCAGGACCTTACTCTCACTAAGCCCATACCCAATGATATATGGATCAACACGCTTAACTCATTGGGCAGTGACCACTTTATCCTCAGCACCCGTATGCCTACGCGCATGCTCTCTAAGACACAACGCCGCCAAGTCGCCATTACTGACTGGGACAGGTTTCGCAAGATTAGAGCAGCCGCACCTGAAACCATCGATAATCTGGACACGTGGGTGCAGCAGCTTTTGGGAGACGCCACAAAGGTCACATCCCAGGTACCAACCACATCAGACTCAGAACTCGCAGACAGTAGGCTGTTACAGATGTGGGAGGCACACAACAGTTTACAGAAACGCTGGCTAGCCAATAAGCACAATCGCAAACTCAAAACCAGAATCGTGGCCCTTGTCAAGGAAATAGAAGAGCACGCGGCACACCTAACACGCCAACAGTGGGGGCAGCTGTGTGAACGCTTGAGTGCCAATTTGGGCCTAAAGGACACGTAGGCGGGAGAACACGTAGGCGGGAGAACTCACACCTATGTCACAGCTTTCCTACAGGACAGGACTGCGGTCCTGGCTGTTGGAGAACTGACAAAAAATAAGCTTCAGCTGGGTAGCAGAGGCACACCGCAAGGATCAGTGCTCTCGCCACTCCTCTTCAATCTCACTCTCATTCCCGTGGCCAGACAGCTGGTGAACATTCCCAACCTCTCACATTCCCTGTACGCAGACGATATTACCTTGTGTACCACTACAGGCACCATAGGCGACATGGCGGCTACCTTACAAGATGGGGCCGATGTTGTGGCGGAGCAGGCTGCGTTAATAGGCCTCGCCTGCTCCTCCACCAAGTCGGAACTTGTTCTCCACCCTCCCAGGAGTCGCACAGACCCAACTGCAGCCCCGAGCATCCGTATCCAAATGGGGACGTGCTCCATTCTAGAGGTCACAAAGCTATGAATGCTTGGCATGGTCATGCAGAATAACGGCAAACACACGGCGACCGTTACCAATCTCACCACCACAGTACACCACACTATGCGCCAAGCGTATAAGACAGCGCTTAACCTCCCCAGGCACACGCCAAATGAGCGCCTCCTTGGCATGGGGGTACATAACACACTTGATGAGCTCACGGAAGCCCACCACACAGCCCAAATCGAGAGGTTGTCCTCTATCACCACAGGACGGCACATCCTGGAAAAACTAGGCCCGACCTCCGAGGAAGATCAGACACGTTTCTTACCGTTAGACATACAGCCTCACTATCCTTTCCCTGCCTAAAAACATGCAACCTGTGCATCATGAGGCGCGCAGGCAGGCCAGGGCAAAAATCCTCTACAAGCAACACTACCACGACCGCCTCACGGTGCGTGTCGACGCCGCTAGCTAACCACACAAACCGGCCTATGCTGTTAGTGTAGTGTCACATCAGCTTCGTTACACCACAGCAGCCACAATACAGGCACGCACGTCCCTAGAGGCGGAGGAGGCTGCCATAGCCCTGGCCATATCCACCACTGCTGCTGAGGTTATTCTTAGCGACTACAAAACTGCAATCCGCAACTACTCCAAAGGCCGAGTTCATGAACCGGCAAGGAAAATTATCAATCGTCAGACCTCCTTCAGACCAATTACGCTCATCTGGGTGCCCGCGCACGCGGGCCATCCAGGCATCGAGATGGCCCATTCCGTCGCTCGAGTAGCCGTCAACCGAGCCACGCCGTCCGATGACCTGGATAACGCCAGAGACCGATTGGTAGCATATCATGAGATCACCATCCACTACCGCGAAATGCGTTTAACTATCCTCCCCCACACAAATCATTAACCAAATTCCAGCAAACTACCTGGCGCCAGCTTCAGGCACAAACCTTCCTCTCTCCAGCTTTTCTCACCCTGGTTCGTACAGGCCTATATCGACAGGAATGTACGCTCTGCGGCGCACCTAGAGCAAACTTTCAGCACATAATGTTCGTATGCCGTGAGCTCTAGCCGCCCTCTGAGTGGCAGCTCACCGACGTCGCGGGATGGGAGACCGCGGTGTCTAGCTCCAACCCAGCCGACCAAATACGGCTGGTGGACTGGGCTTTGAGGGTCGCCGAGGGCCACAAACTCCTGGCCACTCTAGGCGCTCCTGAGCCCCCTCAAAAGTAGTTTTGTTACATATAATGTGGTAAACAATAAATGTTTACCACCACCTGCAAGTCGACGCGTTCCATCGCCGATGGCTAGCGCCTTTTCCGCTCTCGGATAGCAAGTGCTTGCGTGGCGCAGGATTCTTTCGTCGGCTCTCGTGTGCGTCGGACGCTAGAATCATATGCTCCCTTGGAGCGGCTTTGGCGGGTGTTACCCGTGGAAACAGGCTCAACGAGAACGACGATAGCGATTATCCGGTTGTTTTGCCGCAGTTGCCTACGGGTCGTGTCGCGTTAAACACCGTGTTTACACGGCGACATCCGAGCAAGGCCCTATAAGGTTGAGGATTTTCGTAATGCGCTGCACCCTATCGGATGCCGGTCGCGCACTGCCGGTCGCGCACTGCCGGTCGCGCACTGACCGGTCGCGCACTGCCGGTCGCGCACTGCCGGTCGCGCACTGACCGGCAGTTTTTCCTGTGAAAAAACTTGTCCCAAAAAGGGGCTTATGTGATGTGTAGTGCGCGACACGGTGCGGTGGCAGGAGACTGTGATATGTGTAGTGTGCGACAAGGTTCCGTGCATTTCAAACAAGAAGCAGACGACAAGGAGAGCGCGCGCCGCTCTACCGCGCCGCGCCGAAAACGACGACGCCGAAGACCGTCCGGCGCGTGAACACGCGGCACAAAGAAACAAAGAAACAAACGAAGCGCCATCCAATTGGAAAGAACCACGGCGCTCACGGGGGCCAATGACCGATGCCCACGGAGCCCGAAGGTGACCAATCCGAAAGGGACACACGGGCCAGAGGGAAGAAAAACGAGGCAGTGACCGAAGAGAAGGGGAGTTCGAGAAGCGGCGCCGGGCGAAGGACGACCACCGGACCGGGAGCTGAAGACAGGCCGTCGGGTTCCGGACCCGAGCCTCCACGACTTCACCTGGCCGGGGCCTCCTGCCAGCCAGTTCCCAGACGTCGCCACTCCACCCGACCACGGATGGCTGCCCGAGGTCGATGAACTCGGTGAGCCCGCAGGCAGAACGCAAACAGTTGGGCCACGGGCCTGAGTTTGCACCGAGCTGCCTGGCCACGACGCCGCCTCCAACTAACTGTCCGGGCCGCCACGCCGCCAGCGTGCCTTCTACAAGCCAGCGCTGCTACGCTCGGGTTTCCTGCCCATCGCTCAGCGACGCCGAAACGTTGGTGAGACGAACGCCGCCTTCTTTCGTCGCCTTGCCGCCACCCTTCCACATGGAACTGTGTTACGCGCGCTATCACCTATGCCAAGCCCTAACTCTGTGTGGTGTTTAACTTGGATTTTTTTTCTTGTGTCCTCCTTTCTATTTATTACTTCTGCTTTTCCCTTAATTTCTCCTACTTTCCATCTTAACGGGTATATTAAATGTCTTGTTCTGCTCTTTAAAACCAACGGCTTCGTCCTTTGATTCGGTCCTCTGAGGCTCTGCCTCAGAGACCTGCCTTCAAACAAGAACCTGCTCATCACAAATTCACCACTGTCTTCACGGTCTTCACCACTGCACAAAAGCTAACGTTTATATAGTGACGAATATTCTAGAATCTGCTCGAAATAATCCGTAAATTTTTTCATGTTACCATTTGGGGGGCGGTATACCACTGAAATGATTTGATTTCAATTTTCTAATGTTAGAACCTCATAATCATCGGTTACGTCACTAAGATTAGGCACAATGTGACAACTTTTGCACGCGAGAGTATAGATAGCGACACCGCCACCACGCTTGCTAGGTCTGTTAAGGAGAAACATTTCCTAACCAGGGAGCTCTAGCATCTTGCTATCAGTTTGATACCATGTTTCAGTGAGCATTGAAACCGTAAATTTGAAAGAAAATTATTTTAGAAGCAGAACGATTCCGTCTTGCTTGTTGCCTACCGTGCGGGCGTTAAGGTGCAAAGCGGTTTCACAGTTTGGGTCTTTTAGCTTCACCTGTTGTGGTAGGGCTAGTTCGGGATAGGTCATTTTTGTTTAGTTGTTTTGTGATCACAGAGCATAACGACGCCAGATTTCAATTGCCAGGTGAGCTATGATTATCGCTTGTTGCTGGCTCTGCAGGATTGCTTGCCGGCGAGAAAAGCTTGATATGGTCTCTGTCGCTGGTTATCGGCACACCCACCGAGTCATCGGATTGCCTCATGAAAATCTTTCCATTCTGTGACCACACAGACTTCCATTGATGCTCATACTTTTTTTTAACAGTGAAAGCAAGCAGTTTCGTTTGTGCCGGGCAGAGGTGCTCATTTACGTATACAAGATCAGGATATTCCAGTCCAATGTCCGTGTTCTTCGGCCTCATCTTCTTGGCTTTCTGGAGGACAGCGTCACGTTTGGCTCGAGACCGGAACTGAACTATAATATTCGACTTATCTCCCTTTCGTGTTCGTGCCCGATGGCAGGATTCAATGTCGCATTCTTGAACTGACTCACTGATTGCATTTCCTATCTTTGAGACTATGTCAACCACAGATTCGCTGTCACTTTTGACGACTCCTTGCATTTCTAGATTGGTCACGTGTATATTAAATGTCTTGTTCTGCTCTTTAAAACCAACGGCTTCGTCCTTTGATTCGGTCCTCTGAGGCTCTGCCTCAGAGACCTGCCTTCAAACAAGAACCTGCTCATCACAAATTGGCGTCCGCGACAGGACGAAGCCGTTTGTTTTTTTCTTTTTTTTTGGGTTGTTAGTTTAAGAGCGTAACACCATGGCTAGCCCACGAGAGTTATTGGCTTTAGCGGAGCGCATGGGGCTTGAAGGGGCGGAGTTAAAAGCGTGGTACGACGAGCAGGAGGCGCGAGCGCGAGAAGAGCGGGCTGCAGAACGCGAAGCAAAAAAGCAGCAGACTGAATTGGAAGAGAGAACTCTGCAGTTGCGGCTGAAAGTTGCGGAAGCTGAGGGCAATCGCGGAGAGGCGAGTTCGAGAAGCGGCGCCGGGCGAAGGACGACCACCGGACCGGGAAGCTGAAGACAGGCCGTCGGGTTCCGGACCCGAGCCTCCACGACTTCACCTGGCCGGGGCCTCCTGCCAGCCAGTTCCCAGACGTCGCCACTCCACCCGACCACGGATGGCTGCCCGAGGTCGATGAACTCGTGAGCCCGCAGGCAGAACGCAAACAGTTGGGCCACGGGCCTGAGTTTGCACCGAGCTGCCTGGCCACGACGCCGCCTCCAACTAACTGTCCGGGCCGCCACGCCGCCAGCGTGCCTTCTACAAGCCAGCGCTGCTACGCTCGGGTTTCCTGCCCATCGCTCAGCGACGCCGAAACGTTGGTGAGACGAACGCCGCCTTCTTTCGTCGCCTTGCCGCCACCCTTCCACATGGAACTGTGTTACGCGCGCTATCACCTATGCCAAGCCCTAACTCTGTGTGGTGTTTAACTTGGATTTTTTTTCTTGTGTCCTCCTTTCTATTTATTACTTCTGCTTTTCCCTTAATTTCTCCTACTTTCCATCTTAACGGGTATATTAAATGTCTTGTTCTGCTCTTTAAAACCAACGGCTTCGTCCTTTGATTCGGTCCTCTGAGGCTCTGCCTCAGAGACCTGCCTTCAAACAAGAACCTGCTCACCACGGTGCTTGTGAAAAGAAAGAACAAGACCAACACTGACCGCGCAGCTCTCGACAACACGGAGCACGTTTTAACGCAAGCAGACGACACTTGCTATGGGCCGGAAGTTCTTTTAGTGTAGTGATACATGTCCTTGTGCATTCTCTTTCTTTTACTTTCTTTTTATATAAGCAAATTAACTAACATCTAAACTATTACGAACAACATTTGTTCACCATAATGTTGGTCATAAAAAAAGATATGAATTGTTAAAATCAAGACTGTGCGATAAAACTGAACAATGTTTGTAAAGACAAGCTAGCATCTACTGAGAAAAAAAAATGACAGCAGATCCACGAGGTGAATGATGATGAGTGGGCGAAGCTCCGGATGGAATCATCGGATCTCCCGCTTAAGGGGACGCTAGCACAAACGCGTTAGAAACGTGCAGTACTCTCTAGTAAGGGGGAGCGGCCACAGCGTCTTACGCAGCCATTTACACATGCCGGAACATGCACCGCGTTTGCCGACGCCATCACATGACTGCTGAGAGAGTATACCCCCCGTATTCATAAACGCTCCTCGACTTGAACTTGACTTGCCACCGCTTTGGGCAGCGCGTTCGAAACGCGTTGAAGGTAAGGTGGAGAGGCCACAGCGTCTTACACCAGCTTCTTACACGGGCCGTAACGCGCTAGCACAAACGCGTTAGAAACGCGCTAGAAACGCGGCCTTTCGTTAATGTTGGGTATTTATAGCCATCGTGGTGCGTTTGTCCTTGTCCGCTTCGTGGCGTAGTGGGCTAACGCCGCGCGCTCGGAAGCGAGGGGTCCCTGGTTCGATTCCGCGCTACGGACACAACTTCGGAATTTTTTTCTCATTTTTCTCAGACTGGTTACACACTACTACCACTACTACGACGGGGACGGAACGGGTGCCGCTATAAGGAGCTTCGCCCCTAAAAACGCTTAATCTTGTATTCGGCCGCGCAACGCTTGAAACAGCGAAGCTGGGCGATCGTAGCCCAGAATTTTGCAGAAGTGCGCACGAACAGCATTATTATTATTATACTATGATTAGCATTATCTGATTACTCATGATGGTAATATCATTTCGCGCGTTTCGGACTTACGGCCGTCACAACGGGTTGCATAGCGCAGCTTGCAACACTGACACCGCGTTGCAATGCCGACAGCGCGTTCCAGCAGACCTCCTCCGTGAATGCGTCTCTCTCTCTCTCTCGCTTTCTTTATCTCTCTTCACAACAACAACCTCTCTTTCCCGAGCAAAGTGCGCAAAACCTATTGTTCACCTCGCAGAGCACGAGCGTGCGAACGCACCAGCTGTGGACGAAGACGACGACGCTTGAACGCAATCATATAGTTCGGATAAATACATGGTCTGCAAGCGTGGCTGTTTAGCCTAGGTCAGCTGAAGTTACAGACGTACAACGGTACGGTTAACAATTGGCACTGGGAGTAATTGTCCATATTTATCCAAGCTGAAGCTTGCAAGCTGTTTCTAGCAGCTCGACTTATGTATGTCCTGCAGGTATTGCACTGCTGGCGACTTAGGTTGCAAGCTTTCCATTGTGTGTTTGATACCTATGTATGGAGCTCATGTGTTGAGGCCATGCGGCGTGATAACCTTTTTTTCCCCTTTTGAGAGTGGCGGCCTTGGCCTAGTTCACCTTTTTGTTAGGCAACTCGTCTCCCGGTTATTCTTCTTTCGTGATGTACAGAGTCCTTTTCTAAGAGAGATGTTACAACTTCGATTAATGAATTACCTTCGAGAAATAGTTTTGTCGTCATCTATCAGAGATGCACTACCTGCTCCTTGGGGCTTCTTGAAAGAGGTTGTTCATCTTACAATTTCTTAAAGCTCGCTTTAGCTTGGATTATATTTTCACTGCATCCCATAAAGAAATTTCTGCTGCACTGCAAACATTATTTCCAGTTCCCCATTATCGTGCGCCTTATTTAGAATGATACTTAGATGTACTTAAGCATGTCTGTCGAATGATCATTCCTTCAGGCATCAAAACGTTTTTCCTTAACTTAGATTCGGCAACCCTTCCTGTCAAAACCTGGTTAGAAAAAAGGGGCTGTTTCGTGCCGTTGTCTACAAACTTTGTCGATTGTAGGGATGCCGTGTTCTTCTGGGACATTCTCCAAAGAACACTTCAAAAGATTTCGACATCACACCATACACAATTCGTTTCTTACCTTTTAAAGATCCCTGTGACCCACCTTATGACATGTTCATAGTACTTGGCCTACATAGTCTTTGGCGCAGTAGAATGTGTGGCAGGTACGCTGAACCACCGCGAAGCACTCGTTCATTTTTTTAGGGAATCTGCTGCTACGTTCGTAGTGTGCACGCTGCTCAAGAAGCAGCGCCGGACTGGATGCCTTTATTGGACGCTTGGACATGCTTGTCTGGCTTTTGAATATGTATGTACCTGTAGCGCCTTGTTGTTTATTGTGTTGCTGAAGATTCTGCTCCCATGTAATAAAGAAAAAATGGCCGTATAGCCTAGTGGTTACGACGCTCGCCGTGGAAACGTGGTTACGCGGGCTCGAATCCCGCCTCGGGAAGAAAGTTAATTTTCTTTTATAGTTTCTTGATATGAACCACAAATTACGGCTGGCCTAAACAGCTTCGCCGTTAAAAAAAGTTAGCAAGATTATGAGATATACAAAATGTATTGCCGTCTATTAGGCACTATTTCCGAAAAAAATCAAAATTTTTAATTAAACAGGTATTCCGCTGCAAAAATTAAACTGCAAGCACTACAGTTGGGCGTGCCGCGCTGCGGCCAACGATGTTCCGGGCTGGTTTGAGTCCTCGTCGCTTTCAGACTCAAAGTCCGACGGAAAGTCAGCGTCCTCTGACTCGCTGCTATTCGATGTATCAACAAGATCAGCCGCAGTCGCGGTAATTGCGATCTACCGAAGCGCGCGTGCCGTTTCCGGAACCAGACATTTTTGCGTTCTGCATGACGATCGCGAAACTTCGGAGCGCGTTTAAAAATCACCGCCTTGCGGGAAGAAAGCGAACTGCTTAGAAAACTAAAATAGAGTTCTCCTCCTTCATCTCCTTTCGAAAGGTCTCGAAAGTGGCGTTTCAAGCCATCGAGAGAGGGTTAACTATGCCGAATGGGCTCGGTAAGGAAAGATTTGATGGGCCGGAAACCCATCCGTTACCCTTGGTCGGCGATCGAGGGAACACCTTGAAAGATCAGGCAGACACCCTTGAGGAGCACTTTGAGTGCCTATCTAGTTCAATTAATCATTTTAAGTCGTTTCATCAATATAAAGAAACAACAAAACGTAAGACACTGGATCGGAAATGCGAACCGATTTAATCTTATAACCGTCCTTTCAGCGTTGCCGAGCTGAGCATTGAACGCATGTCAGAGCTCTGCACCCGGAGCTGACAGGATCGCATACGACATGATGAAGAACTTGCACAAAGACGCACATATAACACTACTTGTACTTTTTAACACCATTTGGGCTTCCAGACATCTCCCTTCAACATAGAGAGATGCTGTTGTAGTTCAAATAATGAAACAAGGTAACGATCCATCTTCAGTAATAATTACCCTCCGATAGTGCTTACAAGTTGTATTTGCAAGCTATTCGAGAAGATGATAAATCGTCGTATGATACATTTCCTCGAATCTTACAAAATCCTTGACCCTTATTGTGGTTTCAGGGACGACCGTTCTATAAACAACAGGTCATCTCGTACGCATGGAGTCAAACATCCCAGACGCTTTCATTCATAAGCAGTAATTTTTGCCTATGAAAAGGCGTACGCCACGACGTGGCGCTACGGGATATTGCGAGATTTGTGGGAAATAGGTATAGGCAGGAACATGCCTAACGTTACAGAAAGCTGCTTGTATAACCGCATATTCCGTGGCAGAGTTGGTAATGCCCTCTCCAGGTCGTTTCTTCAGGAAACTGGGGTGCCGCAGGGTGGCGTACTAAGCTGTACTCTTTTTATCGTAATAATGAATTCCTTACGCTCATCATTTCCGCGTACTATGTTTCATTCAGTGTACGTTGGCGATGTGCAAATAGGTTTTAAATCGTGTAAGCTCTCAATTTGCTAGCGACAGGTTCAGCTTAGCCTGAACAGGGTGTCGAAATACGCAAATGAAAATGGGTTCAATTTAAATCAGCAGAAAGTGCGTCCTTTTTACAAGGAGGATAGGCTTGGTCCCAGATACTAATATTGAACTCTATGGACAACGTACACCTCTGCACACAGAGCAGAAATTTTTGGGTGTCATACGTGACTCCGAACTATCATTCATACCCCACATCAAGTATACTGTGAGCATGAGATTACCTCTTCATCTTCTTCATATATATATATATATATATATACTCATCATCATGGCCAGCGTCATTCTCTTCAGAGCGCGGCGTGCATAACAGCTGTCTCGCAAGGTCGAACAGCTGTCTCGCAAGTGGTGGAGGCTGCTCTCGATCTCTTGGTCCTCTACGACTTCGAGTTTCCCTGGAGCTTCGTTCGGGTCGCCGCTTGCTCCGCCTTTCCGCCACCATTCCCCAAGAAGGTCCGCCAGGAGCCCCCAGCGTCACCGTCTCTGCCCCACAGGCCGTTCCTTCATGGACCGTCAGCGCGCGGCAGCGCGATCCCACCATGTTCGCTGGCCTTCCTAGTGAAGACGTTGGCGACTGGCTGGACAATTATGACGGAGTGAGTGAGTCTAACCGGTGGGATGATTTTCACAAGCTTCGGATCGCCGCATTCTACCTCACTGACGTTGCGAGGACTTGGTTTCCTAACCCTGAGAGCTCCTTGCTTGACTGGGCGGATTTCAGACACCAGCTTCGGCAAATTTTCGGCGCCCCAAACGTCCGCTCTGAGGTCGCCAAGAAAAAGCTTGATGCACGCATGCAACTTCCGGGGAAACATACACCTCTTATATCGAGGACGTTCTCGCCCTTTGTCGCCGCGTTGACGTAGCCATGACTGAATCTGATCGTGTTCGTCATATCCTCAAGGGCATTGCCAGCGTCGCGTTCAAAGCACTGGCCATCAAGAATCCCAATACCGTTAACGATGTTATCGCGACTTTCCAGCATCTGGACGCCCTGCAGGCCATCCGTTTACAACCTGTCGCCTGTGACACGCCTCCTTCCTCGGATACGGACCTGCGTGTCCCGATTCACCTCTCGACTACACCTCTGCTACCGGCCTCTCGCACTCCTGACTACCGATCTGAAAACTATATGGTGCAGTTTTTGGAGGGAAAGCTGCATGGCCCGCACAGACTACAATTCCTCCAGTGTGCCCGGCCAATACTTTAATAGTGGGTCTAGAAGGTGTACCAGTTCTAGCATTGATTGATACGGGCGCAGCCATTTCTATTATTCACGCTGACTTGTGCTCTCGTCTACGTAAGTTTACTACACCTTACAATGGAGCTATTCTACGTGGCGCAAATAATGTTGTGATTCGGCCATCGGCGCAATGCAACGTTCGAGTTTCGATTGACGGGATTCGCTACCATATCCAGTTCGCAGTGTTGACTTCCTGTGCTCACATGCTTATACTAGGGTGGGACTTTCTCTCTTCGGCGTCTGCTTTGATTACGCGCCTTCAACGCCTCGTTAACTTGACTGAGACCGAAAATTTCGACGACATGCCCGAACCGCGCCTTCGCTTACGAACTGCTGACGATTTTATGGTGCCTCCTGGCCGCGAACAACTTATTGTAGTTAACTCTGATATCGCCGATGGTGACGTTTTCGTTGTACCATCAGCTCGTTGCCTATCCAAAGGGATTGTTCTGACACCTAGCCTTGTTCGCTTCACCAACGGCACGGCCACTTTGGCTGTACTCAACGCTACCACTGAGCCAGTACTTCTTCCTAAAGGCGCTGTTGTAATTTGCGTCTTGGACACTCAGCCTGTCTCTGTGCTTCCCTCGACTACTGCTGTTTCACAAGCACCCACAGCTATAGATACGGTCCCTGCTTCTGTTCTCGCTAGTGCAATCAGCACTGATCTAACGCCACAGCAGACGGAGGAGTTACTGGCGTTGTTATCCAAGCATAAAGACTCCTTCGACGTGCACTCTCTTCTTCTGGAACAGACTTATGCAACGGCTCATCGCATACACACAGATGGAACTTCCATCGTGCGCAGGCGGCCATATCGCGTTTCTTCCGCCGAAAGCCAGGTCATCGATAACCAGGTTGCCGACATGCTGAAACGAAACATCATCCGCCCTTCCTCAAGCCCTTGGTCGTCCCCTGTCGTTTTGGTGCATAAGAAAGACGGCTCAGTGCAATTTTGCGTAGACTACCGTGCCTTGAACAAACTAACCCGCAAAGGTGTATATCCACTGTCCCGAGTCGATGATGCGTTAGATTCATTACAAAGCGCGGAGTATTTCAACAGCCTTTATCTACACTCCGGATACTGGCAGATCCCCATGCACGAAGCAGACACGGAAAAAACTGCCTTTGCACACCCGATGGACTTTACGAATTTAACGTAATGCCTTTAGGCCGGTGTAATACTCCCGCCACATTTGAGCGGATGATTAACACTGTACTACGGGGCCTAAAGTGGAAGACTTGCTTATGCTACCTTGACGACATCGTCATATTTTCGTCGACCTTCCATCAGCACTTGGAGCGCCTCGACGAAGTCTTGACATGTCTCCGCTGCTGGCCTTCAGATGAATACAAAAAAAGTGCCACTTCGCCAGCAAAACCATTAAAGTACTCGGACAGCTTGTCAGCAAGGAGGGCATTCGACCTGACCCCGATAAGATTACCGCTGTCCGGCGCTTCCCCAGGCCTGAACGCGCCAAAGACGTGCGTAGCTTCCTTGGCCTAGCTTCGTATTTCCGGCGCTTCATACGTAACTTTGCCACCATTGCGGCGTCGCTCCATCAATTACTTCCTTCTGGAGTTCTCTACGTATGGTCGGACGAATGCCAAACTGCTTTTGACGCCCTCAAGCGTGCCCTCACGTCCGAACCTGTTCATTTCGACAACACCGCACCCACTTTTCTACATACTCACGCCTGGGGCCATGGTATCCTCGCTGTTCTTCTGCAACGTCAGCAAACTACCGAAGAACGTGTGGTCGCATACGCAAGTCGCACGCTAACAGCTGCAGAGAAAAATTATACGATTACTGACCAAGAGTGTCTTGCCGTTGTTTGATCCGTCCAAAAATTCCGGCCTTATCTGCACGGCCGCCACTTTACGGTCGTTACTGACCACCACGCCTTGTGCTGGTTGGCGATGCTAAAAAATTTAACGGGACGTCTCGGCCGTTAGATACTTCGTTTACAATAATGCGACTTCCACGTCACCTACAAGTCTGGAAAGAAACACCAGGATGCCGATGCTCTCTCTCGTTGTCCCCTACCACCGTCTTCAAACACTGCCTGCACACCACCTTCCATGAGCAACCCGCCGGACGTGTCTCCTGCATTTCCTTCACTCGCAGCTCTCGACCGACATCCAGCCATTCTCATACCTCTGCAACTTGCCAACGTAGTGACTCCTACTTCCACTCCGTTATGGAACGTATTCGGGGATCCTCTCGCATACCTAACGCTCGAATCCGTCGGCAGTTGAAGAACATCAAGAACGAAAATTCGGTGCTATACCAGTACGTGTTTCATCCCGAAGGACACCGTTGGGTTCCTGTAGTTCCCCGATCACTTCGGACCCAGATACTGGAGACCTTTCACGACGATCCCACTACCGGTCACTTTGGTTTCCATAAAACCTATGAGCGAATTCGCAGCCGCTTTTCTTGGACTGGACTTGCAACAAGCGTAGCAAAATACGTGGCTTCCTGTTCGATCTGCCAACACCGCGAACGACTGACCTCACCTCCGGCTGGACTGCTACAACCTGTCCAGTGTCCTGAAGCGCATTGCGCAGTCGTTGGTACCGACCTGTATGGACCACTACCCTTATCGGCTGGCGGTAAACGATGGATTGTCACATCTGTAGACCACTTGACAAGGTACGCTGAAACTGCCGCACTACCTTCCGGTTCCGCAGCGGAGGTTGCATCCTTTTTCTTGGAAGCCATCTTTTTACGACCCGGAGCCCCACGTATCCTTTTGAGTGACCGCGGCAGGACCTTTCTGTCTAAACTTCTCGACAATGTTCTCCGTGCGTCCAATACCGTCCATAAAACGACTTCCAGCTACCACCCTCAAACTAATGGCCTCACAGAGCGCTTTCATCGTACGCTGGCCGACATGATTTCAATGTACATCAACCCTGACCACACCAATTGGGATGGTATTCTCCCATTCGTCACCTTCCCTTACAACACGGCCGTCCAACGCATAACGGGGTACTCGCCCTTTTTCCTTGTGTATGGTCGTCAACCGATCACTGTCCTCGACGTGTCCTTCTTTGGCGTCTCCGTGCCCTCGCCCACATCAATGTGAGAGATATTTGTTTCGCGCATTGCCCAGTGTCGTCAACACGCCCGCCTCAACATCGACGCCAGTCAACAAGACCGCAAAACTCGCTATGATGCATCCCACCGTGTCGTTTCCTTCCAGCCTGAAGACGAAGTGTTGCTGTGGACTCCAGTTCGCGTTCCTGGCTTATGCGAGAAATTTCAATCCCGTTTTGTCGGGCCCTACACTGTTCAGGAACATACTTCGCCAGTGAGCTATCGTGTCACTCCCGTTGTTACGCCTTTGGGCCGCTGCCGTACCACAGAGATTGTGCATGTTTCACGTTTAAAGCCTTCATACGGCGTTCGCCGCCATGGCCAGCGGCCAGGTTGGCCGCTTCAATGCGCGGGGGTAATTGTGTGAGCATTATATTACCCCTTCATCTTCTTCATCTGTATATACTCATCATCATGGCCAGCGTCATTCTCTACAGCGCGCGGCCTGCATAATAAACCGTCGAGGTTGAACAGCTGTCTTGCAATATTAGTAATAAATGTTTAAAACAATGAATATTCACAAATTTTCTTTCGCACCCAACATGGGGTAGTGATCTAAAGTGTCGGGTAAACCTGTACGAGAGCCTCATACAATCCCGTCTGTATTATGGCGCTGTGGTCTATCACTCTGCCGCACCCAGCGCGCTAAAGATACTGGACGCTGTTCATCATTTAGGCGTTCGCCTGGCGCGAAGCGATTTCAGGACAAGTCCTGCACTAAGTGTCTACGTGGAATCAAATGAGTGGTCTCATGAACTTAAAAGAACATATTCTAGTTTTACGGATTTCCTGAAACTGCATTCGAATCCGGATCCTCCTCCCCACGCAACCATAAATGACATGACGCGTGCTACGCTGTTTAGCAATCGCCCCACATTCAGAGAACCCTTCTCGCAGCATGTTAGGACAATGAGCGAAGAAATTGGTATCTCGCTTCTAGAACGCTGTCTGAAGACCCCGTCTGAAGGACATTACCGCCGTGGCACTGGGAGTTCGTAGAATGTGACACGTCATTTGTAGAAGTATCGAAGCACTCTCGACACGCAAACATTCGAATGTAATTTCTAGAATTCCAAGCGATGTACTCATGCACGAAATTTTACACGGATGCATGAATGTCACGTGCGGGCGCGTCCTACGCCGCAGTTGGACCATCATTTTTGGAATGAGACGTTGTATACTCAGTAACCAGCATTTTTACGGCTGAGGCCTATGCGTTATTGTCGGCTGTAAAGCACATTATACAAATAAATTGAGACAAGGCAACTTACATTTTCATTAAGCTTAGTTAAGGCTTTAATGTCTCTAGAAAAGCGTCGAAATCCTGTAATAATTGTAATTTATTTGCTTTTCTGTGCTAGCTATGCAGCTGAACAACGTATCGTGATATCCTATGTTCCTGGCCACAGAGGCATTCAGGGTAATACGCTTGCTGATGAACTAGGTACATCCACAGCTACGAGAACTCCCAACGCTCCCGTAGCTATCGTGGCTATATATTCGAAACCTTGCTTGCGGAGAAAGATAAGTTATTGGAAACATCACTGGGATGCTTAAACGTCTAATGAGTTTCACCTAATTATATCAAAGTTACGCATTTAGCCATCAACTACAAAATCACGGAAAACCGATGCCTTCTTAACTCGGCTAAGAATAGGACACACGTACGGTACACAGAACCAGTTCATGACTGGCGATGAGTCTCCCATCTTTGGTAAATGTAGTGAAAGGTTCGCTGTCATCCACGTCTTGCTGGAGTGAGAAGGAACAGACGCTGAAAGCAAAAAAAAAAAAAAAAAAAAAGAAACTTCCCCCCTAGCTCACAAACCTTTCCCTCTTCATCCAGTACTGCTTCTTGGTAAGAAACTAATGTTCAACACGACAACGATATTATATTTTTTCAATGAAACCCGCTTGCTACATCTTATCAGCCCCAAGAACTCGTAGCATGGGCTGTCGTAGAAGCCGCTGTTGCGATGGCAGCATTTAGTACAACGCACGGCTCCAGGCCCTTACTCTCGAAAATCCCTCATGAGGTAGTAGTGCTTTTGACATTCACATGTATTTTAGTATAATATATCCTCGCAGCATATCTTTTATTTTCATTCAACATAGCAGTGTACGCCGCATACATTAGAGCACTGCACGGGCCAATTTTCTCAGCTCAGCCCGGGCCCGGCCCGTTTTTGGATTGCGCTGCCCGCCCGAGCCCGACCAAAAGTTTTATGGCGAGACCCGGGCCCGGCCTGGGCCCGGAAATAATCTACGTTAACCATCCGGCCCGGCCCGCCACCCCTTTACCTTAGGCCCGAGCCCGGCCCAGCCTGGGTCGACACCGGCCCAAACCTGGCCCGAGACCGAAAAAGACCACCGATCGGCACAAAAAAAAATTAAATAAAGAAGACAATGAAAGGAATTTATTACTAAGGCATAAATACATGTCATATGCGATTATGAACACCATTTGAGCGATCTGAACGCAAATACCAGCACGCGAAGTTGTACGAGTGACGTTGCCGAGCAATATCGCCAGCAGTTTCCAACGGCGCGACCTTGATGCGGCCCAATCCACTTCTATCGCAGCGCCGCCACAGTATTTTTCCACGTCGGGCGCCTCACTGCAAAGCATGCGCCCCCCCAGCCGCTCGTCCCACTCAACCGTATTCTAGTACACTCTAGCCGAAGTGCAGCTAGACCGGTCGTGAGCGCAGCGCATGTATGGAGTAAATGGAGCAAGAAAGAAAGCTGCTCGTTCGTCCATGGTGCAGCGTAATGCGCTGCTGCTCTAGGCGACCGGTTGTGAACATGCGTGCAATCATGGATGGACGCAGTGCCATATTTCAGCCGCATGACGAATTATCTTACGAGTCATCGTTTACCAATTCGCCTTTGAAGAATCAGCATGTCGTGTACGCGCTTACACCGTGCTGAACGTATTGATTTAGGTAAGGCATACAATGCCATCCTTTGGGTTGAGGCGACTTCAGTTTTTCTGGACTTTTACATTGTGTTCAAACAGCGCAAAATACTACGGAAGAAGAAAATGGAAGTACACAGAAGTAGCACTGCTTGCTTCCAGCTGCGCCGGGGCAACAGGTTTTTCAGAGTCGAGACGCGCGAGGATAACTCGCTGCAGATTACATGCACACCACCAGAAAGTTCGAGCCCGGCCCGGGCCCACGTCAAAATACCCGAGCCCGGCGCGGGCCCGAGTCAAAAAGCACATGCCGTGCTCGAGCCCGGCCCGAGACCGTAAAAAAACTGCCCTACCCAGCCTACGGTCCGTGCCGGGCCCGGGCTTTCGGCCGAGCCCGTGTAGAGGTCTAGCATACATCACTGTCATAATTTTATTTAAAGGTAGATTTTACACATTTCACAGCGAATACTTTTAAGCCACTTTATAGCCGCGTTACATATGCCACTTGACATTGACCACTACATCGGATACCATGGTCTGGCGGTCTTTGGCCTTTTGTGGCCTTTGCGCCCTACAACCCCATTAATCATCATAATACGTCGAGACCCAATCTTCGTGATTGAGAGATTTAGCACAGTAAATTATGGAGATAGCTCCATAATTTGCTCTCCTAAATGGGCTAACTGACCCGTAAAGTTCTAGATACCAGAATTGCTTACGAGCGGCAAAACCAATGAGAACAAATGTGTGGGTGACTTTAAAAAAATTTGCAGTATATGGGGGGGGGGGGGGGG
The DNA here is from genome assembly GCF_013339745.2 of Dermacentor silvarum. Classification (NCBI taxonomy): domain Eukaryota; kingdom Metazoa; phylum Arthropoda; class Arachnida; order Ixodida; family Ixodidae; genus Dermacentor; species Dermacentor silvarum. The sequence continues at coordinate 65,956,686 of NC_051155.1, read as the reverse complement.
GGGCGTTATGGTGGGAGTCTTGAGATAACAGTAATTCCGTAAAACAAAATAAAGGAAGAAACTACTGCCTAATTACATAACTTAGTCTTAACTAATCAATCAGCTTCTCAAATATTATATTTAAATGACAAGTGTCAATCAGAAAATTGTAGAGCAACATGAAAAACTCCCAATACATCTTTCTGTTGCCCAATACGTGCTACGTAAAACTGTTTTTCCAAGCATGAGAGACGCCCGCGAATACACGCAAACTGCCGCGCGACTGGCCGCTCCAGGCACTTTGAGTGTCGGTCTGTTGAGGACGCCGCCGCTGAAGTCGTCATCTGCGGCACGGCCACTTGCATTCGCGACAAAAACCATGCGGCCACCCAACAATACACGCAGAAATGAGGAGAAAAGAAAAAGCCAAAAACACCGACAAGGCTGTCTAGTCAAGGATCCGGCTTCATTTACACTACTTGTGATTTCTACCGGAATATAGAGCGCGAAAACAGCACAAAGCCGAACGAAGAGAGAACGAGACGCGCTGACTAGCAAAGTAAATTTTCATTCCTTCAAATTGGCTTACTCGAGGCAAATCTGGCCTATATGTACCAACTACAGTGCTGTCATGTACATTACCTTAATTATGGTCGACGGGGACATGGTGAAACGGCGAGCCACTTTCATCCCGCACTTCTGGAAAAATTTGCTCGCAAGCACAGCGCTTCGGGAGTCTGTCACGACACCTAGTTCAGGATGAAAAGAATGCAATTTCAGCAGAATTACGAAGATAGAAAGAGTCCTTTTCCCCCACCCCTACTGTGAAAAATTAGTATAATTTGTGTTTAGCCACTGTATGTAAATTCACCACACACACACACACAGAAAGAAATGCTCACACACACACACACACACACACACACACACACACACACACACACACACACACACACACACACACACACACACACACACACACACACACACACACACACACACACACACACACACACACACACACACACACACACACACACACACACACAGAGAGAGAGAGAGAGAGAAAGAAATGCTCACACGTTGAACACCAAAATACTCTTATTTTACTGATGTTTGGGCCGGTGATCCGCCCTTCATCGGAGTGAATGAGAATACACAAGACGTTCGTCCCCAAGGTGTCGTGAAGTCACGTGGAAAGGACATGTGGCTTCAAACAAAGTGTAAGGAGAAAAAATAAAAATAAACAACAAAAACATACTTTATTTAAAACGAGGCGCTAACAGATGGAGAGAGCACCACACGTGGATGGCTGCGATGAGTCACGGAGGTGGACGCGTTGTCCTTACCGTCGAAGAAGCGGGAAAAAATTAAGGTGGCGGAAGGGGGAAAAAGGGGGAGGAAAACACATGTGGGTGGCTTTGATGAGCCGCCTCTAAGGCCGCGCGTTCCCCAGTCCCGAGGGACCACCATAGTTTAAGATTAGAAGACGACACTCTACCGCAGACACGCCGTGCGAAGGGGGCATGCGACACAATGGCGTCTCCAGAGTGAAAAAGAGAGGATATGCGGACGTGTCAGCACGAAACAAGACCGTCTTACATGCGTCGCGGTTAGACTACAAGGAATTTACTTTCGGCTATAACCACATTGTTCTAATCAGAAGGCAAGTACGTGTGTTTCCTGGTGCTTTCATTAATACCCAAGGCGGTGGTATTAAACTTATAGATAAGTTAGCACTCCTTGAACGACTTGAAAGAGACAATATTGGAATCAGGCTTTCGCTCACACCACGACCGGGAAATTTGCGGGAAATTTGCAAGGCACATCGTGCTCTTGTCTGGTGCGTCCCCAGTCTCGGAGGTCATCCATATACATGTATACTTTTGTTTCCGCTAGGTCTTCGAACATGTCACTCATGGTTTTCTGGAACACCTCAGGCGTAGAACTAATTCCGAAGGGCAAGCGCAAGTACTGCTACCGACCGAATGGTGTTTCGGCTGTACATATCTTTGATGTGACCTCATCTTGCGGCATTTGATGGAACCCAGAATTCGCGTCGAGTTTCGAAAAGTAAAGGCCAAACCCCATATGCGCGAAAATGGACGCGACAGCGACGAGCGACGCGACGTAGATCGCCTTCGCGCAAGCTGTCGCTTGCAAGGGCAAACCCCATTCGCGCGAACTTCACGCGACTGCTTCAGCGAGCGATCTCCATTGTTGCTGGCATGAGGGCGTCTACTCGTACCAAATGTGGCGCGTTGTCAGCGGTATGCAGTGTAAAATAAGATGTTTTGTTGCACATGAATACATAAAAATTTTTATCATTGTCTTGCAGTATTTTTTTATATGCACGTGCATAAACATTACTTTATTTGCTCGCTGTGTGCACGTGACTCGAGCGTGGAGGAGGAGAGGAGGTCGCGGCAATCGACGAAAACCGCGCGAACTGAGCTGCTGGCTGCTGTGTGCGTGTGTTGTTGGCGACGTCCTGCTCGTTTCCTACGTCGTATAATGGAACGACAAAGGAAGTTAGCTGCACTGAAGCTGCTGCTCATTCTAAAGAGAAGGCGGGCTTTCTCGAGAAAGTACTGGGTGCGGCCGACATGGACGACGCGATCGGACGAGAGCGAGTTTTTCACGGCGGTAAGTGCGGCAAGACAACCACGTCACAATGCTGAAACTGAATACACGTTCGCTGCATTTTACAGATGAAACTCATGAAGAACGGCGATGAATCGCTTTTCTACATGTTCTACAGAATGTCACCGGAGACTTTCGACATGCTGCTCAGCTTGGTGCGGGAGGATCTTACGAAGGAGCAATGCCCCTCGAGGGCGCCCATTTCTTCTGGAGAGCGCCTCGCGCTGACGTTGCGGTAGGACCATTTTGACTGCGTAACCGTGCTTGCACAGCTTTTCATTTGTGAGGATGGGACTGTTCGTGATGTGTGCTCGTTATACTTCGAAATATTGTGTTGCGCATGCATAGATTGTACGTTAGCGACATCGCGTTGCGTTTCTTGACACCCTCGTTTGCGCATTCATTTGTATTTCAGGTTTCTGTCATCTGGTATGCTGGTGAGGTACGCAGCCATGGCATTCCGTGTGGGTATCGAGACGGCAAGAAATGTGATCCGTGAAACCTTCAGTGTGCTGTGGAAGGTTTTGGTCCCTCTATACATGAAGGTAAACATATCGAATATTCACAGCATAGATCAGGTATATATAGCGATGGGTAAATTTTAATGCACGTTATTTCATGCTTACTCTTACCAAAGGTGTTCATAATAGCTTTTGTAGGGTGTCTAGAAAGCAGGTCTAGTTAATGTCAGCAAACATAGCAGAAACACGACAGCTGTGTTTACGCTTCTGGCACGTTCAAATTCATTTACCTACTACTTCTCTTAGTTTGTTGAAAGGGAGTTTTATTTGTGCCACTGGGTTGTATGTTTCATGCAAAGTTAAATGACAGAAGTTTGAAATGGTTGAGTAAATAACAGCGCCTGCCAACTTGAACATGTTATGGAGTTTGTGCCACTAGGTGGTGTAATACCATAGCAGATGCACATGCACAGAAAGGAGTGGCCCATAATGTTCAAAAAGCATGAGTAAGTTTACCGTGTGATGGTTGCACAACGTGGTATGTCAAACTTGAAATTGCTTTTTATGCAGACACCAACAGAAGAAGAGTGGCGAGAAATCGCCACTGGGTTTTCAAACCGTTGGCAGTTCCCGAATTGCCTTGGAGCAGTCGACGGCAAGCATGTGCAGATGAAATGTCCACGTAATGCTGGAAGTATGTACTTCAATTACAAGGTATGTAACAGGAAATTGCATCATTGCCTATGGCATGTTTGCTGCTATAGGGTCATCTATTTCTTATTCATAGAAGGGATAGGGTGAGACTTAAGGACAAGAGGATATCAAATTTGCGCGTAATGCATGCAAAGTAGGTTACAGACCAAAATGTTCACCTGATTTTATGCATGCTGATCACTAATACAGCTCAGTGCTATGTAATATAAGTCGCTATTATGACAAGTGCTTTTGTGACAGTTGTTTCATTGCTTTCAGGGAACCCATTCCATTGTATTGATGGCTGTGGTTGACAGCCAATACCTTTTCCGGCTAGTTGATGTGGGTGCACCTGGGAGGTTCAGTGATGGGGGAATTTTCAAAGATTCCCTTATCGGCAAGCGAATGCAAGAGGGCAAGCTTAATCTACCACGAGCAGCCACGCTCCCAAGGTCGGAAAGAGTTTGTCCTCATGTGTTTGTTGGCGATGAGGCCTTCCAGCTGCGCCCAGATTTCATGAGGCCACTGCCAGGGAGCCGGACTGCACCTGAGGAGGTGATCTTCAACTACCGCCTCAGTCGTGCAAGGTCTGTACCCGGCACATAAAGAACTCTATCTTATTAAGTTTAACTGTAAGCTCAAATATGTTCTCTGCCACAACTTTCACAGGTGTTTAGGGTAGAGCGAGTGAGACGTGGTAAACAAATTTATTTTAGTCGTGTTTCTTATGCTCTTTTCCTGTGCAATGTTGCAATTGCTGCAGCAAGGAAGGTGCCTTGTTACAAGTTGAGGATAACGCGCAAATCTGCCCCTAAGTTCTGTTTAGGTTATCATTGGCAGGGACTGAATAACGCCACCATCTGTGCATACTGCACCAAAGCGATGGGTCCTTACTTGTCGGATGAGTAGTATTCACTAAAGCCAAAATTATCCTTTTAAATAAATGTGCTATTCATTTTTCAATAATGTACAATCGTTCTTTGTATGCCATCTTGTGAAACATTTGCTTGGCTGACAATTACTCTGACTATAGGTGCAATACAACAACAGAAATCATATTTCTTTTGTTTTTTGACAGACGCTGCGTGGAAAATGCCTTCGGCATTCTTGTATCTCGCTGGCGGATTTACGAGAGGCAGATCAACATGGAGCCCAAAAATGCAGACATCATTGTGAAGGCGGCATGCGTGCTGCACAACTTCCTTTCTTCAAATGCTGCATCTACGTACTGTACTCCTGGCTACGCGGATTTCCAAGACATGTTTGGAACTGTGAGCAGTGGCACCTGGAGACAAGGACCAGAAAGCACTGCAGTGTTCGTTTTGGAGAAATCAAAGGCCCATAACTGTACTAGAGTGGCCAATGCGGTGCGACAGGAGTTCCTGAAGTACTTCAATGATGAAGGCCAAGTGCCTTGGCAATGGAAGCTGCCAGGAGTCGCCGCGCAACGTGATGATGCAAACAAACAAGCTTCAACGAGTGGCTAACTCGAGCCAATTCACCATCAGACAACGCCATCAATACAAACAGCCCTTTTCAGGGCTACCCACTTGATGCTTTGGCGGTGAAGCACCGAAATTGCGATATCCTCCTCCATAACCCCTCTTTACAAGTCAATATATATCATGCTTTGTGTTGGACTGTGGAAGCATTGGGTACAGTTGTACACATACGTAGTTCATGCAAGCTTGTTTAGGAGGATTGAAGTGCACAGCTCCAAGGCAAAACTTTATTGCACGTTTCCTTCTGTAATACCATTGCTTTAACAACTGTCACAACTTTCTGAAATGCACCAAGGAAGATATGCTCAACATTGCATAACAGCACACAGGAATAAAATATTTGTACGAATTCAGTTATGAATATTACGACAGATTTGAGTACTTGCACTCCTGCAACGTATAGCGACATAAAAAAATATCTGAACACATTAAACATCACAGGCTTCTTTAAATGCACACATCCGGCCACATTTCGATGGGGGCGAAAGGCGAGAACACCCGTGTGCTTAGATTTAGGTTTTTAAATGTTCCCAGGTGGTAGAAATTTCTGGAGTCCCCCACTACGGCGTGCCTCATAATCAAATCGTGGTTTTGGCACGTAAAACCCAATAAAAAATGAACACATCAGTGACATTATCACAACATGACCAAATAGCATGAACTCGTTGAATGTCTTGAGCATACTAATATTTGTTCTAAGAAACAATACATTGATAATATCACAGACCTGGGAATATGAGAACATGGACTTAAACAGTGATTCATAATAAATTAATGACATAATAAATAATTGACATGTTATGCACCAGTAGTAGCTTTCCTAGTGCATCATGCTGTATACGAAACAGCTGTTTGTGCATATGACCACACCACTGACGTTATCACAGCATGGGAAAAATGACAGGGTGCACTGTTAAGAATTGAAGGAGTGTGTTGGTCTGGGCTGGTTGGTACATCATTAGGATGGAACAAACAGCGCTAGGACGGGACGAAGTGAGTAGACAGACAAGGCGCTGAACTAACAACCACTGGTTTATTGCTGGGAAAGCAATATATACAAAGCACAGGATCAGCGCAAAAGGCCAGAAAAGCAGTTTCTGCGCCGGGAAGGGAATAAAATCATCACATCACCCGTGTCGTCAAGGCAGGTTATCATGTTTTCAACAAGTAGTTAATCACGCACGTCGTCATAGCAGGTTATCACGTTTTTAACAAGCAGTTAATCTCGCAGCTATGCAGAGAAACAGAGGGTACGCTGATGCAGGAGTTTCCGTGCGATTGAATGCAAATCGCTTACAAAATCTCGCGTGCTCTTTGGTCTTTATACTTACCTAGTATTGTGCAATCTTCAAAGAGAGGTTTGCAGCCGCATTCTTTGCAGTGCTGGGCTATATACACAACTGCACATGCGCACTCAACATGAGGTTTTCTGTGTTGTTTCTTACAGATTCTATTTTTGGGGCCTTCCTTGTTTACCTTGCGACATAGCGCCGACAGCTTGTCCCTTGCGCTGAACAAAACGCGTGTGCCTATTTTTCCGGCGACCTTTTTTAAACTATGCGAGACCCCATGGACATAGGCTATGACGGTGTTATGACGGTGGTGCTGGTGTTTCGGAAAAGCTTTTGGTGATCCTCACCATAGGGAGGGCAGGACGTGACGCCCAGGACAAGGGACCTCATGTGAGCACCACCGTCATACCCTATGTCCAAGGGGTCTCGCATAGTTTACAAAAAGTCGCCGGAAAAATAGGCACACGCGTTTTGTTCAGTGCAAGGGACAAGCTGTCGGCGCTATGCCGCAAGGTAAACAAGGAAGGCCCCAAAAAAGCAATCTGTGAGAAACAACACAGAAAACCTCATGTTGAGTGCGCATGTGCAGTTGTGTATAAGATCCCGCTCAAGTGCAAATGCTGCTACGTTGGCCAAACAGGCCGATGTTTGAATTACCGGCTGAGGGAGCATTCGTACGCAATGAAAGGGTCTGTGCCCAGCCATTTAGCCCAGCACTGCAAAGAATGCGGCTGCAAACCTCTCTTTGAAGATTGCACAATACTAGGTAGGTATAAAGACCAAAGAGCACGCGAGATTTGGTAAGCGGTTTGCATTCAATCGCACGGAAACTCCTGCGTCAGCGTACCCTCTGTTTCTCTGCATAGCTGCGAGATTAACTGCTTGTTAAAAACGTGATAACCTGCCTTGACCGCGTGTGTGATATGATGATTTTATTCCCTTCTCGGCGCAGAAACCGTGTTTTTCTGGCCTTCTGCGCTGAGCCTTTGCTTTGCATATATTGCTTTCCCAGCAATAAACCAGTGGTTGTCAGCGCCTTGTCTGCCTACTCACTTCGTCCCGTCCTAGCGCTGTTTGTTCCCCTCCTAACTTTAGGAATGTTTGTAGCAAAAAAGGAAACATAAAGCATGACAACACGTTATGCGATACAATGACCTGTGGTGATGCAGAAATAAAAATAAATAAAATGCACACTGCAAGAATGACCCTAGAAAAGAAATTGCACCTCTCCCAGTATGACTAGCTTTCATCGTGAACAACAGCATATAGGAGCAACAAATTGTCAGAATGAGCTGGTGGTTTATGATATCACAGTTAGACTGGCTTGTTATGCAATATCAGTCCTACTCAAAAACAACTGTCTCACCAGTGCATTGCGCAATGGCTTGCAGCAACTGTATCTGCAAGGCACTAACAAGCCTTGGAGGCACACGCCTCATTTTTTCAGCGACAAACGCACCAAAGCGTTCATTGATTGATGTGTGGTGCTTAATGGCGCAAGGGCCAAGTATGGCCAAAGAGCGCCATGACAAATGGTAATGAATTGTTCATGTATTATAAATGAAGTGATTGAATTGATTTACAAATCTAAATGTAGTTTGGCTGTAAAGAGGCCTAAGAACGGGTCGCTGTAAACTGCGTAACATATAATGACAATGATTTATAACAAAATAAAAAGTGCATAAAAGTTTCACTACGATAAAGTGATGTAATAAAGACATACAATAACTGCTGTCTCCACAGGGCTCTTGAAGTAGAGAGCTCAGAGGCATGTTCTATAAAGAGTAATGTCACTGCAGCTACAGCCACGAAGGCGAGGCTTTGCTACATATTACCCGGCCAAATAATTTCTAAGACGTTCACTTCATCTAAAAAGCTAAAAACTGTTTCCAGGTTAAAAAGAGGTTCGTTACTTAGAAAAAATGCTAGGATGAAGTGGAATTTGCTGGCGATACGCAGAACGGAAGTACTTTTTAAGCTCATCTTCTAATTCTCTGCACTGGACTAGGACATGGAGCACTATAAGGGTGTCGCCACACCTTCGACATGATGGAGGATCACTTCCAGTCAATAGGTAAGAGTGGGTGCCCAAGGTGTGACCTATTCTTAATCGACAAAGGAGCACTTCTTTGTATCGTGCTGTTTATTCGGATATCCAGTGCCCTAATTGAGGTTTGATCAAGTGCAGTTTATTGGATACCTGGGTATCCCACTCTTTCTGCTAGTGCTTCTTCAGCTTATGCCGTAAGTATGGTTTAATGTCTGTGGCCGGAATGGGTATGTTTATGTCAGTGTCGCTAAAAGCTACCGAGGTGGCGTTCTCGTCAGCATCTTCGTTGCCTTTTATACCACTGTGTCCAGGTACCCAGCATAGGATGATTACTTGTTTGCCCATATAAGCTGAGCATAGCAATGCATAGAGTTCGTTAAAGACAGTGTTTTTATGTTTTCGTAAACTCATTAGGGCTCGGACTACACTCAGAGTCCGTGAACACAACAGGCCTAGTGAGAGTCGTTTCAGTTATGTGTTTTACTGCAGAGAGGATCGCGTATGCTTCAGCCGTAAAAATACTGGTATGTGGGTTAAGTGTACCGGATAGTAAAAGCGATGGTCCTACAGCTGCGTAAGCAACACCGGCAGGAGACTTTGAAGCGTCTGTATAAAACTCAGCACAGGAATATTTCTCCTGAAGCTCAAGGAAATGTGAATGTATATGTGCCTCAGGTGCTTGTTTTGAAATTTTAACGAAAGAGATGTCACATTCGATAGTCTGCCACTCCCAAGGCGGTGGAAGCCAAGTAGGAGCCATTAGGACATTCTCTAGAAGAGGGACGTCTGTTTCTTCGGACAGTGCTTTCAACCGGAGGGACAGAGGAGGCCTAGTGGCTGGGCGGTTATGGAACAGCCTGGTCGTGGACAAATCGCGAGCAATTGAATGGCACGGATGATCTACATCTGATTTCACCTTCAAGGCATAGGAGAAGCTTAAATATGTCCTTTGGAAGTGTAGAGACCATTCATTACATTCAACGTACAGGCTCTGTACAGGACTTGTCCTGAAGGCGCCTGTAGCAAGGCGGATACCCAAGTGGTGGATAGTATCTAACATTTTCAAAGCACTAGGTATAGCAGAATTATAGACTATGGCTCCGTAGTCAAGGCGTGATCGTATTAGACTTTTATACAAGCTTAGGAGGCATCTCCTGTCGGCTCCCCAGGATGTCCGCGACAACAGCTTCAACAGGTTCATAGTCTTGAGGCACTTCGCTTTAAGGTACTTCAGATGCGAAATAAAGGTTAGTTTATTGTCTAAGATGATACCTAAGAATTTATGCTCGGAGCTTACAGATAGACGTTCCCCATGAAGGTCTACAGCGGGATCTGGTAGTACAGCTCTCTTGTTGGAGAAGAGTACGCATGTACTTTTTTGCGGGTTTAGCTTGAAACCATTCTCATCCGCCCATTTAGACAATTTATTTAAGGCAAGCTGTACTTGTCGCTCGCAGGTACTAAGATTACATGATTTGAAACCCATTTGGATGTCATCCACATATACAGAATAAAACATTGTACGTGGTATGACAGTTTGGAGCGAGTTCATTTTGACAATAAATAAAGTACAGCTCAGCACACCACCTTGTGGTACACCAGCCTCCTGCGTGAATTGTCGAGACAGAACGTTAGCAACTCTAACACGGAACGTGCGATCAGAGAGGTAGCTCTGAATCACATTTAACAAATTGCCTCGGACTCCCATTCCAGCCAGGTCACGGAGAATTCCAAAACGCCAAGTTGTGTCGTATGCCTTCTCCATGTCTAAAAATACTGATAGCAAAAACTGTTTGTGTACAAAGGCATCACGGATATTGGTCTCGATGCGGACGAGGTGATCTATTGTGGATCTACCTTCCCTGAAACCGCATTGTAAGGGATCGAGTATTTTGTTGCTTTCAAGAAAATGGACGAGGCGCCGGTTAATCATTTTTCGAAGAGTTTGCATATACAACTTGTCAGAGCTATTGGCCTATAGTTACTGGCCGAGGAAGGGTCCTTGCCTTCTTTGAGAATAGGAATTACGATTGCTTCTTTCCAGGCGGACGGAATGTAGCCGGCAGATAACATGGAGTTAAAGAGTGACAGTAGTGTTCTGTGGGTTTCAGGGTGTAAGTGTTTTATCATTTCGTTAAGTATTCTGTCACTTCCCAGAGCAGACTTGTTACAACAATTGAGTGAAGCCTGAAACTCTGCCATGCTAAATGGACGATTGTATGCTTCATTGGCTGTGCTTTTCCGACCCAGAGGTTGTCGCTCTTCTTGTCGCTGGTATCTTAGAAATGTATCTGTGTAATGGGATGTACTGTAAATGTGCTCGAAATGTGCTCCTAGACAATCAGCCTGGTCCTCAAGTGTGTCTCCTTGTGTGTTTACTAAAGGTAGAGGATGGGTTTCGCGGCCTTTTATTTTCTTAACCCTGTTCCAGACTTTCCTTTCGACTGTATAAGAATTAATGCTGCAGATGTATTTCTGCCAGCTTTCCCTTTTGGCACGGCGGCGCGTTCTTCTACCTTCCGACTTTATTTTCTTGAAGATGATAAGGTGTTCTGTAGTCGGCGAGTCACGGAGGTTATTCCAAGCCTTATTTTATTTCTTTCGCGCTTCCCTACATTCATCGTTCCACCAGGGAACACGTCGTTTAGAAGGCGATCCATTTGTTTGCGGGATACATATTGACGCTGCATCCACAATAAATGCTGTTAAATATGCCACTGCATCGTCAATACTTTGCATACGAATGTTATCCCAGGTCAAATGTGTAAGGTCTCGGATCGCTGCCAGTCCGCGGAGTCAACTTTTCACTGGGGCACATGTGGTGAGCATTCGTCTTGTTTTGTTAATCTTAAGATAATTGGAAAATGGTTACTCCCGTATGGGGATTGTTAACCACCTTTAATTCCAAGTAGGGCACGACTGTGCTTGACGCAATGCTTAAATATATGCATGAAAATGTCTTGTTTGCGACGCTGTAAAAGGTTGGTTGTTTCTTATTTAGCAAACATGCACCTGTAGATAACAGGAAATTTTCTATCAGGCGCCCTCTGGCATCACATCGAGAGTCGCCCCACAACGTATTATGTGCATTTAGGTCTCCAACGACAATGTACGGTTCCGGAAGTTGTGCAATAAAGCTTTCAAATTCTGTTCTGGAGAGTTGATAGCTTGGCGGAATGTATAAAGAAGTAATTGTCAGCAGCTTACCAAAAAGCACTGCTCTGACTGCAACTGCCGCAAGAGGCGTTTGAAGCTCTAAATGCTGGCAGGGTACACCCTTATCGACTATTATGGCGACACCGCCAGATGAGGCGAGAGCGTCGTTTCGGTCTTTGCGGTAAATGGCACATTGCCGCAGAAAGTTTGTGTGTGTAGAATTGAGGTTTGTCTCTTGCACACAGAGAACCCGTGGATTGAACTTGTGTAGGAGTTCCTTTATGTCGTCCAGATTGTGTAGTAGACCTCTAACGTTCCAATGTATTATTTGTGTAGCCATACTGGAGGCGTATATTTCTGTGTGTCAAGAGCTAGACCGAATAGGCTCACGAGGCCTTTCCAGGCCGCGTGATACGTGATTTTTCTTTTTTCCTGGCGGGCTCTGTGGAGCTACGCCGTTCCTTCGGCATTTGAGACACCGGAGGAGTGTTGGTTGCTTCCATCGCCTCTTCAGAGGCGCTGGATGCCGCCCGCTCGGCGAGCACACTGGGGGGTTTTTCGGGCCTGTCTGCACCAGCAGTGGCCCTGGGACCTGCAGGGCCGGAAGTCTGCTGGCCCTTCTTGGTTGGGGCGGAGCAGCGCTTGCTGCTCCTGCCAGGGGGGCTGATGGCGTGACCGTTGTCACACTCCGTATGACTCGGGCGGCCGCCGAAAGATGTGGTGCAGCCCCCCGGCGCGCCGCATCAGAGTAGGACGGATTAGATTGATTGAAAGAAGAAAAAAGCTTGCGCGCTTCTGGAAAGGAGATGCTCAGTTTCACTTTGAGTTCTATTATGTCCTTTTCTTTCTTCCATGTCGGGCATGTTCGTGAGTAGGCGGGATGGTCTCCGTCACAGTTGGCACAGTGGTTTGTGGAAGTGCACACTTCTGAGGAATGGTCTTTAGATGCACATTTTGCACAGGTAGATCGTCCTCGGCAACTTTGCGACCCATGCCCAAAACGCTGACACTTGAAGCATCGGCGCGGATTTGGTATGTACGCTCGTACACGCAGTCTACAGTAGCCGGTTTCAATCGTCTCAGGGAGGTTGCTTGTACCAAAGGTAATGATTACATGTTTGGTTGGGATTTGCTTATTGTCGCGCCTTGTCTTGATTCTTTGGACCTTAACCACATTTTGTTCTTGCCATCCTTCCAACAACTCACTCTCACTAAGTTCAAGCAGGTCGTCATCAGAGATGACGCCGCGCACAGTGTTCATTGACCGGTGTGGGCCCACGGAGACAGGAATGTCCCCAAACGCCACGAGTTTTGACAGCTTGTTGTACTGGAGATTGTCACGGACTTCTAGAAGAAGGTCTCCACTTCCCATCTTAGTTACTTTGTAACCTATGCCAATTGCTTCTGTAAGAGATTTTGCGACCACAAATGGGGATATCGTACGGACAGTCTTTGTTTCACTTTGGCTATGTATCACATGGTATTTGGGAAATGTTTCTATTGGTTTCATACTGAAGTTGAAGGTTTCGTCGGTGCGCCCCCTTTTCAGGGAGCGATCAGGCAGCGGGGGAAAAGGGTTTGCCATATAAAACTGGAAAATTCGGCGGCGATGGTAGCCACCCACCACCGAGCCCAACAAGGGGACGCTACAAGGTTGGAATACCTGTAGACGCCAGCAATGCATCGCCGCTATAACCTAATATAAAATACCCAAGGTTGGATAGCTACACCAGGTTAACCCTTGCCGCCCAGAAATTCGGAAGTGAGAAGAAGTGACTAGAAGACAGGAAAGATGGAAAAGTGAGAGAGAAAGATAAAAGATTAAAGAGGGGGACAGGAAAAGGCGACTGCCGATTTCCTCCAGGTGGGTCAGTCTGGAGGTGCAGTCTATGTGAAGCAGAGGCCGAAGAGGTGTATTGCCTCCGCCGGGGGGCCTTAAAGGTCCGAACACCCGGCATGGGCCAACCTCCAGGATCCCCCTTTCTCCAGACATGGCTAAGCCACGCATGGCTACACGTGGGAGGGTCCAACCCCCGTGTGCTTGGGTCCATGGTGTCGCAACCCACCAAACGCCTGCTTGCGCAGACGCCCCTGCGGGGACCAAAGCGTTCATGCTCGTCAGGCTTGTCGGTAATAAACTTGGACAGCCCGTCTATTTCCTCATCATATTTTGAATGTCTCGTTTTTTTTGGTGGTGGTGGCTGCACACTGACATCCCCACATGATTCCGCTGGTAGTGCCTCTAGGGACTCAGTGGACTCGCTTGTGGAGACCTCTTTCTCCATGTAAATTCCCTCCAGTATCTCCTGTGCTGTTTGGACATCACATAGAGATTCTTCCATTTGAGACAGAGGCTCCCAATTCCCACTTGTCCTGCAGGGTATAACATGGTATGTCTCTAAGCACAATTTTCAACATGCAACACTACGTTTTCAGCTGCGACTCATGTGAACATCTTATGCATGTGGCTGTGCCATTTCTATTTCAATTAAGTTTCCCCCACTGTTAGTCGCTAATCTTGTATTAGCACACATGCACTAATTCCCTGTACAAATGGCAGCTTTTTTAATTTCGTACCTTGATTTTTCCTGTAGACTGGTTTATTAGTGTTTGATCATGCATTTGCACACATGCACTAATTCCCTGTACAAATGTCAGTTTTTTTATTTTCTGTACTCTGATTTTTCCTACATGCTGATTAATGAGCAAATGCATTGCACTGCACGATGTCATTGCATTGGCCGTGTTATTTCGATTATTTCACGCCTGTTCTTAAAGTTCTACATTTGCCGAATAATCACCAAGGTATCTGCAGTCTTTGTCAACTAAAGGCAAGAACTCTATGCATGCTATGTTATACGTAAGAATGTCGATTAAAAACTTACGGCCTCCCTTCCATTGTATCCTTGAGGAACATGAGCCGAGAAAAGAAAACCCATTTCGTGGACTCGTCCAGAACGTCGTCAGCAGGCGCCCCGCTCTTGCTGGCTCGCGCCCGATCCTTCAACACACGCCTGAACGTGTCTCGCAAGTTTTTCCACCTTGCTTTGACTTCAGCAACTGCGCACAAACACGGAAAGTTGTACACCATGCCAGCACCGAATGACAGTGCAGCGCGCCTCCTTCACTACTCATTCGGTAGCATTAAAACGATTAGCATCGTAACGTTAGACATCGCTTGTACGTAGGCTGTCAAAACATCACAACTCACCAGTCGATCCCATCACTGCTGCTACGTGCCGCCAAGCCGCGTCACAGACGGGGCGGGACTTGTAGTTCCTGTCCCTCAGGTCCCATAACGCACGTTCGTGTTCAACGGCGTCAATGAGGCGCTCATTGTAAGCACTGCGCTCGTCTGCGTTGGCTATGTTGATAAAACGTTGTTGCTGCTAGTCGAAAAGCACGTGGAGAGAACCGGCAGTACGTCAGTGATGTACATCCCGTTCCGGTGTTTTGCTATTGGCTGCTTGAGCACAGCACTTCCGGGCGACGGGCGACGGATTTCAAATCTGAAAAACCGAGCGATCGCGCGATTTCGACCACGCGACACGTCGCGCGAACGGCCCGTTTCGTCGCTCATACCGTCGCTCGTCGCTGTCGCGTGAATTTTCGCGCATATGGGGTTTGGCCTTAATACGCGCCAGCCAGTTGCGCCTGGATTTCTTCGCCTTTGGGTAGTTGGAAACGTTCACGTTTCAAGTTAGCGTTGATGTGTCGTGGATCGAGAAACACTGAGTGTGTCTCGGTTCAGGTACAATGACAAGACCACTCACCTAATTTGAACACATCACATAATCCCTACTGCAACTAGGCGGTCCAGTTCCTTTCGCAATGGGTCTATCGGTGCAAGCGGTATACGTCTCGCTGGCTGCACTACGGGTTGCGCTCCCTCACGTAGTACCATCTTGTGTGGTCGTTTAACACATCCAATTCCTTGAAACACGTCCGAAAATTCCGTCAGGACTGTTCCCTTTAGCAATGGCTCTGTCGAAACCTGCAATACCCCGTTGATGATACCAAGTTGTTCACAAGCGTGAAGGCCAAGTATTGCACCGTTTTGTTTCTTGACGACGAAGAACTTGAGCAGTGCCTTCCGTTCTTTCCACATTGTGCTCACTGTTACGGTACCCACGTGTCCAATGACGCTACCACTGTAACCCCGCAGGATTGCCTTGCTAAAGGTAATCATCGCAGTTTTTAGGTTCCGAAGAACCCAACTTAGTGGAAGTAGATTCGCTTGAGCTGCCGTATCGACTTTGACATGTGCAGCTTTACCTTCGAGCCGCACAGGTTCAATCCAGTCCCGAAAAGCCCCACCTCGCGTCTTGACATCCAGAATTTCAGTCTCCTCGGTGACGGCTAAATGCGCGTTCCCTTTCTCAGAAACTTCTCGCCCTTGTCGACAGCAGGTTGCGAAATGATTTTTCTTGCCACAGTTCCAGCAAGTCTTTGCAAATGCTGGGCATGCGTTGCTGCGGTGTGGTCGCTTGCAGCTCCTACACAACGCGCTGACGCTATTGCCCAGAAGCGAACGCTGGCGTCCCTTGTTAATCACGCACGACGCCCTGAAGTTCGTACCCCGAGGCGCACTCCGAGGCGAGGAAGAAGACGCTGCCTGTCCGCTGGCAACTTCGCTCCACGTTTTGAGGCAACAACAACAACAACTTCGCTCCTGCCTGTTTTCGCAAGAAGCTCAGGTTTTTGCCTTTTCTGCTGTCTTCTCTTAGTCGGCAGGCCTCCCTGGAAGTCTGATCGCTGATGGGTGGTACCCACTAGCGGGGCATGGCTGACACTACTGCTGTTCTGCCGCCGCCCGGGGAAGGTTCCCCGCCGGCGGGGGCTTCGACGCGCTCGGACGACTCCGTGTTCTCGTCCGATGGAGACGGCGTGTAGGGAGCTGTGGATCTGGCCTCCCGTGGCGCGGGACCACCTGCTGCCCCCGACGATCAGGTTGCGGGACCAGGCGGTGCCGATGTGCCTTCCCTCGTGCGAAGCCAAGTTGACACCGTGTTGACGGCGTCGTTTCATCGCGCTGTTGATCTGCAGAAGCAGATCACCGACATTACTTTTGATAGCAACTGTAAGGTGACCAACAACGACCAGTCCCAGATTTTGGGCCATCTGCGACAACGTCTACAGGAGTGTGCTGATATGTGCGCTGTGGCGGCGCGCCAGTGCGGCAAGACGGACGATCTACGGGGCCAGCTGACGCAGGCTCGCCTGGCTGGCTGCATGGTGCTACAACCCGCCACCTCTCCGGGCCCGGCGGCGTTAACGTACGCTGCGGTCGCCTGTGGCGGCTTTTGTCCTGCCTCTGCGTTTCTACCTGGGCCTGGTGCTGCCGCTGCTCCGGTGGCTATGCTTCCGAATGCAGCCCGTACCGTCGCCACTGGACCTCTGCAAAGGCGAGAGCATGCACACGTCATGCTTCTGACGACTGTCGTACCAACTGGCACTGTAGCTCAGGACCTGAAACATATTTTAAAAATAAAACGTCGATCCGGCCCGAGAAAACCTAGGCGAAATTTCCGTACACAAGACACCGCTCGGCCTCACGGGTTTGTCGGACGATCTCGCGTCAGTGCAAAAACTCAAGACACTCATCGAGCAGAACCCGGTGACCAGCACGGCTATTTCGGTGCGCTTGGTCCAGCAGCGCAAACCCCACGTTAAATTGACAGGCGTCGACCCTGAGGTCCCGGCTGTTAGCCTCATAGCACAAATTAACTCGCATAACCCTGACCTCCAACTGGACCCGTCCACCTGCGAGGTTCGTGTTTCCTTCAAGAAGCGTTCGGGCAATTTTACCCACCTGGTAGCGGTGGATCCTCCTGCGTACCGGGCGCTCATGAGCCGCGGGCGCGTTTCGGTGGGTTGGACCGCCGCAACGCTGGTGGAGGACGTGCACTTACCCACGTGCACGTTCTGCACTACTTATGGTCACGGCCGCCGTTTGTGCCCCGTTCGACAACATCCTGAGAGGGCGGTGTGCACGCGTTGCGCGGGCCCGCACCTCGGTGAGCAGTGCACGGTGCGTATGGGGGATGGATGCTGCAGTGTGTTGCAGCGAATGGCGCCGCGCGGGAGACCTAAGTTCCCATCCAACGGGGGCAAGACCTGGCCTCTCCAATACTGGACAGGGTTGCTCGATTGCGAGCTCGCACTGATTATGGTTAGCTGGCTCGCTGCGGCTTCTGCGGTGCAGCGCGGTGGTCTCCTCGCCCTCGCGGCTGCAGAGGGAACTGGGCCGCGCATGCTGCCCTGCGGGAGTCTCCTCTCGGCACCGTTGGGGATCGCCGCGCTTTCTTCTCCGTCTCCTTTTCCTTGCTCCTCCTTCTTTCCTTCCCCTCCTTCTTGTCTCTGTGTGTTGTAACGGCTCTATCTGCCTCTTTCCTTCCACCGTTCTCCTTCTTGTTGTTTGGGTGGGGCGCGACGCTAGGGTTTGTTTGGTTGCGGTGCGGGTTCTTTGCCGTCGCGAGGCGGCCAGTTCTGTTTCAGTGTACACGCCGGCGCACTCTCGTCCGTGTCTATAACCGTTCGGCACCGCGTGCATTGTCCTCTATCATGGCTGACGCCTCGCCGATTCGATTCTTACAGGCAAACCTCGCCAACAGGCGTGATGCGACAAGGTGCAGCACATGACTGAGGGCGATTTTTCGTTCGCGTTGGTCTCCGACCCGTATACACAGGACCATAAGATTCCCCACGCACCCCGGAATATTACGATGTTTCATTCGCGGGAGCACCCATGTGTTGTTCTCCTTGCGCGGCCCCTACATTCGACCTATTTCCAATTTATGCATCGCCGCTGGTCGTGGCCGTCAGGTGCGAGCGAGCCGGACTTTCGGTCGTCCTCGTGGTTATTTGCGCGCCGCCCCATCGCCCTCTCGATCCATTTTTGGACGAGCTGTGACAGGTGTTTTCCGACGGGTCACCGCGATCGTTTATCATGGGAGGCGACTTCAATGCGAAGCACGCGCTGTGGGGGCCCGAGCCCGGAGACGTGCGCGGCGCGCAGCTCGTGCAGTTTGCCAATGCCAACTCGCTGCAAATACTTAACAGCCCCGCGTCGCTGCCCAATTTTGACACCCCGTGCGCTCGTTCCTGGATTGACGTCACATTGGCGTCTGTCTCTAACGCGAGCACGGGTATAACTTGGCTTGTCTCGGACCGGGACAACCTTTCTGACCATCGATACAGCGAGTTTGCTCTCTTGGCCGCAACGCGCAATCCTGAGCGTGTACTCACCAACTACGCAAGAGCGCAAATTCTCGAGTCGATGCGGGTGCATCCGTGCTTTCAGGAAGTTAGCCGCGGCTCATTGTCATCTGGGCATGCGCTTGATAGCGCGGTCGCGCATATCTATGAGATCTACGAGGTACTCCGTCGGCGCAACTTGCGCAAAGCCAAATCACGTGGTGGCAGGGCGAATGCGTGGTGGAGCCCTCAGCTCGCTGAGGAGAGGCTGCGTGTGCGAGCGATGTGTCTCCGTTTTCAACGTGCGCGCGACCCTGATATGCGATCGTTTTTCCGGACGCAGTACGCGTCGGCTTTCGCAGCTTACGAACAGCATATTCGCAGGGCTAATGACGCGGCAGTTCGCGCGCTGTGCCAAGATTTGACCGCTCGCAACCTCTATGGGTCGCCGTTCAAACTAGCGTTTGCGAAATTGCATCCCGTGACGCTCCTCTCACCGCTCGAGACCTCGCCGGACGTTGTTACGCTTTCATTATTGGAATCCGCTTCGTTACTGTTGCGCGAGCACGTCGCGACTTCCCACTCGTGCTCTGACACCCCGTTCTACAAGCGTCTTCGCGCACTTGCGCCCTGTGATTATCCTCCCGTCCCGGATAATCACGCGTTCACGCTTCCGGAGATCGAGCATGCGCTGTTTCAGGGCAACTTACGTTAGGCGCCGGGGTTGGACGGGCTCACCGGCATGTTCGTTCGAAATTTGTTGCGTCTGCACCCTTCCTTTTTGCTTGTTTTGTTTCATGCGGCCCTCCGTCTGGGATTTTCTACACCCTGGAAAGAGGGACGCATTATTTTCATTCCTAAACCTGGCCGACCGTCTCATTTAGCCTGTGCTTACCACCCTATTGTAATGAATTCTTTATTTGGCAAAGTATTGGAAAGATTACTAAATTCCCGGCGATATTATTTTCTAAATTCCTATCACCTCCTTCACGATACCCAATTCGGTTTTACGCATTCCCGGAGTGCTCCTCTGGCCCTGTACGTCCTGAAACAGAGCCTGCTGTCGCTCAAGGCATCAAAAACGCCGGCCGTTCTGGACTTTCAAGGAGCATTCGATAGCGTGTGGCATGCAGCGGTGCTGTTTTTCTTGCGCAGACACCGCTGTCCAGCCAGCTTATATCATCTCCTCCGCTCCTTCCTCTCGGGCCGCGGGTGGTGTTTCGGGCACGCGCGGGTGAGGCCTCGGCTCGCCCGACGATTGGCAGTCTGCAGGGCTCCCCCATCAGCCCCTTACTTTGGAACTTGAAATCCGTTCCCTGCTCAGCCTTCCCATGTCGGACGGCGTGCACTTGCAGGCGTACGCGAACGACGCTATCGTGCTGCTGTCTGGCACATCGCGCCTGCAACTGCAGAGTCTGGCGGAATCTGCCTTATCCTTGATTTGCAATTGGGCCCGGCAATACAAGGTTAAAATTAGTCAGTCAAAATCCTTCTTTGTCTTCTTCAACAATGGGCATATTGGTACATCCAAGAGGCGTCCGTCTATTCGTCTTGACGGCACCTTTCTAAAACATCAAGATCACATTAAACTTCTCGGCGTGGTCCTTTATGACAAGCTTAATTTTCACGCCCATGCTGACTTTCGCAAGCCTAAACCCGAGGTATTGCTTCCTCGATTGCTCAATTTCGTACGTATGCATTACACGCTACGTCCCGTCCTTTTACGACGCCTCTATAGACGGGTTCTGCTACCTGCGGTTGCGTACGCGTCGCCGGTCTGGTGGCCCGCTTTCCTGACCTCGCACCTCACCGCTCGCGTTCAGTCGGTTCAGCTCTCGCTTCTGGTGGCGCTGACGGGCGCCTTCCACAGCACTCGGACGTCGGCATTGCAGATCCTGGCCAACTTTCCGCCCTTCCCCTTGAGCGGGATCGCCTGAATGCCGAGTTTTCGTTATTCGTGTTGCGCCAGGTGACTCACTTCGCCAACGAGTCATTCGACCCCCGCAACTTGCAGCCCCCGTTCGACCCGTGGTCGAGCCATCCGCGAGAGCTGTGCCGGTTCCGGTTTTGCCGCTTAACGCCCGCACAGGCCTGCCGTGTATGCACCGCACCTGCGTACCACGTGTTTACAGACGGTGCATACACAAGCGTGTCGGCGGGCGCAGCTTTTCTGGCTTCTGACCCACGAGGTTGAATTTGCGCTGTCCGCAAATTTCAAGTTATAAACGCGTCAGGCGCCTACAGTGCGGAGGTAGTCGCATTCACCGAGGCGCTTCACGATCTCGCCACGTTGCAAACATCGAAGCCGGTGCACATTTACACAGATTGTCTGTCTTTGCTCCATGCCCTCTCAAACATCCGTGACGTCGACGCTCGTGTCGTCTACTGTAAGCGCGCATTAACGTCGCATACGGTTGCCGGACGCCGTGTCTACTTATACCACGTCCCGGGTCACCGCGGTGTTCTCGAGCTCGCGGATTCCGCTGCTTCATCAGCGGCCACCACGGGTCTTTTGCGTGAAGTTCGTTCTTCGCTACGATCGGTCCGGTCCCGCTTCTACCGCTTGTCTCGAAATGTGTGGCATGGCGTTTGGCAACGTGAGGGCGCCGGCACATCTTTATATCAATGGCTCCCCAGTGTGCACGATATACCTCTGTGGTATCCTCCTCATCGCTTGCTCGTGTACCTCTTCACGGGACACGGGCACTTTGTGCCCTACTTGTTCCGTTTCAATCTGCACGCCAACAATCTGTGCGCGTGTGGGACGCAGTGTGAGGACATAACTCACTACTTGGTGGCTTGTCCTAACACCGCACAGGTTGTTGGTCAATTGCGCAGCGCAATTCAGGTCGATTCTATCACGCCAGCCACTTACCCAATTTTACTGCGTTCGAGAAAAGCTGGCGCCTTGCTCATCAGACTTTCTATTCTTATAGCATGGTCAGTGCCCCTCTTACCTCCTTCGCCTGCTCTTTTGCCTGACGCCTTTCAATTTTTTAATCTCTATCACCTTCATGTCTTCTCATATTACTTTTGCATGTTTGTTTCTGGCCATCGCCACTGTTTGTGCCGATTATGGCGGGAGGAACCCCGTGGCCGATGACTTAAGCTGCATGCATCATTGTCATCATTTACTACTCCTCCTTTTCCCCTCTCCCTGTGTTTTCTTTTATTCTCTGAGGTAATTCTTGCGTCTCTACCTTCCGTTTCTTTTGTCCTGTCTTTCCTTTTCTCCTTTTTTCTTTAGCCCGGCAGCCACCCGTGTGCCGCAGAGCTGTTCAACATCGACTGGCCGCCTCCTGCTTGTTTCCTGGCACCAGCGAGTCGCAGACAAATGCGCGGCATATTAAAGCATGTTAATAAATGGGATCGGGCGTATTCAGCCGATCGCTGTCGGGGTATCTTTTTCAAGGAGCTTGTTTTTCTTCTGCGGTTCACCCTTTTTACACTTTAATAACTGCGTAGGGGCATCTTGCTTTTCATAACGGACTGGCTAACCTCCGAGACAATTTTTTTCTTTTGATTGGCTATCTCTAAATTTATATTTGGGTTGCTTTGGTAACCACTTTTCATTTATTTTATATCGGCTTTATGCCTGCCCAACCTCTGTCATGGTTGCGGGCTTGCCCCTTTTTCTTTTTTATAATTTCGGTGCACAGAAAAAGCCACTGTCTTGCGTGTTTCCTCAAACATTCCATCCTGTTTCTTGGCCACTTCTGCTCGACGCATGCGAACCGCTTGAGCCAACGACAGATCTTGCTCCCGGAGCATTCGCTGACGCAGATTGCGGTCGGCGATGCCATAGACAATCCGGTCCCGCAGGAGTGAATCCTTTAGCTGGGACAACTGGCACGACTGGATTTTAAGGCGAAAGCCTTTAATGGCTCATACTCACGGCATCCGACCGTCCGTCCGTTCGTGCCCTGGAACGGTGCCACCTGTGGCCTCTCGCCCTCACAATCTCTCAGCAATCACGTGATGACACAGCGGCGCATAGCAACAGTTACGCCGCCACAGCTGTGGCCTCTCCCCCTTGCACTCTCATCAATCACTTGATGGTAAGCGGCGCGCGCGGCAACGCTCCTTCGTCAGACGTCTCGTTGCAGCAGTCGAGTTAGTCGGCTCGCTCCCAAGCGGTCCGGTGATTATTCCACGGCAGGAGTTTCGGAAAAGTGCCCCAAGAATATGGATTTCCTCGATACCAAACGCCAAAAGAAGAATGAGAGAATTCGCATGCGGCGGTAGTCAGTTGAATGAAAACATGCTTTCCCCGAACACACTTTGGAATTTACAAAGTCTCTTTCAATTTTTTTAGCTGAAGGTCTCGCAAGAACTGCTCGAACTTTTCGCCTTCCTCTTGAACGCGCATGCGGAAAACGTAGCGTTCGTAGCTTTCGTTCTTTTTCGGCATACAGTAATCTTAAACTTTTTGACGATTGCGTCTTACTTAGCTTTCAACGTGTGTTATAGGCTCCGCTCAGTGAAGTTTGCTGCGATTGCTGCGCCATGTGTTGCAGTAGGTTTCTCTTCCGAAGCCGGCTAAATCGGCAGCAGCAAATAAACTGAAAAAAAAAAAAAACACTGGAACACCGAGCTAAAAAGACTGTTGTCAGTTTCTGCTGTTCCAAGTTAATGGTTGTGTGTACGTGTGTATCGAACAATGTAATTGCTGAGAGCAAGCGTTAAAAAAATGCATGCTGTCTTTCTAATACAAGATTGTGTCTAGGATTTTCGCAAAATATAATTCCCAGATATAAAATACGGTTCAAGTAATACTTGATCCGTAAATTATAATATATGTCCTACCTTCAGCTCAATAAATTTACCTATGTAGCCCCCTCTGAGTTAAATATATCTGGGCGCTTGAGTAGATATGCATGATATGCTCCTTACTGACTGTATAGTGACATATTTTTTAGGAACTGTGTTTTGAGGCACCCAAATCCTTTTGTGTCTTGTTATGAGTAGCCCGACAAAGGCAGAAGGGCATTGCAAGTTATTGCAATTATTGTTTCACTTAATTCCTAACATTAGTGCCTGCACAGATTCTGTGTTCCTAGTTTTATTTCTCTAAGTAGTAAAAAATTATGTATTACACTTTTTTCTCTTTCTTGGGTTTGGGGGGGGGGGGGCTGTTTATTGATTTTCATTCCTAAAGGGACGTCGGAAGAAAAAGCCACGAAAGGTGTTTGAAGTCTCAAGTCAACCTTCAATCGTCTGAAGCACTGCCAGCATGGAAACGTTCCCACTCGCTTTGTTTTTATAAGCTAGCTGCCAAATAAGTAATCGCAGTGTCAGACAGTATTTATTTTCTTTTTTTTTCTTTTTTTACTTGTTTTAATGCATGTTCTTTTTTGGTTCTCACAATGTTCTTCCTATCGCCTCACGCAATAGTGCAACTGGAGCCTATGAGGTAGGCTTATAAATGAATAAGTAAATTCCTGAAGCTCGCAACAAACCATGAGGCGTAACATTTAAATGTAGCCAGTTCATAATACGTCCATAGTGCGTCATAGCATCAAGCTTGAAGCTGATCTCTGATGTCACATAAATTGCAGGTTTCTTAATGTGGTATCACAAACTGCTCGTTACGCATGTCAGTCAGCCTAGTGCAGTGGTCGCTGGTGAGAGTGTAACCGAAAGCTCGGTATGCCTTGCCATTCCGCAGATGACATGGGAGAGAGCTTGAACTCTGCTATTGCTTCTTATAGTGGGAACCATCTGTCTAAACTTCTCCTTGTTTTTCTCTCAATATGCACGACTTCTACAGACTTCGTTATGATGTTCACTGTTGAACTTGGCTGATGTGCGTTTCGGAAGCTAGTGGTACCCTTGAAGCCATGCTGTACTTTGCGTGCATTTTAAAATGGTCAACTTGAAATACGCAATTGTCTCGTATTTTCAAGGAAACAATGTTTTTGTTGTGAATAATCCATAGGGTGCTCCCCGAAAGAGTGCCAGAAACAATACTTTTTCACCTAACAAATGTGTTTTAGGCACACCATGATCAAGTCATGCTGCCCTACATTAAATAGATAATAGTGTGCTATATCGGCCGCTACACACTATTGAAAGCGGCAGGCAAAAGTCATAATACACTTTACTTTGACTGTTAAAATGTGTGTGGCCACCTAAGGGGCCTTATCCCCTTTGGCATCCCCCATTGCAAAAGGGGCGTATGTCATTACCAAGCTTTGGGATAAGTACAGGCTGCATACGCCCTTGTTAAGATTTTGAGGTAGTACCATAATGTGAGACCTGCCCAAAATGTCACTTTTTTCATTTAGGCCGTGAAGCGTCTTTTCTCTTAAGCTTGCGCAGATACGTCACGCTAGGGGAATCCTATCCATTACTCCCTTTACAGTCACTCCTGTTATTCAGTTTCATGTTGCATGGCATAAAACGATACTTTAAGCAAGGCCAAAGATAAGTGGTTTGAATGTGTACAAATAAACTTACGGATTTGGCTTTAAAAGAACACTAAAAAGAGACACTGTATCAGTTTAGACGCATCAAGTATTCATTTTTTTTAGTTTTGTGATGAGTGGTTAGTTATTGGAAAAGAAAATGAAGCTCGAAGTGGCATTTTCTGCCAAATTTTGCGCCGGAACACCACCACTGGTACGTCGAGGGACATCGTGCATTCCAGAGTATTTTGTTGTATTTTGGCTGTTGCACCTGAGTACACTTGCTTAAAAATTGCTAAGTTCACTTGTCGACTCTTTTAGAATACAATATAGTAAATTTTTGCCAAAAACAAATTAACTAGGCCTTAGGAGACAGCGAGCAGGTGCCGGAACCTTATTGTGGTTTCGCCACCTGTATTTCGCTCTTGTGTATTTTCTGGCTTATCAAGCCTCCTCTTTTGGTAACTGCAGTTTTTTCAGGTGTTCTGGAAGAGTAGTTTAATATTGCAGTTCAAATAATTATTCTTTCTTTAGTGTCCTCTTAAGGTTTTGTCTGAATGACGTGGCATTAGAAAACGCTGCCAGAAAGTTATCTTGCATGTCAGCAGTTTGTGTTGCCATGTAATCAGCAGTGTTGTCTTTGAGGTGCTCAGAGATGTCATTGCACTTACTCCTCATTTCCCAAGTCCCTAAGAAGCCATAAAGAAGATTTGTTTGGAATGTCCTGCAATAAATTATATCATACTGTATTCACTGGAGCTCTCTTAAACGGTTGTAGTGGATAGCACTTTTTTCTGCAAAACATGTCAAGTGTGTCGGGAATTTGTCGGCTATTCGTTTTACCTCAACAATCACGGAAATATTGATTTACTGTGTTGACTGGCAGATTTGTATCAAGCCCGATCTCTGTAGCTGATTGTATGCTTATTTAATACACAAAAATTACGCTGGTTTTCAATGATGCCACCTTTTCACAATACTGCATAACCACCATTTTGCCAAAATAATAAAATAAATGCAACTATATTTTCTTTAAAAGAAAACTGTTGTCTAGCACAGCAACTTGAGTAAGCTTTTTTCAGCGCAGTGGCAGGCTTAGGATATTGTTTGAAAATTGAGTTGATTAAAGACGTGCTTAATCGGAGGGCATGGTTCCTTTTCTTCATCTATTGTAGCATTATCGGGTCTCTATGTTCCTTTCTATGCTATTTACAGCGCGCACCCACTAAAGAGATAAGGAACAGGCAGATGGTGGCATTAAAGGGACAGACATTCCAAAAAACTAAGGGACACACAGAGTGCGAAAGCGGACAGTTCTTTTTCACGGTCGGTCTGTCGCTTATTCTTTTGGCATGTGTGCGCTGTGAAGAAAATCAAAACGAACTGTTACCAACTTGCCAAAGCTTCAGCTCTTTCGCTTGGTGTTTTTGTTTACAAAATTCCCATAGGTCAGTAGTAGTGTTGGTGCTATTTACGTGTGTGAAAAGGGGATGCTTACTTGATTCCAGAACAATTTGATTTGTTCAACACTTGGTACTGAACTGTCCAGTGTTTTTTTAAAGGTGGAATTGGGTCGGAAGCTATCGTGGTACTCTTAATAGGGCTCTTGTGCGTTCAGTTTGTGCATATGCTTAAAGCTTGTATTATGTTGACAAAATTGGGCTCAAGCGATAGGAGGATAGTTGCCAAAGTGTAATGAGAGCCTCCTGATAGACATGACGAGTTGTGCTGCTGAATACACTTATTGGTTAGCCCTATTGAGTAATGCTGCTAGGCTTGTGGGTGCTTTAACACTGCAGTGCCTGCAGGATGGCCAGCATTACAAAACACTATAAAACGAATTTAACGAGGCATGTCGTCCTATGGTATAATAATCAGCCCACCAAGTGACCACCTTTGCTTACGCTATGTGGATGTCTGGCCTAGTTCATTTGACTACTATATATGCAGAAGGAAGAGGAGGGAGGCGAAAAAAGAACCTTAGATTAATTTTCTTGTATAAATGGCTCCTCCATCATATCTATCTTATCTTGCAGGATTTGTTACTCAAAGTGAAGCTGGCTGTAGGAAGAATATCTGAATTTTATTTATAATTATACCGAACAACGATTGTTTTGTTCACATTCGAACGTTTTATATTGTTATGGGGGTATACTCTAGTGACACGAAGCCCACTTGTTTTAATACAGGTGTGGCTGGGCCTGCAGAGAAAGTGTAAGCAGGCTGTGCTGTGTTGCTGACCAGTGCTGATCTCCACACCTGAGTTGGTGCCACAACATCCAGGCACCAGTGTGCTATGCTTCATTAACAAGGTAATATGATATGGAAAGCTTCCACTTCATTATCAGTTTTGAGTAACACGTCAAGGAAGAAGACACAGGGTTGCCCTTGGAGATAGATACACTCATGTTCTTTTTTAAAGTGCTCTTTTTGCAATGTTCCTCGTGGACATGTTTTCAGCAGGTGCTTACACTCCTTAATTGCAAACTGCCATGGAGCTGGTTCATGGCTTAAACTAGCACTCTTTCACCAAGAAAAAGCCTTATTTAGCACACAATTCATAGGAAATGCAATGAGGCGACATGACAGAACGCTAATAACAATTATCCAATTATACTGCTGGCACAGCATTCTAAAGCAAGAGGTGAAAGGAGGAGAACAGATAAATCTGCAATTCATGTTGCTCGCAGAAGTGCGAAAAGGGCACATGACATGGCTAGCATGACACTTGTTTTACAATAAGTAAGCAGTTTCACTAGCTAATAATCCTCTGGACGGGGAGCCAATTCACAGGTTCCCTGTCACGTATATAAGGAAAGCCTCACAATTCTCTCTAGCCCTATGGTCCTTATATATTGCCACAGTCCCACAGTTTTCAAACGGAATGGTGCAAGTGAGCAATGCACTGCCAGGCGACTGCCAAATGATCTGCGCTTCAATATGTTCACAAGGCCGGTCATTTGTACAATGCTCTCTGCACAGCAGTCTGCTGAGCCAGATGATGCCTGGTAGTAGCCAGGCACGTAGCTCAACGATTCGATTCTTCAGTAGCGGTTCGTGCCTTGCGAGGAGACGTCATAACGTGTACCGAAGAAGTACCCTGAATACGTGGCGCACATCTAACATCGGGATAGTGTTGATTGCGCGCCTCATCTGAATCGCATCTCCTCGTCTGCGCCAGCGCGCGCGGCGGTTGCAGGCACTTTAATGGCGCCACCATACTGGCGGAGACTCGGGTTGTCTGCGCCTGCGCGCCGCGCGTTTAAAGGGAATATTTCTGCTGCGTCATAGCAAGCGCTTGCGTGGCCCAGTGGTAACGTATCCGACTCCCACGCAGCGGGCCTGGGTTTGATCCCGGCGGAGAGCGGGTACTTTTTTCGCATTTCCGGCGATAGCGGTTACGGCCAAACGCCGGCGGCGGCATTATCGCGAACCGAAACGGCTATTGGAAAGAGCCCATAACCGCTTACGCTGTAAAATAGACAAAATACTGGACAGTCGCGTAAACTCAATTGAGTTTGTCCGCTCCGCCGCCTCTACGGGATCTTTTGTAGCCTTAGCTACACTGGCCTAGCCAAGCCCGTTTCGCGCGGCACATCAAGAGCCGTGCTGCGCATGCGCAAGGATCAGTGATGTCGCACGGCTTGCGCACCGGAGCCACCGGAGCCGGCACCTCTCGTGCACTCCGCCGCCGCCGCGCGCGGCTCACCGGCGCCGGTCGGCGCATTCCAGAGGAGTGACGTCGTAGCCGTGGTAGACGCACTGGCGCCGGCGCGGGCTCGCTGTCCAGTCGCCGTCTGACACTGCGCTGGAGCCTCTGCGCTTCTGACTGGCGTTTGCCAGTGCGGTATAGCCATGAAGAAGGGGAGCGCAAATGCTGCTCAACAGCGCAGAAGAACGGAGAAGCTTGACTCATCGGATCCCGAAGTAGTTGCCTGGCAATTAGCGGTTGAGCGTAGGAGGAATGAACAGAAGAAGGCTATATTGACACGTATACATGTTTATCTTTCACCGGTGGCCGCTTTCCACCGGCTAACAAATGTTAAACGTTATCGCTCGGTGCAGGACGCGCCTGTATCGGAAGTTTCTAGAACGTTATCGATGCTTCTTTCCATTGCCTGTTTTCACCGACGCTTCTGTTATCTGATTGCATGACTGAGGCGAATTGTCTAGAACTTTCTGGAAGACACGCGGGCATCAGGGATTAATCTAGAACCTTCGATGACTCAGGTATAAAAGCCGACGCGTTTCGCCGCTGATCAGATTTTCGACGATCGCCGACTGTGTTCGCCGCTATCGTTGTGCTTTGAGTGTACCTTGATTTTGTGGGCACAGGTTCGCCCAATAAACAACCAGTTTCGTCGTACACAGTTTTACGACAGTTTTCTTCAGCGTCACTACTACGTGACATCTGGTGGAGGTGCTAGTGCGTTCATGCAGCGAACGCCCCCGCAAAGCCGCGATCCAAGCCCGAAACCGGAGGACAACGCCAACGTCACCAAGGACCAGCGAGCTAGCCGTAGGCAGCAAGGACTTCTGCCGGAGTACGGACTTCTTCCCGAGAAGACCACAGCGATCAAGGCCAAGTCAACGACCTCAATGGCAGCCCCAGCGTCCCCCATCCTACTGCAACAACCTCGCGAGCCCCCGACCTTCCGTGGATCATCGGCTGAAGACCCTGAAACCTGGCTGGAGACATACGAGCGGACCGCGACGTTCAACAAATGGAGCGACGACGACAAGCTACGCCATGTCTATTTTTCGTTGGATGACGCTGCTCGGACGTGGTTTGAGAACAGAGAGACCACCCTGGTTACGTGGGACCTTTTTCGTGAAAACTTCGTGAGGACCTTCACGAGTGTCGTACGAAAGGAGAGGGCAGAGGTTCTCTTAGAAACCAGAGTGCAGTTGCCGAACGAGAACATCGCGATCTTCACGGAGGAGATGACTCGCCTCTTCCGCCACGCCGACCCCGACATGTCTGAAGAAAAGAAAGTTCGGTTCTTGATGCGGGGTGTCAAAGACCAACTATTCGGCGGATTGATGCGCAACCCGCCCAAGACTGTCGCCGAATTTCTTTCCGAGGCTACAACGATCGAGAAGACGCTTGAAATGCGCGTCAGGCAATACAACCGCCGTGCCCTGACCAACTACGCCGACGCTCAAGCGCTAGGCGCCGACGACCTGCGCGAGACCATCAGAGCGGTCGTTCGCGAGGAGCTGCATAAGCTCTTTCCCAGGTCGCAGCCTCACGTGGCATCTATCGCCGACGTCGTTAAAGACGAAGTTCAGCGCTCACTTGGAGTTCCCGATGTGCAGCCACAATCGCCGCAACCCCAGCCAGAAGCGCTGACCTACGCCGCCGTCGCCCGTCGTCAAGGCCCCCCTCCGCGCTCGCGCCAGGGCCCCGTAACGCCGCAGTTCCGTCGTCCACCGCCGCCGCCACCAGCACGCCCGCCCGTCGCCCAGCGCAGCTACCAGAGGAAGACGGACATTTGGCGCGCCCCCGACCACCGCCCGCTCTGCTATCACTGCGGGGAAGCCGGCCATGTCTACCGCCGATGCCCATACCGCGAGATGGGCCTACGAGGGTTCCCCGTCAACGCGCCGCGTCCCGATCGAGGTGAACGACCGCGCGACATCGCTGACTACCTCGCCGGAGCCCAGTGGCTACCACGACCATCCTCACGCTCGCCGTCACCAGGCCGCTACATCTCGCCGCATCGCCGTCAGTACAACGGTCCCACCCGGGGCCGATCTCCCAGCCCTTACCCGGGAAACTAAAGGCAGCAACCGATGGAGGTGCGGTTGCTGTACGACGCAATGCCGAAGATCCTCCGACGCCGCCGACGACGACGATTCGCGATTCATCACGACGAGATATCAGCACGCCGCCTAGCAACAGCCTTGACAACCCTTCGCCGCCGAAAGAAGACCTTCCGACGCGACGTAGCAGCAGCAGAGCAAGCCGACGCAGCCGTGATCCGACGCCACGAATTAACCGCAACGCCAGACGCCGGTCTACCGATCTAGACGTTCTCATCGATGGCCATAACGTCACCGCTCTCGTCGACACTGGAGCCGACTATTCCGTCTTCAGTGGCCCGTTCGCCGCCAAGTTGAAGAAGGTGAAAACAGCCTGGCAAGGACCCGATATCCGGACAGCGGGAGGCCACCTAATAACGCCGACTGGAATCTGCACAGCGCGAGTCACGGTAAACAACCGCACTTACCCGGCGAGCTTCGTAATCCTGCAGCACTGCTCCAGGGATGTAATCCTAGGCATGGACTTTCTAAATCAACACGGTGCAGTCATCGACTTAAGGTCCAAGTCGATAACGCTTTCAACGCACAACGCGATACCACCGGATACAAACATAAGTTACCATGCCTTGAATGTGCTTGAAGAACAAGTCACCGTTCCGCCTCGCTCCAGCGTAATGATTTCCGTCGTTACCGAAGTGCCTGCAGACATGGAGGGCGTCATCGAGGGCGATCATCACTTACTGCTCGACCGTGAAATTTGCGTCGCTAGAGGCATAGCTGAGCTACGTGCAGGGAAAGCAAGGGTGATGCTCACGAACTTCAGCCCCGAATACAAGCACATTAACAAAGGCACCACGGTCGCCTACATCGACGAAATAGTACAAGCCAGCAGTGCGTTCGCCTTCACGGATTCCAGTGCACCTGCAACGACGACTATAGTACCTGAACCAACTTTCGACGTCAATCAGAACCT
The DNA here is from genome assembly GCF_013339745.2 of Dermacentor silvarum. Taxonomy (NCBI): domain Eukaryota; kingdom Metazoa; phylum Arthropoda; class Arachnida; order Ixodida; family Ixodidae; genus Dermacentor; species Dermacentor silvarum. The sequence continues at coordinate 65,924,567 of NC_051155.1, read as the reverse complement.
TCCCAGGCACAAGAAAGAACAACTAAAGGCTCTGCTCATGCAATACGAGGACTGCTTCTCGTCGTCGTCAAAAGTTCGACAAACCCCTGTCGCCAAGCACCGCATCATAACCGACGAAAATGTCCGGCCACTCCGTCAGAGCCCGTACCGAGTTTCGGCGCGCGAACGCGAGGCCATAAGGCAACAAGTCGACGAAATGCTACGGGATGACATCATCCAGCCGTCCAAGAGTCCGTGGGCGTCCCCCGTGGTGTTAGTGAAGAAGAAGGATGGAACCCTACGTTTCTGCGTCGATTATCGTCGCCTCAACAAAATCACGAAGAAGGACGTATACCCCCTCCCACGGATTGACGACGCCTTGGATCGACTCTACAACGCAAAGTATTTTTCGTCGATGGACCTCAAAACCGGCTACTGGCAAATCGAAGTCGACGAGAGGGACCGGGAGAAGACTGCGTTTATAACACCAGACGGACTGTTCGAGTTCAAGGTCATGCCGTTTGGTCTTTGCTCGGCGCCTGCCACTTTCCAACGTGTCATGGATACAGTACTGGCAGGCTTGAAGTGGCAGACTTGCCTCGTCTATTTGGACGACGTCGTTGTGTTTGCCTCAAGCTTCGAGGAACACCTCCGGCGCCTTGAAACAGTTCTTCAAGCAATCAAGACCTCCGGACTCACGTTGAAGCCAGAAAAGTGCCGCTTCGCATATGAGGAGCTCTTGTTTTTGGGCCACGTCATCAACAAGTCAGGAGTGCGCCCCGACCCTCAGAAAACTGCGGCCATCTCCAACTTTCCGCCGCCCGCTGACAAGAAGGCAGTGCGTAGATTTCTTGGACTGTGCGCCTATTACAGGCGCTTCGTCAAGAATTTTTCACGGATCGCTGAGCCACTAACGTATCTCACGAAGGCCGACGTCGAGTTCAAGTGGGAGACGCCGCAAGTCGAAGCATTTGAAGAACTGAAGCGACGCCTGCAATCGCCGCCAATACTTGCGCATTTCGACGAAAATGCCGATACCGAAGTCCACACCGACGCAAGCAGCGTAGGACTCGGCGCCGTGCTTGTGCAGAGGACTGACGGACTAGAAAGGGTTGTAAGTTACGCTAGCCGGTCGCTATCGAAGGCGGAAGCAAATTATTCCACAACAGAAAAGGAGTGCCTCGCCATCATCTGGGCTACATCAAAGTTTCGCCCCTACCTCTATGGCAGGCCCTTTAAAGTTGTAAGCGACCACCACGCCTTGTGTTGGCTAGCTAACTTGAAGGATCCTTCAGGTCGCCTCGCACGATGGAGCCTGAGACTTCAAGCATTCGACATCACCGTCGTTTACAAATCCGGGCGAAAGCACGCTGACGCCGATTGTTTGTCTCGCGCCCCCGTCGAACCGCCGCCACAAGACGACCAGGATGACGACACTTTCTTGGGACCCATCAGTGCCGACGAATTCGCCGAACAACAGCGAGCCGACCCGGAACTAAGGAGCCTTGTAGACTACCTGGAAGGCAAGACCGTCATTGTGCCGAAGGCCCCAGCTAGCACAAAAGAGATATAATCATTCTTATTCATGGATATTTCGCCTTGACCGTCAAAAATCTAGATTGAAGAAGTCAACATCGAGAAGGATTCAATTTGGATGGAAAAATCTTTCTATAAGGCGGATTTTAGAAGACGTTTAAAATCGCTTGTTCTAGCGGCCTACAATTATTGATTTTTTGCTGTTGTTTCTTCCGCTTTTTGGCGGGAAAAACGGACATTGGTTTTTGTTTTTGCTTCGCCCTGTTAGAAGAGAGTGCAATCAACCCTGGCGCGGGTGTTTGCATTGTGGTGAGTGAGCACTGAAGGGGCAGCTGCTTGCTCTTTATGCTCATAATGAAGTCCACAATAAGAAGAAAAGTTACGCTGACCTTTCAGACCATCAGAAGAGGCGTAGAGTTAATGACGAACCGATATCTGCCAGTCCTGTTGCCACGAGTACCGTCCAATAAGTATCATGGTAGGTTAATGAAAGTAGTAACCATGCTTCTAGTGAAGTATCCTCGCCACATGAGGATGCTCAATCCGAGGACAGTTTTCACGAAAGTGACCTTGCCTTGAAAGGAGAAAATGCAGAAGCACACACGCAAGACATTTCTAGATAAGATTTCGTTCCACAAAACGACCCTCCTATGAGCGCGGGCATCGAAAATGGAGGTTCTTCGGACTATGCATCATCATCTGCAGAAAATCAGGCAAGTCTTTGTCCACGTAAATGTGTGGAATTTCAAGGATGGCTATGATGGGATACAAGTCACCGAATTCCGCTTGTCCCAGTTTCTGAACTTCTCCGGAAACTAAGCACCACTTTCGACGTTGATTTTGTCATCGACGCGAGGACATTGTTGAACAGTCCTCGATACACTTCAACGCGATCTGTCCCTCCTGGCGAATATTGCCATTTTTCTGTGAAGGAAAATTTAGAACGCATGATTGCTGTGTTCCTGAGTGGCTGTCGAGGGTAGATCCCTTGACAACGCTCAGAGAATGTTAAATGACAATGTCAGCCAAGTTGGACTGACGGTTCAAACTGTAAAATGTTTTGATATTGTTTGTCGCAGTTTTCGTTTTGTCTGTTTGGTTAACCTGTTTTACTTTGACCGAAAGGAAGAAAAAGACACCGTAGTCTAGTTGCTAGAGAACCGGCTGCTGTGACGCACGGCAGAAGTTCGATTCCATTATAGGTTGCACATCACTTGTTTGTATTATAAAGCGAGTTAGGAACCTACCTACCTACCGCAAAGTGCCAAGAATGAGGCATTAAAAAGTTCGACTTTTGTTATTTCAAATTATCTTTGTAAGCTGGCGCTAGTATTATGGTAGCAGCCGCATTTTGTATTTTCTTAGTTAAATTAGCTAGCATTTCTGTGCTTCAGGTACCGAGTACGAAGCCACACTGAGTATTTTTCTGCATTGCAGCAGCGTGTGTCGCAAGAGGATGCAGCGCCGTGACGTGTCATAGCGGCTACCTGACAAAGCGAGGAGTGGCGCGACGGCTCATCGGTGTCATCGGCGTCATCGCTTGCGCCGACGCAGTCTGAGCAGCCAAGCGGACTGCGCTCTCCGCGCAGCTTCCCTCCAGATTGCGTAACTTTTGAACCCGCCGTTACATTGACCGTTATTTTTGTCAGGACCAGCCGTTAAGTTCCTGGCGCGTATTCGTTCATGAACTGCGGAGCGCCAGACTGCCTTCCACATCTTCTTTGCTCACGTAAGTAGACACGGCCACTTTGACACCTGTCGTGTTTAATTATTTACGGTTTTCAGGCGGGAGTTTTAGGTGGAAGTTTTAGGCGGTAATGAAGTTTTTCAATGAAAGCGCCTTGATTTTAACTGCAATCTCTAATATTGTTTAAGAGGCATGTTTACGTCTGCGTACGTTTCTTTTATTGTATGCGTATTCAGGTTTGCCAAAGCTGTCTAAAATTACCTCTGCGACGTTTCGTTGACCATTGATCGTTAGGAAGACGATGACATTCCCGTTTGGCGCAGAATGATTAGACGTGCTACGATCTTCGCGTAGCCACAGCGTTCTTCCGTCAACGCTCTTGTGCGAGATCACTCGCGTGTTTTTCCGAGCGTGAAAGGTGCCCGCGAATACACGCAAAACTGCCGAACGACTGGCCGCTCGAGGCAGTTTGCGTGTATTGGCAGGCACCTTTCACACTTGTAAAAACACTTTATGTAGCTCATATTGAGAAACAGAAAGCGGTATCAGGAGTTTCTCATGTTGCTTTACAATCTTCTCATTGACACTTTTGATCTAACTATAGTAATTGAGAAGTTAATTAATTAGTTAGAACTAATTATCTAACTAGGCGGAATGCAAAAAATAATCTGAGTATCTGCAACATTACCTTGGTTCTGTCCTGGTACGTGGCACTTGCATATTTTTAATGTTTGGCTAAAGTTAAATGAAACACCCTGCATGTAGTGCACTGTTGCCTTGTTTTTTGTAACATAATCCTGACAGTGTAGCTATTTACAGCATCTTTTTTTAGGATACCTAACATTTTTTGGCTTCAGTCATGCAACAAATAAATTTTGAGGTCGCACTGGCGTTTTCTTTTGGAAGTCTGTGCAGTAACAAAATTCTGTTAAAAAAAGAAAAATTCCAATATACAGTTGTAATAGGCACTGCTGTTACATTATAAACATAGATACTCCGAGTTTATCAGCATAACAATAAAGAGTTTTTTTGTAACTTACTATGCAGGCACATACCTACGTGCAAGAGAGAAGGCGCGTGAGGGTGAAGACACCGATCATGTACCCTCTACAGGTGCCAATGGGCAGACGAAAACGCCGCCGCCCAAAGGGCCACCACGAAACTCCTGAACTCCAAGAACCCAGGTAACTGTTATTTCATATTAAAGTCGTACGAATTAAATTTTCAGCGTGATACATATACAGTCGTATCTCGATAATTCGAACTCGAAGGAGCCCGAAAGTTTGTTCTAATTAAAGGAAAGACTTATTTCTGAAGTATTCGTGCACCACAGCACGACGTACGAATGGAGTCGTTAGATTTAACGGCGCGCAAGCAGATGGCGAGTAGGGGCCACGAGACTGCCCACGTCGAGCAACGCGCTCGCAGAAAACGATGCTGTAGGGAGCGGGCGGCGCCAGCACGGCGGCGCCGGGCGCGCGCGGACACGTCAAAGGTGAGGGAGGAGGGCGTCAGGGAAGCGGATTTGGCTGAGCAGAGGTGACCCCGTCGCTTCGGTGGCTCCCCTCACTCTCCCTCTCAACTCCCTCGTAGCTCCCCCACCTTCGACTGTCTCCGTGCGCGCCCGCCGCCGGCCTGGCGCCAGCTTAACCCTCTCCCTTTCTTTTCCTGCCGTTGAAGCGAGCGTTGGCCGGTTGTGAGCAGTTTCGTTGGCGGGACTGGGCCTCCGTCGTAGCTCCTCTGCGTCGCAACCGCAGCGTTGAGACATCGACTCGAACACGCGTGTTACGGCGCGACGACGTAACGGCGACCATGCCATTTAAGAGAGAGAAATTTACGCCGCGGTTCTTTTTCTTTTATTGCGATAGAAATTATATGGGCACTCCAAGCGCATTTTTGCCGCCGTTGTCGTCGCCGTGATAATCCGTATAAAGTGCAACGGCGATGAAATCGTCGCCGCGCGCCATGTGTGGGTTTTAGTGTGTGGGCTCATTTCGGTGTAAGCAATAAATTGCATATGCAAGCACTCTTGATCATAATTGATATATAAACTGCACGAGCTTAACCTTTAACCCATTGCGTAACTATAATTATGTCACCAAGGTCAAAGTTAGCGAAACTGGGTGGAAAATTACGGCTTATGTTCCCACCTTGTGTGTGGATGACTCACTGTTTTTGTAAAAAAAATTCTTTACAAGTGCTTGGCAATGTTATTGTGTGGAGGTTTTCAAACAGGCAAGTCATAGGCGTGCAACATTTTAATGGTTTAATTACAGCAACTGAAGTTCTTACTGTATATGCTTGAAGCAGCCGTTCTGCAAATAGTCGCTTTTACTTAAGGTTGCACTCGTCTGCTGTCTTTTATTTTTTAAGGAATCGCAATATATTTGCTCAATTTGAAGTATGCGATGTGTTTGATAAACTGGTGTTTAGGTATATGCTCAAGCCTGCGTCATTTCTGAGTTGGCTATGTCATCTGTGGCAAATAAAATTGCGGTGGTGTAACAATGCTGTCACACTGAAGCTGTGCCTTTGCAGAGCCACACTTACCTCTTTTCTCGTACAACATTATCAGAAATGCATTATCTATTCCTTTCTTTGAATGCTAATTGGCACCTACTTCGCACGTGTTTAGGAGGCTGCTGTCATCTACCAGTCGCCAACTAGTCAAGACAACAGCCTCCTGAAAGCTAGCAAAATAGCCGACACTTACACTGGTTGGCGATTGTACATGCAACACCTTCAGTTAGATGTAAAGTATGTCTTCAAGGCAACAGAAGGGAATTTCACTTGTGATCGGTTAATGTTAGAACCATGTTAATAAAGGTGGAATGCTCGAAAACTGTGTGCTTGGACCAATATATTGTAGTGCTGCCCATTGCCAAGATATATTGCAGTGCTTATTGCCAATGCATTGAAAAACTATACGTTCACTAAGAAAAGTGTGCTTCAATTAATATACGTTTTACACATGCCTAATGTTTTTGCAGTAAGAAGACCTGCTGAATTAAGGAGCTACAGCCCAGCAGCCTGTTCGAAACCAGGTTTATCAAGGTCGATACCTGTAATGGACGTTACCCGGAGGCACTCATATTTAATGTTGATTGCTAGCTTGTCTAGTCGTGTTTGCTTTTTGCAATAAAAAATGTTATTGCTGTATGTGTTTCGTGTATTGCACAAGCGCAAACCTGCATGCCGCTGGCCGGCGAAACGCCGCAGGGGCATGGGGAGAGGGAAGAAAAGGGAGACGAGGGGGGCGCTAGAGGGGAGGGTGAAAAAAAACAGATGTCAAAATCCTGATTGTAGCAGGATTCAATCTGTATTTTTTAAATGCTTCTAATGGTCTTACAAAATCCCATTTCAAGACAGGATTTTTCGAAACTACTTTAAGCAGGATTCTAGAACTTCTTGCAATAGTCATATCCGCCGGACATTAGCAACGATATACGACCGTTTATCACCTTCTAAACGGACTGCACGGATTTTTTAGTGCGTCTTTCAGACGTTCATTTAGTCTTGGCGAATCGGTATGGAAGCAGTTTTCTATCGCTTTTGTGCTAGCTGGGGCGTTCAGGCGAGGATTAGCGTCGTTCTTCTTGCAAAACGACATTCTGCTAAAGAAGAACTTCTCGCCTCTCCGAGCCAACTATCTCCTCGTGGTACCCTCAGCATTGCGTCCAGAGGTTCTGCAAGCTCTCCATGACGACTCAACGGCTGGACATCTCGGTTTTTCCCGCACTCTCGCGAGGATACAAGAAAAATACTACTGGCCTCGCCTCTCTGCTGACGTCGCCCATTACGTAAGGACATGCCGAGACTGTCAGCGACGCAAAACACCGCCGACAAGGCCAGCCGGGCTTCTACAGCAGATCGAGCCACCTCGCCGACCGTTCCAGCAGATCGGGATGGACTTACTGGGGCCTTTTCCGACGTCGACGTCCGGGAATAAATGGATCATCGTAGCTACGGACTACCTCACCCGCTACGCCGAAACAAAAGCCTTGCCCAAAGGCAGTGCCGACGAGGTAGCCCGATTCTTCGTTGAGAACATCCTCCTGCGTCACGGTGCCCCGGAAGTCCTCATCACCGACAGAGGTACCGCCTTCACGGCTGAACTAACTCAAGCCATCCTGCGATACAGCCAGACAAGCCATCGCCGCACCACCGCCTACCACCCGCAGACGAATGGCCTCACCGAGCGCCTAAATAAGACCATCGCCGACATGCTGGCAATGTACGTCGACGTCGAACACAAGACGTGGGAAGCCATCCTTCCGTACGTGACCTTCGCATATAACACGGCCGTGCAAGAAACGACGCACATGGCGCCGTTCAACCTGGTCTACGGAAGGAACCCGGCAACGACGCTTGACGCCATGCTACCAGACGTCGCTGACGAAGAAAATCTCGACGTTGCCACCTATTTGCAGCGTGCCGAAGAAGGTCGACAGCTCGCCCGCCTGCGCATCAAGAACCAGCAGAGAACCGACAGCCGACACTACAATCTTCGACGACGCTACGTCGAGTACCGGCCCGGAGACCGTGTTTGGGTCTGGACTCCGATACGCCGACGAGGACTTAGCGAGAAACTATTACGTCGCTATTTCGGACCATATAAGATCATCCGACGTATTGGTGCACTGGACTATGAGGTCGTGCCAGACGGCATTTCGCAATCACAGCGGCGCCGTGCACGACCCGAAGTCATCCATGTGGTGCGTCTTAAGCCTTTCTACGCCCGCTGACGAACTTAGGTACTTTGTTACTTTATTTTTTTTTCTTTATTACGCGTGGTATTGTTTACGCTTTCACATTTGTTTGTAGCATCGGGACGATGCTTTTTAAGGGGAGGGTATTGACACGTATACATGTTTATCTTTCACCGGTGGCCGCTTTCCACCGGCTAACAAATGTTAAGCGTTATCGCTCGGTGCAGGACGCGCCTGTATCGGAAGTTTCTAGAACGTTATCGATGCTTCTTTCCATTGCCTGTTTTCACCGACGCTTCTGTTATCTGATTGCATGACTGAGGCGAATTGTCTAGAACTTTCTGGAAGACACGCGGGCATCAGGGATTAATCTAGAACCTTCGATGACTCAGGTATAAAAGCCGACGCGTTTCGCCGCTGATCAGATTTTCGACGATCGCCGACTGTGTTCGCCGCTATCGTTGTGCTTTGAGTGTACCTTGATTTTGTGGGCACAGGTTCGCCCAATAAACAACCAGTTTCGTCGTACACAGTTTTACGACTGTTTTCTTCAGCGTCACTACTACGTGACAATATACATGTGCCACATAATACGTACACCGCGTGTGTGTCATTGGAGCAGCAGTAAGCATGACAATCAAGCTAATCCTTGACAATCTAGACAACCAGGAAAGCTAAGAATAATCAGCTGAACCTTTGCTAACGCTACGTATATCCTGGCATAGCTGAGCGAAGCCACTGCAACTTTATTTTCTGTATTTTTATTGCGATATATGGACACTCCTGGCGCATTTCTGCCGTCGTCGTCGCAGTGAGGTTCCGCATAAAGTCCAAGGGCGAGAAAATCGCCGCGCGACTTGTGCTGTATGTGCGAGTGAAAACGTCCGAGGGTGAGCCGGCGATCGCGGCTCAATCTCGCCCACTCAAGGGAAGGAAACGGAAAGAAAGCGCGCCGTCTTTCGCTGCATGCGAGGCTCCGGGGGAAGGGTTGGGACGGAGGGGGGGTGCGCGTTGTACTTCGGGCGGCCGCTGCTTTTTGAGCGCCATCTACAACGGTAGATGGCGTTCGCTGTGCTTTCGCGGCTTCGTTCGCGTTGATGCGAGTGGCAGCTCGAAGGCGAATTCGTTCACTGCTGCTGCCGCGTTTACTCACTCAAGCGTTTAGACAGCTTGTTGCCGCGGTCATTGTGTGAGCCGTGTTCATGTTTACCGTGCGCGCGTGACTCCGTGTTCGTCAATTTGGTTAGTATGCCTATGTTTCCAAGATTATGCGGCCGATAAAACTGCGAGTCATACTTTGTAAAACTGGCGACGAGTATGCTATCGCAATCGATGCTTCGCCTTTCGGGCGAAACTTTGACTTTTCCCTTTTTCTTTCGCTCCTGAGCCCTTTGCCCAGCTGTGGAGCAGCAGGCCAGATACGTGTCCCTCCTCCATCCCTTTTCACATTTCCTCTCATTACCCTGCTCCCTTTTTCGCCTAGGCTGATTTAATTAACCCATGATTTCAAATTACCGCAATAACAAATAACGGCACCCTAGATTACTGTTTTCCACGGCACATTGAAACATTCAGTGGCGCCCGGTAAAAATGCACAGCGGCGGCAACGTACAGTCAACCGCAAACGTTAACGGGATGTGAATTACTGCACTGTTCAGGCATGACACTTCTAATTTAACGAATCACTGTGTAGGTCGCGAAGGCAACTACATGCTGGAACATTTCATGTCATGCTTTGTGACCACGTTTCGCGACAATTCAGCTTCTTCGAAGATCCTGCGTCTCGTAATCGTTTGCGGTTGACGTCACACCCTGGGAACACAAATTTGCTTCATGGGAAAAATGCGTCCCGGGATGCAGAATGATGATGATGATAACTTAAAAAGGCAGTGAAGCCTACTTCGGGGATTGGCCAAGGGGCCAGGCGAATCTCAGTAATGCGCACATGCTCAGAAGCATGTAACTATGTTAAATAAATGACAGCCAAGTATAATAGAGAGATATTGAACAGTCACTTTGAATGAACAATATATAAAAATTGGGAGACGCTTAAGCTTCGCCTTTACGAGTAGAACGCTATAGTATCAAATGTCCCCGACTGCTTCTCACGCTTCGCGGCAACTGCAGTTTATGTAGCCGTAACGTTTACCAGGAAATGATGGCGTCGAACGCTATGCACTTCAGCGAGCGGTCTGGTTCTTTTTTTTTCTTTTCCCCGCCAAGCCAGCCGGCACCGCGGCGCTATGACTGGTAGAAAGCACGGGGCGCTCGCCACTCTGTGATTGGTACAACGCGGCACGCGCCGCGCTGGGATTGCTAGCGAGTTTTGGCTGAAGCTCAACGCCGTTGGCGTCGTGCTCACTGTGTAACGGGGCCCTTAAAGCTATCACTTTAAAATACTATTACGGAGCGATGAAGCGAGACGACGACACTGAAGGGCACAGCCTTGTGCTTGAATGTTTAGTCTGCCATCTTGACACTATCTGCAGATAATTTGTAAATACAACTCATATATTTGTCATGCATTCCCGTAATAATATCTAAAAGAAAGGATGAACAAAGAAACAACTGTGCTATGTGATTAGCCATAAAATCTATTGCATACGCGAATGACGTTCTCTACGGCGATGCATATATCCCTGCAGAAGTGTCCCGGCACGGAAGCCCCGAAAGGAAGCACTGGTAGAGAGCCTAATGGCATGCGAAGCAGTTTAATGATACAAGCAGTGTAAGTGGTGAAGTTAGCTTATCAGTCAGGGGAAACCACGGTATTCTAGCCAACTGGCTTGAATTCGAATTCGTTGCCAAAGTATTACAATGGAGAAATTGCTGGATGGGACCGGTGCACGTATAATTTAGGGGTTGGCACTAACATTGCAGTCTCGTCGACACCAAACCTTTAGGCCAATTAACGTTCTCGTGGACGCCAGTTCACGCGCCGAAGTTCTCTTTTATTTTTAATATGCTACCGTAATTGCCACAAAGAACATTTTTCTGTACATTTCTTTGTGCGTAAGCATTAAGTGAGAGTCGAGCATTGGGAACATGTGGCTCCTTCTACATTTATATTTCTAAAACCATCATTCGGATTTTTTCTTCCTAAAGTTGAGGCTTTTTGTTGAATTTCACATTTTAAGGATTGCCTTCGCTGGTGACGAACTCGGCACCAGGGGAAAATGTACGCAAGCACAAGATGTGTAGTTATAGGCCTACAAAATTTACGTTCCCGACTGCAATCAATTTGGCAGTATACGTGGTTTGAAAAGCGCGGCTAGAATTTACAAACTAACCTATGAGCTCTTACTAAAATTACTGTTATATTCATCAAGATATAATAAAGCGTCATCAGTATTTGCATATCCTTGTTGAAAATAGCAGCGCCGTATTAATTACTGCTAAAGAAAGTATCTTTATCGCTATATATTACAATGCCAACATTAGTCCTTTACTTTTCGTAAACATACAAACACCGTACTGCTGACAATGCTGTCGTGCTTTGAATGAGAGGCTATGGCGTCCGGCTGCTGAGCGAGGGGCCGCGTGTTTGATTGCCATACGCGGCGGCCAGATTGTATAGATAGGCATACATCTATACCCCAACATCTCTGAACTAATATATTGTCAGGTGGTAGTAACAGTCAGTAACACATTAGCAAAACTGTGCATGACGAAACTAACTTTTAATTGGGCGAACTTGTGCCCTCAAAACAACTGACACAACGACAGCGGCGAGCACAGTCAGCGATCGTCGATATCTGATCTGCGGGTCAAGCGCGTCGGCTTTTATACAATAGTCATCGAAGGCTCCCGTGTGCCCGCGTGTCTTCCAGAAAGTACTATACGCAATTCGCGTCCGTCAGATTACATTGGCGTCGGTGATAACAGAACGGTTAGAAGCATCGATAACATTCGAGAAACTTCGGATACATGCAAGCGCGTCCTGCGCCGAGCGATCACGTCTAACATTTGTTAGCCGGTGAACAGCGGTCACTCGTGAAAGATAAACACGTACACGTGTCAATACCCTCTCCCGCTGCTACAAGCACGGAAGTGAAAACGAAAGCACGCGTAATACAGAAAAAATAACAACGAAGCAATAAATAAAGTTCCTAACTTCGTCAGCGGGCGTAGAAAGGCTTAAGACGCACCACGTGGATTGCTTCAGGTCGTGCACGGCGTCGCTGTGATTGCGAAATGCCATCTGGCACCACCTATAGTACAGCGCGCCAATACGTTGGATGATCTTGTAGGGTCCGAAATAGTGTCGTAACAGTTTCTCCCTAAGTCCTCGTCAGCGTGTCGGAGTCCAGACCCAAACAAGGTCGCCGGGCTGGTACTCGACGTAGCGTCGTCGAAGATTGCCGTGTCGGCTGTCGTTCATCTGCTAGTTCTTGATGCGCAGAGCCCACTAATTTATGAAAGGGGCCAACGACGAAGACTGTGGCAACCGCGTTGAGCTCGGTTTCCCAGATGGCCACGCATATTCAAGAATGCGGGGGCGAGGGTGCAACATCGTAGGTGGACCTGGCGGAATGGTGCGTCAACATGGGAGGGATATTCCGACCGATTCGACGATTGTGATCCGCCAAGATACCGTCACTATATTCCCTAGGGAAGACGACTGTATTAAAAGCGGTGACCTTTGGTGCAGTGGGGTGGTACTGACGTGTCCTGATGTGCACTCAGACGTGTAATATTCTCCTGGTGGAGCGCGCTTCCGTACCAGGGGACAATGTTTAATGTAAATTAAACCATGTTTCCTTCATCCCTACTACCGGACGTACTCCTCAAGGGGCTTGGTGGATTCCTGGCCCAAACGCCACCTCAAGCCGCAACAGCCTATTAATAACACAAAATTGGCTTCACTTAACATGGCCTGCCGAATACTTTGTTTGTAAAACGCGTTTAAAGAGAAAGTTTACAACGAGGAAACCAGCTAATTCAGTAGAGTAGCAGTCTGGGTCAGCTGGTACATACTGAATAGTAAACACCAGTCTCCCTGCAAGCTTTCAGGCCTTTGCTCAAGTTTGGCGCGCGGCAGGAATAGACCCCCCGCGTGTCATGACAACGGTTACATTCCTTGTGCTACACGTGTGGTGTATGAGCTTCCGCTAATTTGTGAAAAAGTTTACATCGGTCAAACAGGCCGGTGTATTAATGAGAGGCTGCGAGAACACTACAATTCTTGGAATACCTCTGATGGAGCAAATCTGCCTCGCCATTGTCGGGAATGCGGCTGCGTCCCGCTTTTTTCCAATGTTAAGCTTACCATATCAATTTGCAAGGGGATAATTGCATCAGTTCTACCTCTCTCACTGCTGCAGAAGGAACTCAGTTTCCTATCGCACTGGCGTTAGCTACGTGGCGTTTTGCAATCACATTTGTTTGTGTGTGGGTGTCGGCTTTTGAGCTACGCATGCTCGCCGGGTTTTCCTGAGAGACGGGGTTTTTCAATAAAGCACAGTTGTTAGTCCAGTCGTTGTGTGTGCCACGTCTCTTCTCTGTCCTTCGTCTTTTGACTGGTTTTTACTATTCAGCTAATCCAGCGATCGTACATTCGTGTTGCAGCACGACCATGCATGCAGAGTAAGCCTTGACGGATTTCAGTCTTATTGGTATTGGAAAGACCCGCACAGACACTTAGGAATCGGGTTGGTGTTGGAAAGATGCCCATAGAAGTCAAGATTCCTATTGGTGTTGGAAAGGTGCCCGCGGACTGTCCTGATGAACATTCAAGAATCGTGTTGGTGTCGGAGGGGCGCAATCAACGGAGTGTTGATGGAATTCAGGATGCCTGTTGATACTGGAAGCGTGTCCCCAGGATTTCCTGAATCCTTAAGGTCCAACAAGATGTTTTTGAAAGATATTGTGACTATGGTACTTCATATGGGACGAGAACTTGCGGCGGCGAAATGGTTTACTTTATATTTTTAGCAAACATTTCCGTTTGTTTGAAGTTGTATGGTAGGGATGGCGGGGGGGGGGGGGGGGTGGAGAGCTTGTTTCATGCGTACGCGGAGCCCTCCCTTCTGCGAAATATATTATTACGTTTACTACTCACCACTAAGCTATTATTTTTGACAAGATTTAGGAAGTTACACCTAGTCTAGTGAGATACCTATATAATGTATGTACGAGTGAGTTGCTCGCGAATGCTGACATATAACTTCTGGCAACATGCGGAAACCACGGCGGCAAAGCCAAGCGTACCTTTAGATTTCTTCCTTGCACGCTGGCGAGCTTGTGCGCAAGGAACGCTCGAAAAATTCGAGCATCATTGGTAAATGCAATGTTTTCGCGTTCAGTAAAGACGCAGCAAATACCAGTTGTAACTCCACGCATATGTGGGAATCGGTTACAAGCAAAAGCCTCTTTGATGTTCTCCGAAATGTCTTCATTTCTTCGCTATTATGTAGCTCAACGCTTCTTGCTCGATCATGAAGGAAGCAATAAGTATATAAGTTTATTTTGCAGGTTCAGCTGGAGGGTTTTCTGGCAAAAAGCTGCCCGCGCAGCTTGACTGTGTCCAGAAAACCCCTACAAGCAGTAGCACACGAGTGGTACAGGAAATCTTCAACAAACACACATACAATAGTGAGATTCAATAAAGTGAACATGCACCATTTATCCATAGAGAGTCTAATAATCTTTGCACAAAATTCGAACAATAAAATCGAAAGTCGAAACGCTGAAATGGTCTTACATATGTTCAGAAATACTAATAGTAATAATCAAGAAAAACATGCAGCATCTACAAGTGAGGACATAAAATCACATTTCAACAAAATATTTTCGCAGCTCAGCTTTGCTATATCCTATTGTATGTTTATACGTGTTTAGAACATAGGGCAGGTTATAAGACAACATTTGTAATTTATAATTAGTGCGAGAACGTGGTATATTCCATGTATTAGTAGTAATTGTGTTTATGTTAGCACGACGCATGTATAAAGATACCAGAGTAGAATAAAAATCGGCAACGGATGCCGCCGAAAATGCATTTTTTGTAACAACTTAAAGTTATACAAATGATTGACTCGGACAATGTTATGTGCTTCAAAGGCGTACTTGGAGGTAGTTGTATTATCAACATTGGCGATTATTCGAACAATTTTCTTTTGCAATACGAGAACTTTATGTTTGTTTTGGTCATTGTGGCCCGTACCTGTTTTTCTCACCTGCAGTAGCTAAGGTGAGAAAAAAAGTGCGTAATAAACTTGTAATTTGCATTTCAAAGGTAATGTTTCACCACATGGCGACAGAGCCCCGCAGACAGAAGAGAGCTTCTTGCAGACAAGGTCAGTGTGGGCATTCCATCATCTGCATGCCGTTGATATCTAAAGCTTTGTTGTTACTAATTCCCATGTACACGTTATAAACTTCATTTGCATCAGTAGGCTTGAAAAATATAGTCTGACTAAGCCGACTAGGATAAGTGGAGATTGTAGTGTCCCTAAGGTCTTGAGATGAAGAAATTTTATTAATAAAATGTTTGTTAAAATATTCTGCTAGTGCCCTCCCTTTTATTTCGTTGCCATTTACTAGCAAAGATTTTGTGACAGAGTTATTCGCACGGCGACCTAGGACATCGCTTAAAGCTTTCCAGGCAATATCTGGTCTCCTTGAACTGACGCTAGAAAAGAGCTCCTGATAATATGATGCTTTACCTTTCCGTAGCTCAGAGTTTAATCGGTTTCATAACTTTTTAAATTGAAGGAGTGTATCCTCTGCACGTGTTCGAAGGAACGTTTGATAAAGACGATTTTTGTCCTTTATCAGTTTGAAAAGTTCTCTTGTTACCCACGGTTTTCTTATCTTTCTCGTATTTTTTTTCGTGTTTGTTTCGAATGGAAAGTGCTTCGAATAGAAACGAAGGAAATGGCGAAAAAGAAGGTCGTACGCATCATTGACATCAGTTTTCTGCAGCACACAGGACCAATAAAAATTCACAATGTCGTGCTTAAATGCTTCCAAAGAGGCATCTGTTATGCGCTGCACAGTAATAGACTCTTTCACATTGTTTCGCTTAGCATACTCATTCCGAAAGACGACAAATACCGGACAGCGATCGCTCACATCAGAAGCGATTGTACCAGAAGCGAGCAGACTCGTTTCAATATTCGTAATTATTAGATCTAGTGTCGACGGAGTAGCGGATGTGACACGTGTTGCCGTTTTTATTAAGTTCACAAATCGACAGGAGAGAATATTCATGTTGAAATCATGTACAGTAGTGTTATGGTCAAGAATATTGCTATTAAAATCACCACTGCACAAAAGCTAACGTTTATATAGTGACGAATATTCTAGAATCTGCTCGAAATAATCCGTAAATTTTTTCATGTTACCATTTGGGGGGCGGTATACCACTGAAATGATTTGATTTCAATTTTCTAATGTTAGAACTTCATAATCATCGGTTACGTCACTAAGATTAGGCACAATGTGACAACTTTTGCACGCGAGAGTATAGATAGCGACACCGCCACCACGCTTGCTAGGTCTGTTAAGGAGAAACATTTCCTAACCAGGGAGCTCTAGCATCTTGCTATCAGTTTGATACCATGTTTCAGTGAGCATTGAAACCGTAAATTTGAAAGAAAATTATTTTAGAAGCAGAACGATTCCGTCTTGCTTGTTGCCTACCGTGCGGGCGTTAAGGTGCAAAGCGGTTTCACAGTTTGGGTCTTTTAGCTTCACCTGTTGTGGTAGGGCTAGTTCGGGATAGGTCATTTTTGTTTAGTTGTTTTGTGATCACAGAGCATAACGACGCCAGATTTCAATTGCCAGGTGAGCTATGATTATCGCTTGTTGCTGGCTCTGCAGGATTGCTTGCCGGCGAGAAAAGCTTGATATGGTCTCTGTCGCTGGTTATCGGCACACCCACCGAGTCATCGGATTGCCTCATGAAAATCTTTCCATTCTGTGACCACACAGACTTCCATTGATGCTCATACTTTTTTTTTAACAGTGAAAGCAAGCAGTTTCGTTTGTGCCGGGCAGAGGTGCTCATTTACGTATACAAGATCAGGATATTCCAGTCCAATGTCCGTGTTTTTCGGCCTCATCTTCTTGGCTTTCTGGAGGACAGCGTCACGTTTGGCTCGAGACCGGAACTGAACTATAATATTCGACTTATCTCCCTTTCGTGTTCGTGCCCGATGGCAGGATTCAATGTCGCATTCTTGAACTGACTCACTGATTGCATTTCCTATCTTTGAGACTATGTCAACCACAGATTCGCTGTCACTTTTGACGACTCCTTGCATTTCTAGATTGGCCCTTCTTGAGTATTGTTAGGACAGAACAAGTCGCTTGTCCAAATCAAGCACTTTACTTTTCAGACTGGCGTGCATTGATCGAAGCGTCTCATTTTCGGCAGCAAGGTTGTTGTTTTTAGCGATTTCCGCGTTTAGTTTTCCCTCAAGCTCTTTAATAGAGTCATGTGCAAACTCGAGGCTTTTAACTAAGCCTTGCCTTTCGCTCTTCAGTTCTCGAATTTCATTTCGCATTTCCCGCTATATCATCTCACGAAATACCCTGATTTCAGCTTTGGTTTCTTCTCTTAACTTTGCGACATCAGCTTTGAAATCGTCTTTCATCTTTGCCACCTCCTTGCCAGTCATTTTTAGACGTGTGTGCCCCTACACCCCTACAACCAAAGAACACACTCGATAAGTTGGCGAACAAACCGAAAAACAGCAAAAGTTGGCGAAACACTTGGCAGCAGCGACAAGCAACTAATAATAATGCGAATGATCAATGCGTTCTTTGCACTAACCTGCGATGAAGGCAGAACCAGATTAGGATGCTTCCGATGCGCTGATCGCTACTGCCAAATGCCGCAAAGTCGACGAAGGTGCTTCCAAGGTGCTTCTTTTGTTGTGTAAAAGGTCACGTGGGAGCCAACGTAGCAGGTCACTGCGCAGCCGACGGTGCCGCCTTCTTGAACCAGGTGGGTCCAGCGTAGTCCGTGTTTTCACAACGGCAGGTTGCAAGATGACTCAATGCTGGCGCCTAGTGCGGCTGCGTATGTGTTCCCGCGATGAAGGCAGAACCAGATTAGGATGCTTCCGATGCGCTCGTCGCTACTGGCAAATGCCCTGACACCTGCCTGCCCGGCTGTGTTGGAGATAGTGAGGCGGAAGGTACGCGTTGCTTTTCGCACAGCGACACTGTGACTGGGGTTGCAAACATCCTCGTTTCCATAGCCACCGCGCCCGTGAAGCACTCGCAGCCCTTGGCATCCCCTAAAAGTGAAATAAAAGTGTCCGACCGGACCGTTTAAAGAAGCCCATTCCGTTCACCAAATAAGCTACGTCTGGAGTGTGGCGTGTGAGCTTGGAAATTATGCTTTAGGTCTGTGATCTGGAGTGTCCTTCGGTGAACTCTGCTTCACGCTACGGGTAAAATAGAAGTCGGCGC
The DNA here is from genome assembly GCF_013339745.2 of Dermacentor silvarum. Lineage (NCBI taxonomy): Eukaryota > Metazoa > Arthropoda > Arachnida > Ixodida > Ixodidae > Dermacentor > Dermacentor silvarum. The sequence continues at coordinate 65,906,231 of NC_051155.1, read as the reverse complement.
TCTGTCTGGATATTAACACGCGTAGTGCATAGTGCCTCTGCTTCATTAAAACTTTTACAGAAGTTCCCAAAGCTTCGTTCTGCCTCGCCTCTGTAGCATGCCGGCGGATCGCGATTACCGTCGCAGTGCAAATTCAAAACTCGCGGCCATTGCTCCGGACAGGTGATCGCACGCAAAATAGATTCGGCACACCAGGTTGGCTGGGATTCCGGCTTCTAAAACGTGACGTCAGGACGTCTCCCATTTTGTTTGTTCGCTTCATGCGCTCAGTGCACGCTCTGGTCCCCATTTTGTTCCCATTACTTCGTTCTCAGTGATCAGTTGGTTTTGTTGCCTGACTTCTTGGCTTCTTGCCTCTGCACTGCGTACCACTGGGTTCCACTGCGTACCATGCACGGAGCAAACCCAGCCCTAAACTGGATTTGCTCCGTCCGTGCGTCTGTGCTCTTTCTTAAGCTTCTGACGACGATAATCGTTATTTTGAAACCAGCTCCTCATAGTATCAGCTACAGCCTCGCCATAAGGCTGTTGATATGGGAATGATAACATCGGCAAGGCTGCGCGCATTGGCTATAAGCATTTGGCGTTGAGCAGGGATAATAGGGTCTGTCTGCGAGAATGTCTTGTAGTCCATCGGAGTTAATGGCTTGAGCGTACCAAATAGCATTCTCATAGCATCTTAGCTACGCCTTGCCAACAGTAACATACCGTAAGAAGCTTGCATCGGTAACAAATCCAGATGAGGATGTCATAAGCTACTCCACTACTCCATTACCAGGCCATGAAGACGACGCTGAAGTAGCGCGTCGTAGGAAAAAAAGATACGACAACGATGTGACGTTGAATGTTCCTATAAGCTGCTTTTATGCATGCTGCACGCTGGATTTATCGTCTATCTTACTACTTCGCGACAATATTAATATGTTTTGTGCGGAAACAATGATGGCAAAAAACACCAGTAAGATATTATGCAATAAGCTTTTTTTTCTTTTCGTATAATTCACTCTTAAATTTGAAGTACATCAGCCTGCAGCCTGTATTGTGGAATACCTGAGTGTCGCACCTATTTCGTGCGGATTCTAAAAGCGCCGGAGCTTTTCAAACATTTATGCGCGATTTATAGCACACGGTACATTAGCACTCCGCGTAATTTACCTCGTATTTGTTTTTCTGTGGGCAGCATGTAAAACCTATCATTTCTCCTTTCGTAAGGAATGCCGACATCAAAACTATATTGCTAGCTTGATATTCTTGTTGCTTTCATTTGGGCGTTACTCTGAAAAGAACAGAACTGATAGAAAATTCACTTTTTCTTATTCGCCAGTGGGGCGAGATGAACAGTAATGACGCGTTGCCATTTAAATTTTGTCGCGGCTCGTAGTTTCAGTTTACGACATAAATACATAGTGCTGCTGAACTGCAGAATTGAAGTTCAGGTAGCTAGTTGCCTCAGTTGCCACGCTCACTAGACGAAAATAGAGTACAGTTTCCGTTTGTCAAGCGGTCATGGTATGTTTAATCTGTCTCGCGATGCAGTGCGCGTTGATTTAATGAGTCGATACACCACTTGTGTTTGCCTTCTTTCTCTGTCTTTACGGTCTTTTCTCTCCTATGGCCGAAGGGCTGTAACGCTCACATATAAGTCGTAAGTTTCAGGGGGCTGATACGTGTAACCGCATGACTTGTTCTGTTCACGGGCGAGTCGACGCAGACAATTTTCCCTATGTAGGTCTTAATTAAATTAAATTAAAAGTCAACTCGCAATGGCGATTCAAAAGGCAGACGCTTTCAGCCATGAATTATCACTCACCCGGGCTTTTTCCGCATACAGCTAATTTTCCGCATCGCACACTCCGAATGGTCAAGCAAGCAATGACGATGCTGCTGCACAAAAGCAGCGTCAGATTTCCGACAGTCATGGCTTTTTTCGGCGGTTCTCCTTATTCTCCGTTACCTTTGTACGGCCCAAAGGAACGTACTAGCATATTTAGAGCATCACTCACGAACACTATGAAAACTGGCCATTGGCATTTCAAGGTGACGATTGATACCCGCATTAAAAAGGAGAAAACAAAGCGACTTTGAGGCGTTTGCGCAGCTGAATGAGAAAAGAAAACCCGACGATAGCGCTCTGCTAACACAGCCAGTTGTGTGTCGACAGCTGAAGAGGAAAATGTATCTGAAATGAACCTTACTTTTATCATTCTAATTTTGTTACCTGACCTATAATGATTTGCATTGAAGCTTTTCGATGAAAAGTTGAAGCTTGTGGTGCAAGCAATCAAAAGCCAATGACACGCGCAAGATTTTGACACGGCTTCTGTGATTGCGTAGGGCAGGAAAACGCATGCGGATCATCACTCACGGATCCCAGAACTCACCCGGCCCGTAATCATTTATGAAGTAGACAGTAGGGCGAAAGCAGAAGTAAGAACTTGGCATAAAAAAGAAATATTTGAAGCACGAAGAGCACCTTCACAAGTGGGGCTTTGTAATTCACCTCAATATGTACGACAATAATGAGTAATTTTTAGTGCTATTACATTGATAATTTTATACAAAGTTAACAGAATTTTCTCGTGACGCAGATGACGTACAAGAACATAATGGCGGACTTGATATAATACGTGGCTGGTATTTGTGTGATAGCTTCTACTTTTTTGATTGTACACGTGCACTATAGGTAGGTTATTGACCAGTTTTACGTGCGATTTATGTCGATACTGAATATGTAAGCGCTGTATATTCATGAGTAAAATCGAATCTATTACGATGAATGCTATAAACTGCTGCCAACCTAAGCATTATCACGCGGTATATATTCTACTAAAACAGCCCTCACTAATGTATAGTGCCTGTAATTACCTAACTTATTATATTAACAGCCTTTGAACAGTGCCCAGCGTAGAACATGTGTTAATCCCTGTTTGTAAATCTCACCGAAATTCCAGGACTTTGATTTTATCATGCCATGGGTGCTGCCCGATCCTGCTAGTCATTCCGAGGAACCGGGCTTGTTCTCACTGTTATAGATAAGCATCATTTCCCGCAAGCGCACGCTGCAATATTTTTTTTCTTTCCGTGTAATAAATTCCCATTTTTGATAGTGCTTCCTGACGCAACTTGTCGAATTTCACATGCAAAATTTTGCATGAAGGTCGCATTGTATCTACACTATTTGAAAGTAGGCATTCTGTGCGGTAATAAGTTTTGTTCCACTTCCATTGTAAAGTGCTACGTTGACTAGGCGTGGGGTGTAAACAAGAAGGACATTCTGCGCATTTTGTTTGTTGTAAATCTTTTCTCGTATCACCTTCTATGAAAGGTGCCATATATGTTGAAATATTAAATAATGCTGCCTCAATTTTTGGGGGGCAACATTTACTAATCCCTTCAAACTCTCTGCTCCAACTTCTATCCCCCGCCCCACCACCGCTTCAACGGCATTCCCGGGGGTCAAGCGCGCCCAGCATCAGTCATCCCCGCCAGCAACGCCGCCGCCACCCCACGCCGCCCGTCTGTCAAGAAAAGGTGCTCTGTTAAGTATCTCCCCACCGTTGGGTCTCTCTCCCCTCCTATTTTTTACAAAGGACCTTTTTAAAAGCTGCACACTGCCACGTCCGAAGAATACCCCCTGAAGAAGGAGCCGAATGGGCTCCGAAACGTCGGGCTAATAAATTCTCTTATTTGGTTCGAGTCACTCTCAAAGTCCTAATTATTTTCCCAACGAAATGTTTAGCTTCAATTCTATTCTTGCAGTATGGTGATTTGTCAACATGAAAACATTGCCACATACATTAGTCATTCCCTCATCTCTGATATTTGTTTTTATTTTCCAGCGCAAGCATCTCCTCCAGATAAGGGGAAAGTCGTTGTGGGAGGTGGCAGCAAATGCAATGAAACCACTACGTTATTTATTTATTTATTTATTTATTTATTTATTTATTTATTTATGTATTTATTTATTTATTTATTTATTTAGTTATTTATTCATTCATTTATTTATTTATTTATTTATTTATTTATTACATACTGCAGTCCGAAGACCAAGCAGGAGGGGCCAAAAAGGGAACATAATGAAAGAAATGAACAAGTTGTACAACAGGTTATTATAAACATTGCTACTGAACGACAAGCATACACTAACAAGGGTGATTAAATATACATGTGTAGAAAAATTTGCATAACTATGTATTAACAGTTTTATGTAGAGAAGGGTAAAGCAAACACATCAAAATTTACACACGGTCAGTTTAAACACAATCAACAGTTTTATGCACACAAGGGTAAAGCAAACACAATTTAGATAACGCGTTGACATAATATAGTATGGCAATAACAGCAATGTAGTTTAGACGAAAAGATGCATGTGTTTTTCGAAGTCAGGAAAGCCACGTTCTGGAAAAACATTTGAAGGCAGTGCATTCCATTCGTTAATGGTTCGCGGAAAAACCGAGTATTTGAAAACGTTAGTATGTGCAAAGTACGGTGTCAGATCGTAATTGTGACAATGTCTGGTTTGCCGGGAAGAAGAAGGGGATATGAATTGAGCGGGATCGATACTAAACTGCTGATTTCGGAGCAGGAAAAGAAACTTGAGCCTCGCAATCGCTCTGCGCTGCTTCAAGAGTGGAATGTTGTTAGTAGCCATCAGCGTTATCGCGGTCCTCAGGGCCCTGACCAGCCCGCCGTCATCCGACCGCTGACCAACCAGCCTACCCACCTGAAAGCGCTGACCAGCCCACCGTCCTTGCCACCTTGCCTAATTCCTATCCTCAGGAGCCTGCCCAATCCACCGTCATCCACCTAGCTTCACGAGAGATGGCTATTTGCCACTTGTTTGCAAATAAACTGTTTTAACACAACCCAACGTAACCGATTTAACGACGGAAAATGACTGTTTGTGCTTATTTATTTCTAAATAAACTGTTATAAAATTGTCTTTCAGTATTCTTTTATTATTATTTGCATGTCTAGAGGTCTTCTAAATCTTGACCTAATAAATTTATATCGCGTTTTGCAAGCGACAATTGATATAACCAGTATGGGGACAATTGCTATAAAAAATGCCACTAGCAAAATGCTCGCGGCAATAATGGCTGCAATGTCTAGAGCCAGCATATTTACGATATTCGTCATGCAAGGGGGATTGGCCGAAAGCTGGCATTTATAATGGCACCGAAATGGCTCGTCGCTGGTACTATGCTAGCAAAACAATGACTGCTGCATTGGCATAATATTCGGGCTATCTTGGGTTCAGTGCTGGGCCAGGCTTGGATTAGGTTGAACTTTGCCAATATTCCAGCATTGGTTAAGCACTAGTACCGATTTCTGCGAGAATCGGACCGTCCTTGGACCATTGCTGGTGTGCTGCCTGGGTTGCATGTGCTTGCACACACACAAGGACGCACGCGCGCGCGCGCGCACACACACGCACACACACACACACACACACACACACACACACACACACACACACACACACACACACACACACACACACACACACACACACACACACACACACACACACACACACACACACACAAAGATGGACAGAAGCACACCTCACGTTTAGCTTCGGTTTATTTTCCAAACAGTTTCGATCGGGGGAACGACCTTTCGGAAGCGCTACACTATGTCTATGGAAACGCTACACTATGGAAAAGCCCTAATGGAGAAACAAGGAATGAAATAGATTTCATACTCTCTGCCGATCCAAGCATAGTGCAGGATGTAGAAGTGTTAGGTAAGGTGAAGTGCAGTGACCAGTGGCGTAGCCAGAAATTTTGTTCGGGGGGGGGGGGGGAGCTCAAGTTGCATGCGGCCTCCTCCTTATAGAAGTTGTCGAGGCATCAAATACATGCGTAATAACTGTATTGACATTGCCCATGTCATTGTAAATTAGATGCTGCAAATGAATTATCGAACGCTACGCACTGTCAAGACAAGTAAAACATGTATTTTTTTCATAAAAGAATCTATTCGTATGTCCCGACATTTGTGGCAGAAATAACTGATATCAATGCTTCCGCGTTTTTTTTTCCTATTTAATAAGTAAAGAAAATATCACGCCAACTTTAGAACTATATCAGTTCAAAACCAGCAAAGCAGTGCATGCAGCTGATATGAAAAACGTAAAGACCACAAAATGAACAAGTTGAGGACAAATATTTTGATGAATCTTTGTCATTCAACAACCTTGTTTACATTTTTGTACATATGCAACGGCCAGGGAAAAATCTCGATGACGCTGTAATTCGTTGCAATGGATTGCGCAGGAGCAGCAGTTACCGGTGGTATATTGTGAGTAATTGCATCGCAATTATAGTCGCAACAGTGAGTACATATAAAAAGCAGAAGTTCTGCAAAATACACATTAGAAATGCGAAGACAGAATGGAATATACAAATGCGAAGATAAACGGCAAGAAAGTAGGGCTGGAAACCAAGTTCAGTGCTTGTATACACAAAACCTCGCAACAAGATATTTAAATATACGTATAAGTCTGCAATAAATCCACGTATCTAAGGAAGCGGAGCGATTGAGACACCCGTATGGCTGACCTTTTCCTGCGCCGCTTTCCGCGCTGAAAGCTCGGCACGCCCAAAAAGTCGAATGGCGGGGCATTTGAATATACAGCTCTAATGGCAGGCCTCCGAAAACAAATTTCGCGCCTACGAGTACAAAATGACGTCACTTCTGTTTTTAATGGATATGACGTCACATTATTTTTATTCCGCCGGAAGTGTTCCCTCCTCACACAGATGGCGCTAAGCCCCATGAACCGCAGATGAACCGCCATGTTTTAAACGTATGGGCTTCTATGGAAGCTTCGCTACAAGGTATATCTACCTTGGTGCGTATTCGATATCGCAGCTCCTCAAAAAAAAAAGGAACAAACGTACATCAATGAAAACGCATGACAAATACACGTGACACATAGAAGGCAAGTACTTATCGCAAACTATCAAGCGCGCACATGAAATACGAAATAGTGGGGTTTTCGACCACCTCAGCGGACCGGTCGTTCAAGTTACGGATTGCACGCGGGAAGAACGAGTTTTTAAAAGCATTCGTTTTGGCCAAATATTCACTGACTTTCCTGGAGTGGAAGGATCGAGTTTGCCGTCGCTCTACTGGTTGAAAGTACAAATTCTTATCTATTCCTAATTTGTCATGATACACTAAATAGAAAAGTTTTAGTCTATCACGATACCACCTTGTCTCAAAGCTCTCCAAGTTGGCTGTCTGTAAAAGGGCTGTAGGGGATGTTTTCCAACTATAAGAGTTATAAATGAATCTAACCGATTTCCTCTGTACTTTCTCGAGCTTTTGGATGTTAGTTTTTGTATGGGGGTCCCAAATTACTTCGGCGTATTCGAGGATCGGTCTTACATAAGTTTTATAGGCCAAGAGCTTACTTTCTGTCGTTGATTTACCTAAAGATCTGCGTAAATATCCTAAACATTGCATTAAACAGATAAAGTTCCAGGATTAAAAATCGGAAGCACGTCTTTGGAAATGTCAGTGCACCTTTTGCGTCAAAAGTTTATAAGAACTTTATACCCATCAAGTTTCGGAATTGAAATCCAGGTGCTCCGTAGATTCCGGGACCACTGCGAGAAGCCGCGACGTGCCCGCTCGCTATCGAAAAGCACATGAAACTTTGCGCTCGGCTGGGGCTCCTTACGTTATGTGACTACAGGTGCATGGTCGTTGCCACGAAATCCAGCCTGAGTTCGCAATTTGCGCGCCGAAATATCTTTTTGAGCGTCAAAAGGACATCGTAGACAAAATCCTGAATGATTCCCGGCGCCGGTGGTTGTTTTGGTCGGCGGTGCATGATAGCTCGAAAAAATTTCGGGGAGGGGCTGAAGCCCCATTAGCCCCCCCCCCCCCCCCCCCTCCCGCTGGCTACGCGCCTGGCAGTGACCATAGGTTTTCTCAATTTCTCTCAATTTGAACAGAGAAAGAATAAAATTAGTCAAGAGGAAACAGGCCAACCTAGAGGCAGTACGGGTAAAAGCAGACCAATTCAGGCTGGTGCTCGCAAACAAATCTGCAGCTTTAGAACAGGAAGATAAAGACAACATAGAGGTAATGAACGAAACCGTAACTAAGTTGATTTCAGAAGCAGCAATTGAAGTGGGAGGTAAGGCACCAATGCAACCAGTTGGTAAGCTCTCCCAAGAAACAAAGGACCTAATAAAGAAACGACAAAACATGCAATTGTCCAACCCAAGAGATCACATAGAATTCGCTGAACTGTCAAAACTGATCAACAAGCAGAAAGTAAGGGATATCCGAAATTATTACGTGGGGAAGATTGAGGAAGCCGTAAAATATGGATGCAGCATTAAATCAGTAAGAAGAAAGCTTGGCATAGGACAAGGCAAGATGTATGCACTGAAAGATAAGCATGGTAATATCATCAGCAATTTCGATGACATAGTAAAAGCAGCGGAAGAATTCTATACTGACCTGTACAGTACCCAAAACAGCCCAACTATTTTCATTCGAAATAGTGATGAACCGGATACAGAGGCTTCTTCTATAACTAGCGATGAAGTTAGAAGGGCCGTGAAAGACATGTCCAGGGGAAAAGCTGCTGGAGAAGATGGAATAACAGTCGATTTAATCAAGGATGGAGGAGATATCATAATTGAAAAGCTTGCGACCCTTTATATGCAATGCCTCACAACTTCAAGTGTACCAGAGAGCTGAAAGAACGCCAACATTATACTAATCCATAAGAAGGGAGACGTTAAAGAATTGAATAATTATAGACCCATTAGCTTGCTTTCAGTACTGTATAAAATATTTATGAGGATAATTTCTAATAGAATCAGGGCAACACTTGACTTCAGCCAACCAAGAGAACAGGCTGGCTTCAGGAAGGGATATTCTACGATGGATCATATCCATGTCATCAATCAGGTAATCGAGAAATCTGCGGAATACAATCAACCTGTCTATATGGCTTTCATAGATTATGAAAAGGCATTTGATTCAGTAGAGATACCAGCAGTCATAGAGGCATTGCGTAATCAAGGAGTACAGGAGGCATACATGAATATATTAGCAAATATCTGCAAGGATTCCACAGCTACCTTGATTCTCCACAAGAAAAGTAGAAAGCTACCTATCAAGAAAGGGGCCAGGCAAGGAGACACAATCTCTCGAATGCTATTCACTGCATGCTTAGAAGAAGTATTCAAGCTCTTATACTGGGAAGGCTTAGGAGTGAGGATCAACGGCGAATATCTCAGCAACCTTCGGTTTGCAGATGACATTGTCCTATTCAGCAACAATGGAGACGAATTACAGCAAATAATTGATGACCTTAGCCGTGAAAGTGTAAGAGTGGGGTTGAAGATTAATATGCAGAAGACAAAGATAATGTTCAATCGCCTGGCAAGGGAACAAGAATTCAGGAGCGCCAGTCAGCCTCTAGAGTCTGTAAAGGAGTACGTTTATCTAAGTCAATTACTCACAGGGGACCCTCATCACGAGAAAGAAATTTACAGAAGAATATAATTGGTTTGGAGTGCATACGGCAGGCATTGCCAAATCCTAACTGGGAGCTTACCACTGTTGTTGAAAAAAAAAGTGTACAATCATTGCATTCTACCGGTGCTAACATATGGGGCAGAAACTTGGAGGGTAACAAAGAAGCTCGAGAACAAGTTAAGGACCGCACAAAGAGCGATGGAACGAAAAATCTTAGGACTAACGTTAAGAGACAGGAAGATAGCGGTGTCGATCAGAGAACAAACCGGGATAGCCGATATTATAGTTGACATTAAGCGGAAGAAATGGAGCTGGGCAGGCCATGTAATGCGTAGAATGGATAACCGGTGGACCGTTAGGGTTACAGAATGGATACCAAGAGAAGGGAAGCGCAGTCGAGGTCGGCAGAAAACCAGATGGGATGATGAAGTTAGGAAATATGTAGGCGCATGTTGGAATACGCTAGCGCTAGACAGGGGTAATTGGAGATCGCAGGGAGAGGCCTTCGTCCTGCAGTGGACATAAAATAGGCTGATGATGATGATGTCTATACCTGCATATCTTTACGGTGACGCGAAGAAGAGAATCACGGTGGCCCTAAAGACGATGAAAAGTCGACACAGCCTGGCCGGGCTCTCTTCCGTCTTTGCGAACATTGTCTATCTGTAAGTACATCTTGTAAATACTTGTGTGCGCGTCACTATATATACGAGTACACACACACACACACACACACACACACACACACACACACACACACACACACACACACACATATATATATATATATATATATATATATATATATATATATATATATATATATATATCGATACAAGATGAACGGTGCAACTGACTGACCAAGTCCTCGTCTCTGGTGCTTGTGCTTAAATATTACATGTTATCATGCAGCATGGGTGCTATTACGTCGGCTCTTATCGATTCTGCATTGTTGGGTTTTTCGTGTTTTCAAAGAGCTTTATTTTTATCCCTTTCACGGAGCTTGTGCCGTGCGCACATCGATATGATGTTCCCTTTCTGTATATTTTTGTAGCGTTATTGCTTTAATGAACTTCACTTGTACGGCCGCTTCTGTTGTCCTTTTCTCTCTCCCCGCAGGGGTGTCTGCGTGAGCACAGGTTTGGTGTGTTGCGAGATCGTGGATCCGATCACATGGAGGTCGGACCTCCGCGCTCTTAAGGGTGCGTGGCCTTGTCGTGATGGTTCAGAAGATGGTTCAAAGTGAGACATAGGTTAAACAAGCCGCCTGTGCACATTTATGACGCGATGTCAAGTGCTCAATCTTGCTCATGTAGCTGTGACACTGGTACCTGAAAGTTCCCTGCTTCCATGCTCACAGCTGCATGTTTGCGCGCAGGGCCATTTCTAAAATAAACTTTGCATAATTTACCTGGCTACCGTGGAGCAGCGCGACGATATACACCTGGAGTGAGAGAAGTGACAGGAAAGAGCGATGCTAACTAAAGATGCAACGTTACCAACATGCCCGTTCCGCCACACTTGCGAATTACTTGGCTAGCTACACTGTCAGCAAGGTATTTAGTAACGATTTGTTTATTTGAATAGCTTCAAGGTCCGAAGGGGTTTCAGAATGAAGCGCATAACAGATATTCGATACAAGAACAAAACAATGTAGCCGCTAAGAATGTAAAAAAATTTCAACACCACTTTTATGTGCACCTACATTGGCATTTCGGCGATATATGCATTAAATGTGGCTCCGTTCGTTGGATGTGCTGTGAGCAATAGTCTCTAACAACCTCGTTTGGGAAAATGCAACGTGTGAATTTTGTGTTGGTGGTCAGTTCTGTTTGATACAAAAGTACTCAGGTAGCACAAAAGAGATACATAACGTTTTCGTAGCTTTTATCCAAGACGATAAAAAACGGTTTAAAGACACCAGTGAGACAACTTCGCTGGTAAAACGTTGTATATGTTGGCTAATGTCCAGCTTAATTACTTTTCTGAGACGATCTATAACAGGTCTTAAAGACGTATTCGAAAACCTCGTCTAGAAATAGGATTGGGAAAGACACAAATATACCTTTGCCAACGCTGTTTATATCCAATTTCTAAACGCTTTTAAGACGTTATCAGAAAGCTGGTCTAGAAATGGTCTTGAAAGGTTTGCGATAATGTGAAGCTAGTTCTTGCGGGTTCCGGATGAGCTCAAGTATTAGTACTCTCAGGGACAACCTCGTATAGTTCACGTCGCTGAGTCGCCTGGCGATCTTGTACGGGCCAAAGTATCTGCGCAGTAATTTTATTGCGATAGCAATTATATGGACACTCAAAAGCAGATTTCTGCCGTCGGCGTCGCCGTCGGCGTCGCCGTCGCCGTGAGGTTCCGTATGACGTCAATGGAGATGAAATCGTGGCCGCGCGCCGCCGAACGCTGTAGGTGCGAGTGAAAGGGCGCGAGGGACGCGCTCTTTCACGGGGAGTGAACGCACGGCGGAGAACAAACGCGCGTTCTGCGCCGTGCTTCCTTAAGGGCTGCAGAAGTAGGCGTCTCTTTCCTCCTTTACAATCACCATATATGTAGAGCAAACGCGCCTTCTTCCGATGCGCGAGAGGCCGTGGGGGAGGGGGGAAGGGGGAGGGAAGGGAGGCGACGTTTAGCTGCGGCACCGAGTGCCTATTTATATCAGAGGCTCCGGCAACAGTCACCAACGCCGCACGCATTTTGAGCGAACGCGGGCAAAATGCCGACGGCGTCGACAACAGTTCGGCGCGTTGCCGGTGCTGCTGCATGTCCAAGTTTATACAGCTGATAAAGCTAATATCATTACTCCGTATATCTCTCTACAAATTTGCTATCGCAATTGATGCTTCACCTTTCAGGTGAAACTGCGACAACTTTTTTCCGACAGCCCCTGGTGGCGGACGGGTGTGCACACCCAAACGTAGTCGCCGGGTTTGTACGGAATGTTCCTTCGGCCACTGTTGTAACGGAGGGCGTTGACACTCTGCTGGTTGCGGATGCGGTTGCGAGCAAGCTGTCGAGCTTCTTCGGCTTTCTGGACGATGTCGTCAGCATTGTCACTTCTTGTTGTTCCGTTGTCTACCGGGAGGATGGCGTCTAAAGGTGTTGTTACGCAGCGCCCATAAACCAGTTCAAATGGTGTGAATCGGGTGGTTTCCTGCACAGCCGTATTGTATGCGAATGTCACGTATGGTAGAATTTGGTCCCAGGACTTGTGCTCTACGTCAACGTACATCGAAATCATATCGGCCATAATTCTGTTGAGGCGCTCGGTTAGTCCATTAGTTTGTGGGTGATAGGCCGTGGTTTTCCGATGATTGGTGTGAGTCAGTGTGACGATCTCCTGCATCAAGTCAGCAGTAAACGCAGTTAGTTCCTCGATCTGTATTAAGATGGAAGGGGCCCCGTGACGTATCATGATTTCATTGACAAAAAATCACCGCATATCGACGAAGTGAATGATGATGAGTGGGCGAAGCACCGGGGGATCATCCGGGTAAACCACAGCTACGGACGAGAAAGAGAGCGCGCGTCAGGAACGAACGCCCTTGTGCACCGCAGCGCCCCTAGATACGGACGCGAGAGAAAAACGCCGGAAGCGTTCTCCGGAAGCCGGAAGCTGGCTTCCGGAACCGGAAGCGGAACCGGCAGTGGAACCGGAAGTGGGAACGGAAGCGGAACCGGAAGTCGGCTTTCGAAGCCAGAGCTTGGCGCACATATACTATACATATATATGTAACGGTACACAGATGGTCCGTGCATGAAAGGAAAGAAAGACGAAGATTAAAGGCAGTGTTCGGGCGACCATGTTGTTCTACGTCCGCAACCTCCTGCTCGCGTCACACAAGTCGACAGGATGAAGACCTAGCAGCCACCTCATCATCCGCACAACAACATGGAAGCCTTCCACGCCACGCTGTGAACTCCGAGCGCACAGCTCCCCCACCGACACCGACAGCATCCTGAGCGCATCATCGGAAGACTTGGACGTCCCAGAGTACACTGGATCAGTGGACGATGGGCCCGTGGAAGGCTGGTGCCGCTTCTTCGAGCTCCACGCAACCGCTGCATCAGTGTCGGAACGGGAGAAGGTCGCCAGCTTCGATGAATACCTGACCGGTGAGGCATTTCGCTTTACCTGACCCACATATTTCAATATAAAGAATCATGGAAAGAAATCAAAGAAGAGATGATCAGTCGATTTAAAGTATACGCTACAGACTCCCTCACTATCTAACAGCTGGAGAAATCGCAACTGAGTCGCCGTAGTCACCCGCAATCACCACGTAGCTATCATCATCAATGACAACCAAAGCCACGCATGACTCGATCATCGACAATTTCCTCAACTAGTGGTCCTCGCGAAAGAACGAAAGAAAATCGCAAGCATACCATGATTTCACCACTCACAATGGACATAGTACAGCCTCCGTTCGCTCAGCAATATCCAAGTCGCTTCGCTTCAAGACCAAACCATCCACCAGGTTTCAGTGCCGTGCAGGAGTCACGAAAATGTGCGTCTTCATCATGCTATCATACTCCTGCCATCGCGAATCCATCAGATGCGTTCACTGCGTCTTATACGTGCGACCCGCCGCCTGGTTTCCAGTCACGCCAGTCCTCTATGACGCTCATTCCGCAGCCCGTGCTTCACAGAATTGCTTCGTTCGCTCATGGCACATCGAATTTTTCAGAGTCGCACCTATCACTGGAAGCGCGTGGAGAAGTCACGTCTACAGCCACATCATCCAATGATAGAGCATCCAGGATTCCAAGCTGTATCAATTCAGACTACGGTACCGTTCACACCAGTCAAGCAAAGAGCGCTGCTATTACTTCCAGCGATGACGTGAAACAGACTGCCTTCCCGCCACGAGTACAGAAGGAAACCATCACGAGCGGGTCCGCTTTTCACGAAGAAGACAATACTCTTTCAGCAGCAACGGATGAGCCATGTACATTTGGAGACCAAATCACTTCGCAACAAATAAACTTTCTTCCGCGTACAACATTCCAAGGAACCGCTGCCACTGCAGAAGCGTCGCAAACCCTAAGCGTCACACTCTGCCATAATACAACAGCACCCATTCATCACGTCGTCACTGCAGCCTAAGAAGAGCCTTCTGTGAAGCCTGACACAATGCTTCTGCCACCAGACAAGTCCCCCACAAGCGAGCAATGCACCAGCTACCCACAGAATACCACGTTGGTTTCCAAAACAAATCAAAGGACAAATGTGCAGGAAAGACTACTCCCGCAGCTCCCGCATAAACATCAAAAAGATCAACATCAACTCCATCAACAACTTCAGCGACCCCGACGACGGCTTCGACATAATCTACGACGAAGAGCATCACCGAAAACCCAGATACAACAAAAAAGGCGTGAACGCTCAAGCCAGCTAAACCCAAGGCGAACCCAACTAGGTCGTGTCCCAAGAAACGAACATCACCAAGGACCTTAACGAACATCACCAAGGACCTTTACAAGATGACCAGTCAAGACTGCGCCTACTGTGGGGACAATGGCGACGACACCGCATGCGATGGCGAAAAGGACGGGTGCCATTTTCTCGCCTCAGCCACCTCGAACAACGAGCAGTCATTTCAGAGAGCACGTATCTGCAACCATCAGAAACAAGGAAATTCACGAGCCAACGGTACCTTTCACGTGCGCGCAATATCCTCAAGAAAACTCGCAACGTGCATCCTTTCATCCGCACTAGTTTGAAAAGCAACCACCTGTTCCTGGTACTTCAAGGCGCTTGAACTGTACGCACTTGCATCAGGAGGCGAACGTGAACTACGAGCAGTGTTCACGAGCTACGGCGCACGCACACGTCGTCTGGAACACAACAGTCAGCCTCGTCCACCAGAACCACTACACTTCTGCTATGACGCTACACTTTTCTATGAAGTTGATGTGGTTGAAGAACTATATTGGGACGATGGACTAACTGCGCATTTTTGTTTGAATTTATCAGCGTCCTCTTGCTTCCGCATATGTTTGTTGCTCGCGCTCTCTTGGGGGGAGGGGTAACGTGTAACGGTGCACAGATGGTCCGTGCGTGAAATTAGAGAAAGACGAAGATTAAAGGCAGTGTTCGGGCGACCATATTGTTCTACGTCCGCAACCTCCTGCTCGCATCACACACACACACACACACACACACACACACACACACACACACACACACACACACACACATATATATATATATATATATATATATATATATATATATGCTTACACATGCCTACATACATAGCGGTCTCCATGCCAACCAGAACTACGGACTACGAGGGTCAAGGCTTGGCCCTAAGGTGCTTCGCCCCTGAAACATCGCGACTTCTGTAGCGGTTCATTCGAAGCAACCCGGCCCCCATGGGCCACGCTCGACCAGATCGCCGTCGAACCTGTACCACGACACATGGACCCAGACAGACAGCCAGGACGTCGACAAGCACGAGCCCAACATCTCCACGAAAACACAGAAGAGTGGATCTTGTACACGGACGCATCTCCTTCTCAGAGCTGCGAGGGCTACCGGACAGGGATAGCGTCCGAAGAAGTACCATTGTCCTGGGGCTTCCATTACAACATTAGCACGCAACGCCTGGCAGAAATCACGGCCGTTGTAGAGGCCGTTACCATGCCCAACCCGCATGCCCGTAATATACTGATACGCACAGATAGTCAAGCAGCCTGTCGAGCCCTCGCGACAGGTGACATTCCAGACGCGCATTACAACGCATTAGCTAACCACTTTGATGCCCACCCTTCCATACGTGTGCGGATACTGTGGATACCTGGTCACTCGGGGATTAGAGGGAATGAAGTGGCACATGCCACGTCCCGCGCAAGTCTCCCGGGCCCTCCCCTTTGGTGGCCGGATTCACTGAACCGTACCGAATTACTTGCTCTGGCACGTTCCGATCGGCGCGAAAGATTAGACGAAATGCGTAGGAACTGCAGAGTTTATCCGAATCCACCCCACTCCATGACGCGACGCGAGGCGGCCCTAGTGCGGCGTGCGCAAACACACTCTCTACTGACCCCCCACATACAGCACTACATACAAGGCAATGACGGGCCTCCCACCTGTGTGGCATGCGGTGGTTTCCCGGATAACGCCCACGTTCTGTGGGATTGTCCGGGTGCCCATGCAGCCATGCGCGGGAGCCTCAGTCAAATACCTACTACAAGAAGACCTGCGACCCTGGAGGAGTGGCTGGCGGACTCCTCCCCAGACATTATGAAAGCACTGCTCGTACACCTTAAACTTCTGGGCCTGTCTGAAGATTAGGCCTCACTCTTTTTGGTGGACCCGGACTGGGGTCTATTTTTTTAAATATAAAGTTGTTCTCTCTCTCTCTCTCTCTCTGTAGCGGTTCCGCGGGCCACAGCTTGGGTTTCTGCGTACCGCGTTAGGTAGTCCGTTGCGACGATTATCCATTTGTTTCCTGCGGACGACGTAGGGAACGGACGGAGGAGATTCATGCCCACCTGTTGAAACGGTGCTGGAGGAGGGTCTAGGGGTTGCAGAAGACCAGCAGATTTCAAAGGTGGAATATGGCGCCTTTGGCAATCATGGCAGCTTCTCACGTAGCGCTGAACGGACGACAACAGTTGTAGCCAGTAATAGTTCTGGCGTGTGCGCGCTAACGTCCTGGTGAAGCCTAAGTGTCCGGCACACGGGTCGTCATGACACGCCTGCAGTACTTCTTCGCGCAGTGAAACTGGGACGACAAGAAGGAACGTTTCTTGGCTGTTTTCGACGTTTTTTTTTTTTGGAGAGCACGTCGTTCCGGAGGCAGTAAGAAGTCAGACCTCGTAACATCGGCCGTTGAAGAACAACGTCGGCTCCCTGAAGGTATCTGATGAGGGGAAGCAGTGTACTGTCTGCATGTTGGAGGTCAGCCATCTCTACAGTGTCTACTACACCAAGAAACGGGAAATCTTGTTCCAAGTCACTGGGCTTCCAAGGCATCGGTGCACGTGCGAGGCAGTCAGCGTCGCCATGCTTCTGTCCGGATCGATATACCACTGTAACATTGTACTCCTGAAGGCGGAGGCTCCCACGAGCGAGGCGGCCTGAAGGGTCCCTAAGACTCGCAAGCCAACACAGTGAGTGGTGGTCACTTACTACGCGAACAGGGCGGCCGTAAAGGTAGGGTTGGAACTTGCCAATGGCCCAAACGACAGCTAGACACTCCTTTTCCGTCATGGAATAGTTGACGTCCGCCTTTGTGAGACTGCGGCTCGCGTAGGCTAGTACTCGTTCAGTGCCGTCTTGCCACTGAACGAGTATAGCACCGAGCCCCACGTTGCTGGCGTCGGTGTGGATTTCTGTGTCATCCTTGTCGTCGAAATGCGCGAGTACGGGGGCTGTTTGCAGTCGCTTCCGCATTTCTCTAAAGGCTTTCTGTTGTTCTTCCGCCCACTCGAAGGGTACATTCTGGCGTGTTAGTCTCGTTAATGGTTCGGCTATCTTTGAAAATCTTTCGACAAAACGACGGTAGTAAGCGCAGAGACCTAGAATCACTGAACTGTCTTCTTGTCTGTTGGACGCAGGAATTCAGCGACGCCTGCTAGATTCTCGGGATCTGGCCGAACACCGCTGGTCCTAACTACGTGTCCGAGAAACTTTAGCTCCTGAAAGCCAAAATGGCTTTTTGTTTCAACAATTTGTTCCTAAATATGACATATTCATAGCGGTTTCTTGAAGCTACTGCTAAAACATGGACGAACATGAAAGCTCGAAAATAATTTTATACGAATTCCCACAAAAGACATAGTCGAATGTTTGATTTGTGGTTCACTGTAAAGCAACAGTCCCGAAACACCAGGGTGATATTGCAAAACAACAATTTGGTCTATGTTCTGGCGGAAATAGAATACTGAAGGGGTAGTTGTAATACTGGCAAAAATATCGCCAAAAACCAATGGACGAGAAACAAGATACGAGCGCAGACTAGTAACTAGCCTATTGTCGGAAACAAATAATACCATGGCACTAACACGTGTAAAAGCTTAAAGATTAGCGGCTAAATAATCAATGTGTAGCTTATACAGCATCACAGGTTGCCCCGCAACGAAGATATCGCCGGGCATGTGAATAAAAGATACTTCAGTGTCACAGAAGTGCTCATAATGAACGCGCGCGCCGGGCCAGCAAAGGATCAAGTCGGCCCCGCGGCAGCTTCGAGAGAGCGCATACGCCACAGACAGCTGACGCGATCAATGGAGACTAGAAGCTTCGACAAGATGCGCGAAGGTTACGGTATCGAGAGAGAGGGCGCGCGCCGAAACACCCTCTCAGACCCAGACACACGGCGAGCAGCGCGAGAGATAGAGTATGACAGCCCGAGCGTCCGCCTACGGATGAGTCCCCACCCTCCTCGAAGACGCTTCAATGTCCGCGACAGAAAACGCGAGAAATGTCTAACGAATTCCCAGGCTTTGTTCGTGCTATGAGAGCACGACTTCATCAGAAAGTTCGATAAGCGCTGGTGAAGCAGATAAAAGCGCCGTGCGGGAATCAGTACGGGGGATGAGACCGCGTCGGTGAAGAGATGTGACGTGTAGACCGACCGTGTGCAGAAGAAGGCGATTCCCCCGCAAGCTAGTCGACAAGTTGCTCGAACGTCTGCATTTGCGGAAGAAGTTCCTTCTTCGTGATTTGCCTTGAGCTACGCCGAGATCTTCCGGCTCAAGACCGGCACAGGTGAATACGAGTGGACACTTTGTGTTCCTTTCAATCTGTACTGTACGTGTTGAACCCTTATTAGTGCTTGTCCTTAATTAGTTTCCAGAGTTTTGTTAACACCCATCTGAATTGCATTGTGCCTAACCGAAGTGTGTATGTGTTCATGTAACTGCCTTATTTGAAGAATATTGTTCCAACCAGCGGAACGTCGTCTTCCTTCTCCACCCACAGTCCCCGTGGGCATTCGCGCTGTTTCTGCCCTCTGTTATGAAAGCTTAGACATTTCCCCATTGGCAGACGAAGCCCGCCGGGCAAGTCAGTCAGTCGTTCGTTAATTTCAAGGCTTCAGGCGGGCAACGTGAGTGACTTCGGTTTTGGCCGAGTGTCGTCCAGTGCTCATGAGGCGTGCAATGCGATAGTTGACCTCGCTGAGGCGTTCAAGTATAACGTAGGGCCCAACATAGTTGGCCAAGAACTTCAGGCACAAGCCACGCTTCCGTAAAGGCGTCCAGAGCAACACAAGGTCGCCAGGATCGAAATATACACGTAGGCGGCGACCGTCGTAGCGCACCTTTAACCGGTCCTGCGAGGCCAAGGTGCGTAGCCGAGCAATGCGTCGCGCTTCTTCTGCTTGACAGACGACCTTGGTAATAGAGTCATTGTCATGAGCAAAGTAGGGAAACATGGTGTCGAGTGTGTAACGAGGCGGACGAGCATAAAGGAGGAAGAACGGTGAGTAACCGGTGGTCTCGTGTCTCGCGGTGTTGAAGGCATAGGTGACAAAAGGTAAGATGCTG
This sequence comes from Dermacentor silvarum, assembly GCF_013339745.2. Lineage (NCBI taxonomy): Eukaryota > Metazoa > Arthropoda > Arachnida > Ixodida > Ixodidae > Dermacentor > Dermacentor silvarum. The sequence continues at coordinate 65,886,205 of NC_051155.1, read as the reverse complement.
TCCCAGTTCTTATGTGCGGAATCGACATACATCGACAGCATGTTGGCAAGCGTTCGGTTGGTATGTTCGACCAGACCATTGGTTTGTGGATGGTATGGCGTCGAGTGGCGGAAGCTAGATGAGCACAGACGAAGGGTCTCTTCGACAACGTCTGCAGTAAATTGTCTCCCACGATCGCTGATTATAATGCGAGGAGGCCCATGTCGGAGAATAACGGAATATAACGAGAAAATAGAAACTTTTGTTGCTGTTGCCGATGTCAGCGCTGCCGTCTCACAATATCGGGTGAGGTGGTCTACACACACAATAACCCAACGATTGCCATTGGAGGATCGTGGGAAGGGGCCCAGGAGATCTATGCCAACTTGTTCAAAGGGGGCGCTAGAAGGCGGAACTGGCTGAAGTCGACCATGCGGTGTGTTTGTAGGTCGTTTGTAACGCTGGCATTCGGTGCAACTGGCGAAGTACCGCTCGGTATCGTGACGCATCTTGGGCCAGTAAAAACGTTCTTGAGCACGGTAGATTGTTCGTGCGGATCCCAGATGACCGGAAGTCGGATCGTCGTGCATGGCACATAGCACTTGAATGCGGAGACTCATGGGCACAAATAAAGGGTAGCGCGCGCCAGTGGTCGAGTAGCTCTTCTTGTACAGGACGCCGTCACGTAGGCGAAAACGGCTATCTTCTAAAGGCTCGTGTGCGGATGCGAAGAGTGGTTGCAAGCTCTTGTCCTTCTGCTGTTCGGATGTGAATGTACACATATCAGGAAATTCCGGAGATGCAACAGCGATGTATTGGTCAAAATTGTCAGCGTCGCATTCAGTCGTCGGCACTGGCATCCGAGAGAGACAGTCAGCATCAGCGTGTCGTCGACCGCTCTTGTAGCAAACAACAAAATCGTACTCCTGTAGGCGGAGAACCCAACGCGCAAGTCGACCAGAAGGGTCCCGCAGATTCACGAGCCAGCACAGTGAAGGATGATCCGTGACCACTGTGAAGGGGCGCCCGTAGAGGTATGAACGAAACCGTTGCACCGCGAAGATGGCCGCCAAGCACTCTTGCTCGGTAACTGTATAATTGCGCTCGGAGCGACTCAAGGAGCGGCTAGAGTACGAAATCACGTGCTCGCTTTCACCGATGCGCTGAACAAGCACAGCGCCGATGCCAACGCCACGCGCATCGGTGTGAACCTCTGTTGGTGCCGAGGGATCGAAGTGGCGAAGAATAGGCTGTGACGTCAGAAGGAACTTTAATTGACGAAACGATGAGTCGCACTCTGTGGTCCACTCAAAAGGAACGCTTTCTGGAGAAGGCGCGTGAGAGGATGGGCCACGTCAGCAAATCTGGGAATGAATCGGCGAAAGTAGGAGCATAGGCCTAAAAAACTTCGCAATTGCTTGACACTGTGAGGTTCCCTAAATGCCTCTACAGCCACAGTCTTTTGTGAATCTGGTCGGATGACTTCTTTATCGACCTGATGTCCCAGCACAATAGCTTGTCGCTCATCAAAATGACACTTCTTAGAATTGAGGACCAGGCCAGCCTTCTCCAAACAGTTCAGCACCAACACCAGACGCTTGTTATGCTCACTAAATGTTCGGCCGAAGATCACAACGTCGTCCAGGTTGCACACGGAAACTTCCCATTTCAAGTCACGCATTATAGTGTCCATGAACCGTTCGAACGTTGCGGACGCGTACAGCCCGAAAGGCATGACGTTAAATTCAAACAATCCGTCGGGCGTTACAAATGCAGTTTTTTCCTTATGCTCAATGTGCATAGGAATCTACCAGTAACCTGACCGCAGATCAACAGAGGAGAAGTACGAGGCCGCATAAAGGCAATCGATCGCGTCGTCTATTCGCGGAAGCGGGTACACGTCTGAAGCACCGCCGCTACAGTAGAACAATTTATCACCCATAGTCGTGTGCGTCCATTCAGCACCGATACTATGCAATGAGGAACCAACACATTTTTCTTTAGGCACTTGGCCTGTACAGGGTCCACTGCAGCATCGAACGGGTTGTGAGTAGAACAAACAACTGAAACACCCATCGCGGATAAATCGGGCGCAACGGTATCCTGGGATACGCAAAACACACTCTCTTGGTTGGGTGAGTCTTCCAAGATCACAGATAAAGCACTTTCGCCCACACTGAGTTCTCCCGTGCGGCAGTCAAGATTGGCACCACACAACTGTACAAAGTCGATTCCTACAATCACATCGTGGGTGCAACGAGGAAGGACAATAAACTCAGTTTTAAAAACTCGACCACCTAATGACACATCCACATTACAAACTCCGACCGGATATAATGAGTCGCCACCCACTCAACGAAAACTTGTGCTCTGTTCCCAACGAAACATGACCTTGCGTCCCTGTCAATGATGATGATGATGATGGTAGCCTTTATCATTTACCGAAATTCACCGTTTCTGCTCACGATAAACCCGCGTTTTATACGGCTAGAGCAACACCTGTAGCCCGCCGTGGTGGCTCAGTCAGTTCAGGCGTTGCGCTGCTGAGCACGAGATCGCGCGATCGCATCCCGGCCGCGGCGGCCGCATTTCGATGTAGGCGAAATGCAAAAACGCCCGTGTGCTTGCGTTGTAGAGCACGTTAAAGAACCCCAGGTGGTCAAAGTTAATCCGAAGTCTTCCACTACGGCGTGCCTCATAATCAGAACTGGTTTTTGCACGTAAAACCCCAGAAAGAGGAAGAAGCCCTATAGCTAAGCCAGGTATCGGTTTCTCCGAGGTTATAGAAAAAGGACGTTACCCAATACAGCCATGTGCTTGGCGGCTGTGCCTGATAATACAGGTTGTTCAAAACTAAGCTTTATGGTTTTCTTAAAATTAGGCACTGGGAGGCACGCGAATACCACCTGTGCAAATAAGTTATGTGGCCAGGGGGGCACAAAGTGAGATGATAATTATCGCTGTGAGCAGCCCAATTAACTAAAATTGAACAATTATTTTTGTCGACTGCAGTAAGTGGGTATGTTTGTACTGAAAACTTAGAGGCAGTCGTGTTTCTACACAGTATCAGTCGGAAGAATTATTCTAGCGTGTTCGTGCTCCGAGATATCCGACTCCAAATTTCAATTGTACTGCGCAGAGTTATCGACTCGACGCGAGAGCGGTTTATGCTTTGCGTTGCTGTGGAAGGGAGGCATTTTGAACATTTTTAGGGCATTGACATATTGATAGGTGAAGTGTTGTCATGAGATTTGTGCATGACAACACCAAAGTTAAAGCGGCAGTATGAAATATTCGTTAGCATAGCTAAAAAGGTTTCTGCTGTTGATGGTGCAGTTGTTGATTTTGATTTCAATAAAACTTACAATACTTCGAAATCAGCAGTCACTTTATTTGCATAGCCCAAACAAGGACAATGCCCGGTCGTGTAGTCACCATTACGCACGCGCACTGCCCTCCGGCTTCTCCGCTCGCGCCATTATCTCGGCATGGCAGCTGCCGCCATCTTTACAGGCTGCGCGGTCGCGTGTTACGACAGCGGTTACGGGTTCTTCGATTTTTTTTTCATTTCGCCAGCCGTGAGGGGAAAAGGGACAGTTATTATCTTTGCCAATGCCTCCGCCCCGTTGTCAAACTGAACGCCGTACGCAACAGCTGCGTCACATCAGGGAGGAGCTTTGCGCCGATCCTCACTTTCTTGCAAGTTGCATGCGTAATCATGCGAACGACAATTAAAATATGGAGTTGGATATCCCGGAGCATGGACATGCTAGAAGAATTCTTCCAAGTGAAACTTTGCAGAAACACGACTGCCTCTAACTTTTGAATACAAACATACACACTTACTGCAGTCAATAAAAAGTTAATTATTCAATTTTAGTTAATTCGGTTGCTGACAGCGATCATTATCTCACTTTGTGTCCCCCTGGCCACGCAACTTATTTGCGCAGGTGGTCTTCACGTGCCTCCCAGTGCCGAATTTTAAGAAAACCATAAAGCTTAATTTTGAACACCCGGTATATCAACCTGTATTTTTCTTAAAATAAAATTTGGGATGGTCTGTCGCAGGTTCGTTATAAATGCGTAAGCACGGGTCCGTCTTTGGAGTTCTGTTGGGACACCTTGATTTCCTTAAGAAGATTCTTTGTGTTCGGCTGAGACACCTTCGTTTCAACGCGGCAACACTACGCTGGTTGTTTGCGATATGCGAATCACCGCGCATAAGGACTCACGACGCCACCTACAAGAAGAACGATGTGGCGTAGTAGCCGTGAGCGCGAGCCAGCGTCTTCATGTTTTGTTTCCCACGCGACGTCATCCTTTTACACAAGGCGCGCATCCGCTCCCGTTTCTCTAACCACGCGACGCCATCCAAGGCCCGCGCGCTGGCGTTGGCCGCTGACGTCACGCTCCCCCACTTCGCAGCCGCTGCTCGAGGCTTCGCCCCGCTCCGCGAGAACGCCCACTCAGATAAATGGATCTGGCGGCTTCGAGCTTCCTATGCTTAATGTACGACAATAAAACTGCGAAGTTACAATGAAAAACTTGTAGCGTACGAACGGTACTGTGCTCGTACTGTATATTGTTAACGTGTAACTGTGATCGCAATGAGTGCTACAGTTAAAAAAAAGTTGCCTATGCGTAGTTCTTAGTTTAGCTGTTAGTTGTTATTATTTATATATGAACACTTCAGTGAGAGATCTCTTTCATTAAGCAGGTTGGTCGCGGAACCGATGACAGCAAATGAGGCAACCGATGACACCCCAATGCGGAACTAAGTTGATCAGGCGCGAAGGCGCTCGCGCGGACGTCGGCGTGCTTGGCAAAAGGGACTTCCTCTCGTTCATTCGACGCCAGCGACGGGGCGAGTAATGCACGGCCGGCGCCAGGAGGTCCAAAGTGTTCATGAGAAAAATTCACTACGGCAACTTCGCGACATCACACCCCTACGGAGTACAACTAAGCTTGTGAGCGAGCTACCTTTACTTCTACATGGCTGATACCACTGGTACTTACGAAAAATAATTTTGAAGAATGCTGGTGGCAGTATTTTTTTTACAAGGCCATCCCCCTATCAGCGAGGGGCGATACAGAAATCTGAGGGGGGGGGGGGTCAGGACATCCGGACATCCCCCCTGGATCCGCGCCTGGGTGAGCCATTCATCGACATCTTCCCCTGCCTTTGGGGAGAACGTGCGTGGCTCTCGGTAGTGTTGAATCGGAGCTGGTCCTGCCGATGCAGTACTGGGAGCATTTTCCTTTCTAGGCATGATGGTGGCCGATGGCAAAAGTCCGGCAAGGCGGCGGCTTCTCCGAAGGTCTTGTGCGGACGATTCCGTTGTCGGTTGTGGGAGGTACCCAGCACCTCCACCAAATGTTACGCCGTGAAGCGTTTATTTAAATATGCAGGGCAGATAAATAAGAACGGTTGGCGTGCTGCAAGCCGGTACCAAAGCAACCAGCCGAACGTCGTCTTCCTTCTCCGCCCGCAGTCCCCGTGGGCATTCGCGCTGTTTCTGCCCTCTGTTATGAGAGCTCGTGATAATATATTTTGTTGTGTTTTGACAGCTCTGGGCTCTGACTCGGTCTTTGGGCCACAACTGCCGTTCGCTGGCGCACCAGAAGGCCTTTTACTGTCCGTGCTTTCATGGGGTTATTTTCGGAAGCTGATAAATCGGCTTTGGAATTTGGCCCGGCGTTGGCGCCTCGATCACGTGGTGTGTGGCATTCGGCAATCACCCCCGCAGTACTATCTTTTTTACTCGGCAAATGTTTACAGTTGAATTATTTGCAATGTAGGCACGGATTACACAACGGCTTCCCTTTCAGCGAAGCTGTGTGGTCCATTAATCAGTTAATCAAGCACCGCCCGGTTCGTCCGATGCACCACTTCCCATAGGACAGAGGAATGTGGTACACTACACCCGTTCCACGTACTAACAACCTGTCAGGGTGTTTAACATCACAATCTCTCCATTTTTGCGTACCGCCTTCGACCTTTCATACTACTGCTGCGCAGATGCGGCCCAATTTATTTCTTGAAAAAAAAAAAGACGACATTTATACCAAATCGGCTACCCACCTTCTTGATGCGCTGAGACAAGGCGTGTAGATAAGTAATACTAGCGACTTACTTTAGCGTTAACCTGTCTTGTCATGACACCCTTTGCTTCCAATTTCAACTTTTTGAGTACTTTTTGACTAAGGGGGGAAGCCGAAGTACTCACTGGATAATTCGACCGCCTAAGTCTGTTGAGCTGATTCGAATAGGCTTCAGTCATTCGACGCGGGCAAGACTTTCGCAAAGCAGGTTCCAAAGATGTGGCAATACCGTTCTTCACTTTCGAGTGACCAGAGCGGAAATCCAGTACGGGCTTCACAGACCTCGACGTATACAACCAACTAGTGTGATTGCACCCAATACGGATATTTAGGTCCAGAAACTGGATGCACCGCTCTCTAGGTACTTCAAACATGAAGTTAAACCACAACCACACAAATCACAGAAATAAGATAATCGTCAACATAGGGCACCACTTTTAGCACAATGCCTCGCAAGAGAACGGCAAGGTCACAATCAGTCCTACTCAGGTATATGTCACTAAGTATTGATGCAACGCGGGAACCAATACAAACTCCTGATCTATGCGTATAAACACCATCCCTCCAAGTACGTTTTTGCATCTAAATATTCGGATTGGGTGCGATCACACCTGTTGGTTGTGTTCACCGAGGTCTGTGAAGCCCATTTTGGATTTAGGCTCTGGTAACTCGATGTCAGTGAAGAACGGTATTGCCGCAGCTTGTTTGGAATCTGCTTAGCGCAGGTCATGCCGCATCAAATGACTGAAGCCTTTTCGAATGAACTCAACAGACTTAGGCAGTCACATTATCCAGTGGATACACTAGCTTCCCCCAGTGGAAAATTACTCAGGAACTTCAAATTGGAAGCAAAAGGTGGCAGGACAACGGAGGTTAACGCTAAAGAACAGCCAGTCGCCAGTGTTCTGTATCTGCACGCCTTGCCTCACTCCATCAAGAATGTGGGTAGCCGATTTGGTTGTGTTGATGTTGTCTTTTCGGCAAGAAATTGGTTGGGCCGCATCTGCGCAGCAGTCGAAAGAAAGCTTCAGGGCGATAAACAAAAAATGGAGTGTTGTTTAAAAAAATCCTCCAAAAAACTTTTGGAGGATCCTTAATTGTATTCTTATGAGATAAGATCGCGAAAGCGTTTCTTTTGGCTAGGTTGTTGTTAAGGAAGGTTACTGCAAAGTGGTGTTGTCGAGTTGTGTTACAAAGAATGAGGCAACAACACATTGCAGCACCCTTCCGTCAACAACCTAGCGAAAGGAAACGCTTTCGTGTTCTCATCTCATAAGAATATTGCCGCGAGACAGAAGAAGACCGGCACCGAAGCAGAGGTCAGCATTAGGCCGGCACTGAAGAAGAGGAAGTAGAGGTTGCTCTTCGCCATCTTGGCTGGTTGCTGCTACGCCTGTGCTACTCGCCTATTTTGTAAATATTTGTAAATATACGTTTTTGCGCAGCATTTTCTGGTGGAGGTGCTGGGTACGCTGCCTGTTCATCCCCATCACCCAAGCACGGAACTCCGAAGTGGTCGCCGCGTTGTTCCCTCGGTGATGGCCACTGAAGCACGCACCGCGCCGGAACCTACCATGCAGCAGCCGTCCCCGCCGTCTGTCATCTTATCGCTTCCGCAAGATCCGGGCACCTTCTCTGGCACAGATAACGTGGACGTCGAGGACTGAATTTCATGGTATGAGCGTGTCAGCAAACAGAACAGATGGGACGATACGCTTATGCTGGCGAACGTGATATTTTATCTGAAGGGAACCGCGCGCGTCTGGTACGAGACGCATGAACACGATCTGACGAGCTGGGACCTTTGCAAAGAAAAACTGAATGACTTGTTCGGCAAGCTCTTGGGCCGTCAACTCGCCGCTAAAAAAGAACTTGGCTCCCGTGCGCAGTCATCTACTGAATCATACATTTCGTATATTCAAGATATTCTAGCGCTTTGCCGTAAAGTTGACGGTAACATGTCCGAAGCGGACAAGATCGGACACATACTCAAAGGAATCGTCGATGACGCATTCAACCTCTTAGTATTCAGGAACTGCGCCACCGTGGATGCTATTGTGACAGAGTGTCGGCGATTCGAACAAGCTAAACGTCGTATCGCCCAGCAATTCACCAGGCTCCCCAATACTGCCGCATCGTCATCATGTGAGAAACCACTACCTACGTTGCAATCGCCGGTTTCGAACACTTTGACACGGATCGTTCGTCGGGAACTAGAAGCAATGTCACCAGCCCCTCTCGTGTCCGATGTCTCGACTGCCAACCAGCCTATGGTTTCATTGATTCAAGCCGTGGTTCGACAGGAGGTCGCGAATTTGGGACTCTCCTCTGTGTGCGCTGTTCGCGTGCCACCAGTCGCACCAGTCACACCACCAGTTCCACCAGTCGCACCGCGGAACCAGCCCTTTTACTCGCGATACCGCAATCCCGCTGAGTGGAGGACGCCGGATGATCGCCCAATATGTTTCGCGTGCTCTCGAATTGGGCATATTGCGCGACACTGCTGGAGCCGTCAGACGTCACCGACTGGCTGGAGCACCCGGAACCCTCGTCCTGAAGGCTACTCCCGTACAACATCGCCGCGCTCTTCACCGACTGACACGCCCGACGTCGACACTCGCACCAACGTGTACAGCAGGTCACCATCGCCGCGCGATCGCCGATCTCGCTCGCCGCAAGCCCGCCGATTCCCTTCGCCGCAAGCCCGCCGTTTCCCGTCGCCTGCCACCGCTGGACGCTACGCATCGGAAAACTAACGAGTGCAGCGCCCGGAGGTGACGCTGCATTCTCGACCCGGCCTCGAAATCCTCGTGTGCCTGTTCCTACCCGCTCTAATTTGCTCGAAGTCCAACTCGACGGTGTTAGTGTTACGGCCCTTATCGACACTGGTGCACAGATCTCGGTGATGAGCTGTAGTCTTCGTGAGAAGCTGAAGAAAGTCCTGACACCCGCCGTGCTACGTACAGTGAGAGTTGCCGATGGAAGCACAACTGCTGTTGTTGGAACGTCTACTGCCCGCGTTACTATATCTGGCCATACGAAGAGCGCTCAGTTTCTTGTGCTTGAGCAGTGCCCATACGACGAGATCTTGGGCATTGACTTTTTGTCGACACATTCAGCCCTCGTGGACTGCGGCACCGGTGTCCCGCAACTTGAACTCCCTTCTGCCCCAGAGACTCTTCCTGCTAAACCTACGCAGCTGTGCTCTTCAGTGTACGTGCGATTACCGCCCCAATCCACAACTTATGTTCTTTTGACGCCCTCTCCTGCTGTCGCTGACGGGGATTACGTTGCATCCCCTATTATTGACGTTGTCTTGGCACACAATGTGACCCTACCCCACACGGTTGTCGAAATTGTCAACAACGAAGCTTATCTGCCTGTGCTGAACTTTGGCTTATCCGCCCGTGTTCTTCCATGCGGAATTGCGCTTGCAACGTTGGAATCCCTCAACGGCTGTCAAATATCCACGCTAACATCTGAGGCGACTTTGAGTCCGACGTGCTCAGCAGGATCCACGAGCTTGCCCATCAGTGGATTCAACAAAATGATAGCTGCGGACCTTTCACCTGCGCAGGCTGATGAGCTCCACCATGTGTTAGCATCGTACCGGGACGTTTTTGACTTCGACAACCGCCCACTTGGTCAGACAACGGTTGTCATGCACCGAATCGACACAGGCGACGAAACCCTTATCATCGCCGTCCGTATCGTGTTTCTGCTGCTGAACGGGCGATTATACAAACAGAAGTCGACAAGATGGCTGCAAAAGACATTATCGAACCTTCGTCTAGCCCATGGGCATCCCCAGTTGTGCTTGTCAAGAAAAAAGACGGCACCTGGCGTTTCTGTGTCGGTTACAGACACCTGAACAAGATTACTAAGAAGGAGGTATATCCGTTGCCACGCATAGATGATGCCCTCGATTGCCTCCACGGCGCGAGTTATTTTTCGTCCATCGACCTGCGGTGTGGCTATTGCCAGGTTGCCGTAGATCCTATGGACCGCGAGAAGACCGCTTTTGTGACACCTGACGGGTTATACCAATTTAAAGTTATGCCCTTCGGCCTATGCAATGCGCCAGCCACATTTGAGCGCATGATGGATTCGCTCCTTCGTAGCTTCAAATGGTCGACCTGCTTATGTTACCTAGATGACGTCATTGTTTTCTCAACGACATTTGACAGCCATATTCAGCGCCTGTCCGCCATCCTCCAAGTGTTTCGCAACGCCGGTCTTCAGCTTAACTCATCGAAGTGCCATTTTGGTCGCCGCGAAATGACAGTGCTCGGCCACCTTGTTAATGGTGTAGGAATCTGACCTGATCCAGAAAAAATCCGTGCCGTGAAGCATTTCCCTACACCTTGCTCAACCAAAGACGTTCGCTCCTTCATTGGCTTATGTTCATATTTTCGTCGCTTTGTCAAATATTTCGCTGACATCGCTCGTCCGCTCACCGACCTTCTCAAGAAAGATACGCCTTTCGTCTGGGGCGATCTAGAAGCTCATGCCTTTTCTGCGCTTATCCGCCTTCTGACGACTTCTCCTCTGTTGGCACACTTCGACCCATCTGCTCCTACGGAAGTTCGGACGGATGCCAGTGGATACGGAATCGGAGCCGTCCTTGCCCAGCGCCAGCATGGCCGTGACTGCGTCATAGCGTACGCCAGCCGCCTGCTCTCAGCCCCAGAACTCAATTACTCAATTGCCCAGCGTGAATGCCTTGCCCTTGTTTGGGCTATCTCCAAATTTCGGCCGTACCTCTTTGGCCGCCCATTCACGGTAGTCACTGACCACCATGCGCTCTGCTGACTTTCCTCGCTGAAAGATCCTACCGGCCGTCTAGGAAGCTGGGCTTTGCGATTACAAGAGTACTCGTTTTCCGTCATCCACAAGTCAGGCCAATTACATCAGTACACGGACTGCTTGTCCCGTTATCCCGTGGATCCACCCGACAGCACCAACCCTGACACCGATGCCTGTGTCCGTTCTATACCTCAGTTAATTCATTTAGGCTATGAACAGCGGCGTGATCCGGCGTTACGTTCCATCATCAGCCGTATCAGTTCCGGGCGCCGTGACGAGTCACTCCGGATGTTTACCTTACATAATGGAACATTATACCGCCACAGTGTATACTCCGAAGGCCCTGAACACTTGCTTGTGGTGCCCTCCCACATGCGTACTACTGTCCTCCAGCAGCTTCACGACGAACCTACAGCAGGTCATCTTGGTGTAACGCGCACTTATGATCGCGTGCGGCGTCGTTTCTTTTGGCCTGGGCTTTATCGCTCCGTACAGAAGTATGTTGGCCGCTGCGAACTTTGCCAGCGAAGCAAGAGACCACCGACGCTTCCCGCCGGCCTTCTTCAGCCTATCGATGTCCCAGTGGAGCCGTTCTTCCGCGTCGGCCTCGATTTGCTCGGACCTTTCCCTACATCAGTATCAGGGAACAAATGGGTCGCTGTCGCGACAGACTATGCCACGCGTTACGCTATTACGCGCGCACTTCCAACAAGCTGTGCTACCGATATTGTGGACTTCCTCCTTCACGGTGTTATTCTGCATCACGGAGCGCCTCGTCAACTGCTCACTGATCGCGGTCCTTACTTCTTGTCCCGTGTCATCGATGCTCCACGAAACACAAAGTCACCACCGCCTATCACCCTCAGACAAACGGCCTCACCGAATGCCTGAATCGCACCATGACCGACATGCTGTCCATGTATGTTTGCGCCGACCACCGCGACTGGGATGGTACATTGCCCTTTGTTACATTTGCCTATAATTCGTCACGCCACGATACGGCAGGTTGTTCACCGTTTTATCTTCTTTTTGGCCGGGAGCCGACACTGCCTATGGATACTTTACTACCAGCCGCTCCACGACAACCATCGGAGTACGCACAAGATGCCATCGAAAGGGCGCACGCTGCGCGTCATATCGCGCGCGACTGCCTTCAGATGTCGCAGGTGTCACAGAAGAACCGCTACGATTGCCGTCACAAGGATGTATATTACGCTCCTGGATCATTAGTGCTCCTCTGATCGCCAACTCGACAGGTTGGTCTCTCCGCGAAGCTTCTACCACGCTACCATGGTCCTTATCGCGTTCTGCGTCAAGTTACCGTCCTGACGTATGAGATTGCACCGGCGCAGCCAATGTTATCTTCTGCGCCGGTCAAGACTGACGTAGTTCATGTTGCCCGGCTAAAGCCGTATCACCCGTCCGCTGATGATGCACTCTGACCTGCCCGGATGGGGCTCGTGTATTCGCCCGGAGGGGTAATGCCGCGAGACAGAAGAAGAACGGCACTTCTACTCTGCCAACAACCGTGCTCGTCGCTCGTCCGCACCGTCTCTTATCTCCACACGGCTCTGACCTTTATGCACTGTGCATTCGCCGCTCAGTTTCTGTTGAAGCGATAGACCGCACGTAGCTTAGCCCGCTGCAGCGTATGGGCTTGCTGCCAGCGTTTTGACAGTCGTTGTCTGCAGTCATTCAGTGTGATCTATTCGTGTTTGTTTGTGCGCGCTCACACCACGCTTGTTCATTCAGTTAGTAATAGTCGGGTCACATTTTCCAACGCACGCTACACATGCAATGCTGCCCGGATCGGCAGTGCAGCGCTACAGGTGTGTCCCATCGCACGCGCTGCCCACGGGAAGCGCTTATCATCAACACCACGGTTTCACACGAGCCTTCTCGTGGTCATCGAGTCTCTCTTCATGTCGGTCTACTTACGCCGCAGGATACCTGCCTACTTAATCAGCTCATGTTTACTACAATTCATATTGCTACCAAAGCCGCTCACCTTACTTCGTATGACATTGCTGTGTTGCTATCGCATTCATTGCTTCGCCCTTAGGGCGAAACTGTGACATTTTTTTTCTTAATATCACGCTTTTCCTTTTTTCCCCTCTCTGTTTGCCAGCGCGGTCCTTTGAACCCCGGTGCCATGGCGGCAGCCGTGGTGCCGGGCGCCGACGCGAAGCGGCGGTCGTTGGGGTGTTGCGGAGTGCAGCGTAGCAACACCCGAAATAAAAAAATACTGCTCCAGTCAGGTAGACTGCTCCCTCCCTGATAGTGAGATTATATTTGGATCATCAAAACAGTGATGCGTTTATAATACCACCGATCCCAACAGCAGGCTAGTCGCCACCAGCCCAGCGTGTTCTCCGTAAACGCGTCCTCCGTTCGAACGGCGGCGGCTAGAAACATGGTACGCGCGAGCGGCGCAGCGTGGCGCCAGCGGTCGAGCGCTGTATCTACTAGCAATTGGAAATACGCTTCCGGGTACGGCTTTCGCGGACGGCTTTTCCGGACACCAACCGGGTGCGAGGCGATTTCGCCAATCTAGCCATGAAACGCTTGCGCGTTAAAAAAGTTCAAGTGTTTCCTCGACGAGGCCGCCGGAACGGACGAGGGCGCGGAGCGCCGCAGGAAAAGATAACTTCCTTGGTCGAGGACCAAAACGAACGTAGACTGACGTTTATTTTGTATTTCAACAGAAGGAAAGGGGAACTCCGCGCACTACACTTACAAGGCTGAACGCGGCGTGGCGCTAGCCGTCAGAACCATCTGAAATTGAAACTTATATAACAGAGTGATTGTGATGTTAAATACAGTAGCAGGTTGGTTGTATGTGTAAAGAGTCTAGTGTAACACATCCCCCTGTCCTGTGGGAAGTGGTACATCGGCCAAACTCGACGTTGTTACAATAACCAAACATTAGACCACAGAGCTTCGTTGAAAGGGCAACCGTCATCTATTTGTGCCTACATTGCAAATAAATGCAAGTGTAAACCGTTGCTGAATATAACTAAGGTGTTGTCAAGGCACATAAAAATGCATGGGATATTGCTGAAGCATTTTTTATTCACAGGTTCGGTGACATCAGCGTTGCGGGGCCGTCTGTGACGCTGCGTAAGCTAGAAACTGAACATTTAGTCGCAAATCTTTGAGCTTTTAAACCTGTTTGTGCCAAGGTGTACAGTTGTGTTTCTGGCAATAGACTATGGTTGTTAGTCTGCGCTCGTACGTGTTTCTTTCTCGTGCCCTGTTATTTTGTGATGTTTTTCGTCATTATGGAACTCGCATTCAGTACTACTTAGTTGTAATTCGATAAATTGCGACTATCATAGAAAGGACATCAGCTACATTTTTCAAGAGCGTCACAAGATTTTAATTTTTTATGCCGGCGAAAAAAAAAACGTTCAGTACGAGTCGTAACCATGGAAGATTTGTTCTTAAGTAGGCTTTCATCGCACAGCTCTGGGACGGGAAATACAAACCAGAACTGTACTTATATGATTATACGGTGCAGCTGCATTTGTTGCCTTTGAATTTAGGGCCTAGAGACGGTTGTTGCGCTTGCGCATTAGTGTGCTTTGCCGAGTTCCTGTTTCGAAATATTTTTTTTTACATACAGGGTGCTAAAAAACACGCTTTCAAAATTATCTAAAGATAGCGAAGATGTAATTAGTAAGTGATTTCTCAGGTGCTATTTTTATCACAGATGCATGCATCCTAAACTTCATAACCGCTTCCATATATGTAAAAACTTAACAGTGCAAATGTCTGCAGCATCATTCCCGGCAATTCCGCCCAGAAAATTGAAACATAAGTACCGAAGAGCAGCAGAACTGTGTTCTTTGATAGCATTAAACTGTTAGCGCGTTTTAAAGCTTGCCCAGTAAAAAATATATTAAAAATGATCGTCGTTACCTAATGCGAAAAGGTGATAAACATTTTATTGCATCGAAGAACTACATATGCAGAGACCAGGTTGGTTAAATTAGTTATACTTGACGGATACGTTCAAGTAACTAGAAAAACGTGCATTTTCTGTTTATTAATTTGTGTATACGCTCTTTTACTACAACCAGGAGTACACTTCTTTTTCTGGCGTATAAAGCCTGAACGTTTTATTTCGCTGAATAAAAGAGCTCTCTGTTCCGCACAATTTATTCGTATTTGATTGCACAAGTTGAATAAGGCGATTTCGGAAGCGATCCAAACGTTGATATACGTTTGCCTTACAGTACCGGCCTAGCCAACTTGGCAGACTTCAGGAGGTATCGTACTGCTCCCAGCATGACAGAGCCATCCGTGGATACCAAGCCGTCATCGATGCAGCGCTTCAGTTGAAGGGAAAGACAAGGAAAAGTGTTACAAGGCTCATGAAGTCCATGACGCTCCATAAAATCTAACAAAAATACGGCCGCGCATGTGCTAATGTCTGGCCTCTTGTTGGACAGGAAATATCTTACGCGGTCCTAGCAGCGCGTTGCGAAAACGATGGGCCACATATACAATTCCACTTTCACTCAAATAAATTTGTAGTAGTGGCAAGGTTTTGCGCCGCGCACGAGTTTCTTTGACTGTGTTATAATGACGCGCGAGGTGTTTTTGTCGACAGTGTACGCGAGGCAGTTCCTACTGCGCAACAGAAACAGGGTGCGGGCAGCTATCGGGCGCCTCACGCGACGCTGCCTTAGGATGCCTCGCCAGCGCCGCTTCTTTCCGGCGGCGCTGCTATCGAAACACCCTATACACAGGCTTGATGAGCAGCGGCGTTGAAGAATGCCCACCTGGATTGTATGAATCGAAAGAGGTGCTGAACGCACGTGGGATGAGAACGGTGGAAAACCATTGGCGCTTGTGACGCAGTATATCCACCACGGCGTCGTAAGTACCGTGGTAAATAATGAGTAGGAAGCTAACCAGCACGACCGCCACTATTTGTGCAACCTTTTTAGAGCCAAGCTGTTTAAGCGGACGCCGTGCCGTCGTTGTCTGACTTTGCTAAAAAGGGGCCACGTGACCTAGCAGGAGAGGATAGGAAAAGAAGAGCTCAACAGGGGGAAAGGGGTTGGGGTGACCCCTTTCCCTGTAAGAATGTTGTGAAAAGTTGCAGATGATAAGGAGAACTTGGAGGGGGATGGACTTAAGTCGCGCCGTCCAATACTCGCGTTGGAGAGAGAGAGGGCGAGCGTGAGGCGTGCCAAACAATGGCGGTGGAGAAAAAAAGTAAGTCAACGGAGGAGTAAGGCGTGAGAGGAGATCGCGTGAGCGTTGGTTGTATATACGGAGCTTTGGTCACGGTCTCTTGTCTGGCAACGTCGTATAAAATGCGTGAGGAACGCGCTAGGCATGCCGTCGCCCGTGGACGCCGACGCGTCCTATCCCCCGCAAGTAGCACCGTTCGCAGCTTCGCTATTACCCGCCGTGGTTGCTCAGTGGCTATGGTGTTGGGCTGCTGAGCACAAGGTCGTGAGATCGAATCCCGGCCACGGCGGCCGCATTTCGATGGGGGCGAAATGCGAAAACACCCGTTTACTTAGATTTACGTGCACGTTAAAGAACCCCAGGTGGTCCAAATTTCCGGAGTCCCCCACTACGGCGTGCCTCATAATCAGAACTGGTTTTGGCACGTAAAGCCCCATAATTTTTTTTCAGCTTCGCTATTCGACCATCTTCACGGAGTGGAAGGGGCGGTGATTTTTTTTTTTGCGTTTGTCCAGACAACGCTCTTGCCAACAGCAAGAGTGTTGCATAGCCATGGCGTGCTCGCAGTAACGCCAGGCCAGTGAACCATCAGCGTAGTCAGTAGAACAAAATGAGCGTTTATTCAAAGGTGTAGAGCGTATTTATAAGTAGCCGAGTGGCAAGAATATAGGAAGGAGCACATGTTAGTAGTGATAGTCCAAACTCTGAAGGATCGCCAGATGAGGCGATAAAAGGTGCGCGCACTTAAAAAATACACTGTGGTTCCAACAGTCAGGCAGGACAATTCCCAATCGCCCCTGCAGAGCCGATTGCGTTGAGCGTGACGGTGCGTCCACTTTTCAGAAATACCTGAATTAAAGGCCGTTTCAGCAGCCGAACGAAATTCGCGCCTATGAAGACATCCTAACCCTCCACGCGCGGGCCGTGTACGCGGATTCGCCGCACGGCGGCGGCCAGTACTGCTACTCGAGCGTCCGTGTAATCGCTCTCGCAATAAAACCATTGGTCTGTAAGCGTCAAAACGACTGACAGCGATAGCATGGTTTAACGTTGTGCTTGAACTACTCGGGCGGTGCTCTAACCATACGCGGCTGTGACAGGTTGGTCCCACGCAGCACGCAAGGCAACTCCTGCTTAGCCCAAGGAACAAATCTCTGGCAGCTACTAGGTGTCTCGCAATGAGAGTCAATACACACAGCAGCAGTTAATAGCAACTAGCTGAGTTCACTGTTCTTGTTAGCTATAAGCACACTAGCATTCATGCTGAAATGTTTAGGCTGTACCAAAAGTGAATTTAGCCCTAAGTAGCAGAAGCCCAAGTTCTACTTGGAGCAATATTTAATATTGGCACACCACAAACAGAAACATGTCAGCAGGAACCCTAGTGTGCTTATAGTTAATAGGAAGAGTGATCTGCTGGATTCATGCTGATGACATCATCAGCTGGCTGTTTCGGAGTGCTGTAGAGCGCTCTGGCGAGCGGCGTTGTCTTCGGCTGCTTGAAGAGGGTGCGCGCCTTGCGTTCGGCTGGTTCTTTCGATCGCACTTCTCCACCTTTGATCGCCCTGAGGCGCTCCCAGCCTTGTGGTTGCAGAAGTCTAGATTGTGAGTGTTTTCAGCAACGTCATCACAAACAGCGTCGCTGCTGTTGGCGACGGTCCACTGCAACCTAGCTCTTTCGTTGCCGTGCCCATTTAACTTGGGTCACCGGTGCCCCAAAGGCGCCGCGCGAAAGATTTAAAATACCGGCGCTCCTATGGACTAGCTGTGGCATCTAGCTCATTTTCTAAGCACTGATGTTTCATTTCCTGAGTAGTGAGTTTTTTTTCCGAACGGTGGCGATTTTTTACAGCTGCTTAAAGAGCGGGGTTCGCTTGATTAATTCATGAGGATGGCAGACGATCCGGTCGCCAGATCCTCGCGCCAACGACGTCCTTCAGGCGATTGTCTCGCGTTTGCGAGTGACTATTCTGCTGTTTATAGCAGCAGTGACTCTGAGGATGATATCAGATCGTCTGATTTTAGTTCGGACGACGGAGGCTCGCAGAACCAGCCCGGGCCGTCGTCAGCTGTTCGGCGGTATTTTCTTTCCGAGGTGCTATTTAGCATACTTTCACAAAATACTCATGGTTCAACAGCTCACTTATTTCTCTCTTTACTGATATCCATTGTGTTATTTTGTTTGGAAAATCTGTATAGGAAAAAATATAAATGTGGCACCTGAGAGAACAAGGCAGTTTACACTAGGCAGAAAAAATAAGTTTGGAACTTATATGCCTTATGAGCTCGATAATTAAACGTTCCTCGTTTAGATACAAATAATGTGCAAACATTTTGTATATTTCACATTATATTTCCTTCTTTCTCGTTTTATGGTATTTATGAGCACCGCATTAGCAATTTCTATGCAATTTTCAGTAAATCTTGTTTTTAATAAATATAATGAATTGTTACACGCTAATACTTGTTTTTAAATTAGTATCCTTAGAAAGCACGTTTATTTATATTTGCAGTGATATATAGAATGACACCATAACCGTGATAATATTTATTGCAAAAATAGTTACGAATGCCTAAAAAAGTGGCAGTTTTCCACGTTAACGAAAGAGCTAGGTAACCTGGGCCACTGCATGCTGGCGTCTCAACGAACCCTCGTCCCTCCGGCGCGTCCACCGGTTTTCCCGGCAGCGCCGGGAGCTTTGGATAGGCGGAACATCAGACGTTGGCGCAGTAGTCACGTGGTTTCGCATCCGCCATTTCCTCCTCCGAGAGCGAGTCACACGTTCGGCTTGCGCGCTTGGCCTCTACCTCAGAGTTAAGTGAACGCCCCGATCTGCCCGACTCTGCTTCGGCGGATGGAGATGACCAGTGCCAGTCGAAGATACCATCGAAATGCTTAAGATTATACGAATACGTTAGAGAAGAGAATAAAACAAGAGCGCTTATCGTGCAGACGTCGGCACGAATAGCGTCTACGGCATCAAAATGTGTTGTTACATACGTGAACGTGTTTCCAGTGAAATGTGAAGCGTATAGTCTTAGTCTCGCCGCGGAATGGCTCGCTTGCGGATATCGCGCACTCGTAGGTAGGAAAACTAAGGAAGGATAGCTTTCTTTTGTCCGTGTACTTGCAAACTGACCGACACGCAACCGCACAAGAAATATTAGTAGGGGTGTGTGAATAGCAATTTTGACACCGATTTCAATGTGAATCGGAGAGTGCCAGGAGCGAATAACCGAATCGAATAGTTTTCGAATAATGAGCAGGCGTTATCACAATTTTTATACGACGATGTTCATATCTTAGTATTGTTGCAGTTAGCAAGTTTCTGTCATTACATAGTACATTATGAAGCGTTGTTTATTAAAAACACAAATGGAGCATTAAGAGCAAACAAGTAATTCCTCGCGTGCACAGGTCTCTTCCGAGAGTGCGAATAATCGCTGTACAGCTTCAAGATATGGCTACATAAGTGACGTAGCCTGCTCCACTACGCAGGTTCTCATCTTTTATGTCTATAATATGCCTGCGGGGTTGAACATTTACCGTAGTTTTGTTCCCATTTTACATTAAATTTTGCGCAGTTGACGTTCTGAAATATTCGAAAAAATACTCGCATGCACGAATAGTGACTATTCGATTCGAAGATCGAATGGATCGAATCACGAAGCGTCGCTGTCACCACAGTGGGAGAGGTACAAAGAAACGGAGCGGCAAATTGTAAGTTGCACCGACAATGTTAAATGCGCCACTAATGGCAGTCGACCCTAGTCGACCGTTGTACATTATTTGGCGTACTCAGTGTACGCACAGAGCGCCTAGGACATTCGTCTGGCGTCTGCCACAATATGGTCCCTAGCACAGAGTTTCCTACAATAATTGCTAGAGGGAGCTATGGCGCTGAAATCGTTAAGCCACCATGGTAATGTTGGGAAGTACAAGAATTTGTCTGATCTTCGTGCTTGTGGATTCCGATGCTCTTGCGGCTTTGTTTATTGCGCTTTATATGCCTTCATTGACAGTAAGTTTTCGATAAATCTGTACTTTTCGAACCGCAGAAGACGCCGTGGACACGCATAATCGCTACTAACTGCAACGGCTCAGCTTGTCGAGGTGGCCAAATGGAAACGCGCCAAGCGTCTCATTGCACTGGCTTGCCCCGATAAATTCATAAAGGCTTTTACCAGCGAAGCTGTTCAAGCCAGCCGTAATTTGTGGTGCGTATAAAGGAACTACTCGAAAGGAAGGAAACTTCCTTCGGGCCCACGTACTTCCGGTCTCAAAGCGAGCGTCGTAACCACTGGGCTATACAGCCACGCTTGCAGTTCATGCATTTATGCGAACCATATGATTGCGTTCGAGCGTCGTCGTCTTCGTCCACAGCTGGCGCGTACGCCCGTGCTCTGCGAGGTGAAGAGGTTTTGCGCGCTATGAGAGCGAGAGAGGAGAGAGAGACGCATTCATGGGGCGGGTCTCCTGGAACGCGGTGTCGGCATTGAAACTCGGTGTGGGTGTTGCAAGCTGCGCTACGCAACCCGTAGTGACGGCCGTAAGTCCGAGACGCGCAAAAAGAAATTATCATCATCATAAGTACTAAGATGAAAAGTTCGCGCGCACATCCGGAAAATGCTGGGCTACGATCGTCCTGCTTCGCTGTTTCAAGCGTTGCGCTGCCGAGTGCAAGGTTTTTTTTTTGTTTCTTGTCGATGCATGCGTCCGTAGCGTAATGTGTAGATACAGAGGACGTGCCATGTGACATGCTAATGATGTTGTGCTTGCACTGTGTATGGAAAACGAGGATGGCGGTCAGGAATGCGGATATAAACGCACGATCGGCAGTGCAAAACTTCATTGAAAACTGTGTGTACATACGGGATGTTCTCAAAATCCACAGTGACTCACCGGATTGGTTACCTGTTCTCGATAAGCTGGCTTCTTTGAGGCCATTTTATCTTCCCACTCCAGCCATGAAAAGGCTCACGTGTCTTTTATTATAATTGTAGCCTTGTCTGTATGAGTTGTGTGTTTGTAAGTGGCAAACCGGTAATAAAGAAAAAAAAGCGTCCGTAGCGTAATGGTTTCGGTATCCGGCTTCCTGTGCTAGGGGTCCTATGTTCGAATCCTGTCGTTGAACAATTTTAATAATGGTTATTTCATTACTTAATAAACTACAATTTGTTCAAAATGGCGAGTTCACAAAGTCGCGTAACCGTCTGAAGCCAGAAGGACGATGTTTGGGCAAATTCTATTATTCACAAGCTAGCTGAATTAGAGCTCTGCACGGGCTCGGGCTTACCCGAAAGCCCAGGCCCGGCCCGTGGGCCGGCTAAGGCAGTTATTTCATGGGCTCGGGCCGGGCTCGGGCACGGCATGTGCTTTTTTACTCGGGCCCGCGCCGGGCTCAGGTATTTTGACGCGGGCCCGGGCCGGGCTCGGACTTTCTGGTGGTGTGTATATGTAACGTGCAGCGAGTTATCCTCGCGCGTCTCGACTCTGAAAAACCTGTTGCCCCGGCGCAGCTGGAAGCTAGCCGTGCTACTCCTGTGCACTTCCATTTTCTGCTTCGGTCGTATTTTGGCTGTTTGAACAGAAGTCCAGAAAGACCAAAGTGGCCACAAACTAAAGGACGCCATTGTATTCCTTACTAAATCAATGTAATTAATGCTTTCAGCGTAGTGTAAGTGCGTTCGCGACTTGCTGATTCTTCAGAGGCGAATTGGTAAAACGATGACTGGTAAGATAAGACAATTCGTCACGCGGCTGAAATATGGCACTGCGTCCATCTATGATTGCATGCATGTTCTCAACCGGTCGCCTAGAGCAGCAGCGCATTACGCTGCACCATGGAGGAACGAGAAGCCTTGTTTCTTTACTCCATCCAAGCGCTGCGCTCACGACCGGTCGTGGCTGCGCTTCGGTTATAGCGTACTAGAATACGGTTGAGTGGGATGAGCGGCTGGGGCGGCCCATGTGAGGCGCCCGACGTGGAAAAATATTGTGGCGGCGCTGCGATAGAAGTGGATTGGGCCGAATCAAGGTCGCGTCGTTGGAAACTGCTGGCGATACTGCTCGATAGCGTCATTCGTACTACTTTGCTAACTGCTATTTGCGTTCAGACCGCTCAAATGGTGTTGATAATTGCATATGACATGTATTTATGCCTTACGAATAAATTCCTTTCAATCTCTCTTTTATTTCATTTTTAGTGCCCCTCGGTGGTCTTTTTCGGTCTCGGGCCGGTTTCGAGCCGGGCAGCGCCGGGCTTGGGACGGGCTCAGGCCTAAGGTAAAGGGGTGGCGGCCGGGCCGGGCGGGTAAC
Source organism: Dermacentor silvarum (assembly GCF_013339745.2). Classification (NCBI taxonomy): domain Eukaryota; kingdom Metazoa; phylum Arthropoda; class Arachnida; order Ixodida; family Ixodidae; genus Dermacentor; species Dermacentor silvarum. Next base: position 65,863,794 of record NC_051155.1, on the reverse strand, counting down.
GTAGACTATTTCCGGGCCCGGCCCGGGCCCGGGTCTCGCCATAAAACTTTTGGTCGGGATCGGGCGGGCAGCCCAACGTAAAAAGGGGCCCGGGCCGGGCCCGTGCAGTGCTCTAGGCTGAACCGCCGCCATTGCAGTTTCCGTAGACACTAGCGCCACAGTTCCTTCTAGTAATTAGTAGTATTATAGAGGTGCCTAGCTCAGATGGCCTTCCTTGTACAGCAGCTCCACTGCGCGTCCACTGCACGCGCTATATGAAACACTCTCACGGTTACTGCGGTAGTTTCGTTACCTGAAGAACACTTGTATCAACCATAAAATCTGATATGGATGTACTTGAGTGTCAATGTGTTGGATGCAATAAAACAGGCTAAATGCGCGTAAGAGTTGCGCATGTGTGCCGTATAAGTCGAAATGTATGCTAAATATTGGCATACATCTTAACTCAGCTGTATATTTGTAGCCAACGACTCTCTGTGGTTGATAATTGACTTATCGCATGCTGCCATTTTGCGAGATAGGTAATCGAATTCCCTTACGCAGGTATATTCCACCATGGCCTTGGCCTGTTCCGAAGTAAGCGAGAACACCTCCTAAAAATAAGGAGAAACCAGGTGTTAAACAGGAATCGACCTCAGCTGTAATCGGAAAGACCATGACGAGGCAGAAAAATAATGACTACTCATTGCCTTAGCATCACCGAAAGCATGTGTTGACCGCGCTAATGCTGCAGATGTCGAAGTCAGAAGGTATTTGGAAAGTGGCCATAGCAACGCACATTAACTAGGATAATTTACATGACTCTTTAAAGAAAGACTGAAATGCGAGAAGAGACATATTGCGTACTTTGCCAAAAAAAAAGAAGGAACACGCGAGAGGTTCCACAGGTCTTGTGAAATGTGAGGATTCAAAAGAAATGGTGCAATTCATAAATGAAACATTTGAAGGTTTAAATTGAAATTTTGCACAAAATCTGTGAGCAAAGTTTCACGAGTGGGTGAGGGATCTGCAGAAAGAAATGCTCCCCCACTAGTAATGGGTAAGAATAACGATTTAAATTATAATTATGTCGCAACGCTATCGCCATAAGCAGAATAAGAGAAAGTTGCAATTTGAAGCTTTGTAGAAATATCGGTTAACCATTTGTTGCGCCTATTTTGGGATTAAAAATGTCTTCACAGATTTACAAATGTTAATCAGGAGCTCTAAGTAGTATAATGTATTCAGTACGGGTGCCTGCAGAGAAATCACGTAGCAACCTGTGCGCTAGAACCGAAAAACTGGGTTTATAGCGTCATAGCTTTCTCATCGCTGATAATTCTACCTGGGGCCGTATCCTGTAACGTTCGCTTTGGAACCGGTTCGCGCTCACGAACGCTAGTGACCAGTGCTTCATTGTCGTCATACCTGGTGGGCGTGGCTACAAATTCTGTTGACGTCTCACAGGTTGTCAATCATCTGAAAAGCGGACCCGTCGTCAGCTACGTGCGAAACTCCGGAGAAGTGGTTCGCTCGAGGGTAGCATGTGGTCGCGAGGGTTGCTAAGGCAACCGCGGCCACCAGCTAGTTCGCGTTGGCCGATGAGCCGTGGCAAGACAGAGAGGGCAATGGCGGCTCCCTTGGTTGTGCTGTTGGCGAACGCCGGCGAAAGACAACGACGTGACGAGAGGCAACGACACGACGCGTTCGGTATGAGCGAAGAATAGTTTCGGAGGCACCTCAGGCTCTCCAAAGACGGTGCGATGGCTTTGCGAGGAGCTAGAAGAATCTCTTGTGGGGTTGTGCGGGCACCCTGGGACCTAGGTGCCAGAATCCCTTGGTCAAATAAAGTTGCTTCTCTCTCTCTCTCGGACCACACATATTTAGTGCTGTTGACACTGTGACGAAAGTGCTGGACGCGCTCCGTTTTTTAACGCGACAACGATAAGGGCTCCGTGTCGCGGAAAATGCGGCGTCGGCGTCGCTGTGGGCGTGGGCGCACCGGCGTGGGTGGCGGAGAAAATCTACTTCTATTACGAGGAAACTCAAACACAAACCCCCTTTGCAGCATTTCTACTATACCAACAGCGGCGGGCCTGGGTATATTACTTGCAAAAACACCATCCAAATGACTCTCGCCTCCTCGGAAGCGTAAAACGGCAGCGGCGCGCATAGGCGAAGGTGGAGAAAAAAGAAAGCGGCAGTTGCCGGGAAGCCTGACAAGCAGTCGGTGATCTTTGAATGCTATCGCGTTCCACTCCTAGAGGCGAAGCTTAAGCGACCTCCATTTTTTTCCCACCGGGATTTTTACGCAATGCGTAATTACGAACCATTACAGCCGTCGCCAAGTCAATTACAACTGTGGGTAAACAAAAAGGGTGGGTTAAAGTCTCAAACATGGCGCAAGAGAAAGCCGCATGCAATGAACGCTTTCTTGGCCGCGGCAAGATTCCAGAAGTTGTGGGATGTGTCGACGGGACTCTTATAGCCGTCCGCCCTAAGAAGCTCAGTCCCGTAGAAATAGAATCTCATTGGAGCCGCAAAGGGTACTACGCCCTCAACTGCACGGTCGCGAGCATTATTCAATGACAAATATCCTCGATCTATGTTTGCGCGAGTACAAGCTGTAAAATGCTTCCCTTCGCTATTTTCCATCAATAGCCGGTAATACTTGCGTTCCTGCTCGAGAAAGTAGTGTTTGTGTTTTATGTCTAATGGCGACTTTGTTGTTTGCAACAGAACACGCCCGCACGTTCTTGCAACCACGCTCTAAACAATTTATAAATTTACAAAGCGGAAAGCGTTCCACGCGACTTAGACCGGAATTAGCAGTAAGGAAGTGTTTGTTTGTGAGCGATGCAAACAAAATTAGTTAAACGTTAATTAGCATCATTAGTTAAACTGCCAACTGCGTATGTTGATACCTCGTTATCTGTCTTTTTCCTTACCGACTGCACTGTGACTGATTGGCAAATAGTGTTCTTATAAAAAAATTGCACCAGCGGTTTGATGCAGTGGCACTAACTTCCTTCTCTTCGCTTTCACTTATCAGGTGTGCGATGCAAACTTGAACGTCCTCGCGATTGACCCACGGTTTCCTGGATCGTACCACGATTCGTTCGTTTGCAAGCACTCCGCATTTCACCGCCGCCTCACTCGTGGCCTGTTGCTTCCTGGAGAAGTATTCCTTGGTAAGTGTACCAAAGGAAGCAGGCTCCTTACATACATACAGCACACATTGCCAAAACGTTTTGTATTCTCACAAGCTTTAAAAATCAGTATCCCCTCCACTGTCGAGGAGATTGCGGTAAGCGAAGCTTGTCGTGTGTTCCTTCGGCGTTCTTCCGAACGAAATGCACTGACGAGTACCACGTTGTACTCGAACCAAAACCAGTCACACGCACTCAGCTGCCTCCGAAGTTCCGGTTGAGAAACACGCGTTGAAACCTTGCCGTCGCACCAAGGAACTTGCCGCTAGCGTTGTCGAGGCGTCCACCACCGTTGTCGGGTTCTTGGAGGGCTAGACGATGCTGAAGTTTGGCCTCAACATTGCGCTCCCGCAACTCTGGGTCGGCGGTTCTTCGGTGAAGTTTCGCCTGGACTTGGGAAGCCCTCACAATAGAATCAACACGTTCACGACGAGCCCTTTCCCGAGCGCGTTCATTCTGGATCGATTTCCATGAAATTTCTTCAAAATTAAAACTGTCCGTTAAGTAAGAAAATTAATGGCTCATATCCACTAAAGCAATGGTTAATACCCCCGTAAACGCGGCGCCCCATTACGAGGACAGAAGAGGAGTGAAATTCTACGCTGAAATGATTAGCAGCAACGCAATCGGCTGTGGAAGCAGACGACAACGACGAATGCCGGAGCAGTGGCACGAGCGCGTGCCGCATACGAGCGCGTGCCGACCACCTGTGCAGCTCTGAGAGCATTTGGTTTTTTAAGCGAAGCTGTCTGTCTGTCTGAAAAACTTTATTGAATGTACACGAAGGAAGCTTGAGGTGGCCCGGAGGGGGTCACCTCTCACACTCACTAGGCGGGCTCCTCATTACAGGAGCCCATTGGCGGCCGCCGCGGCTTGTGCTCGGTCGACCAGGGCCTTCTGACTCGCCAGGTCGGAGCAGCCGAGCAGGGCTGCCTCCCAGTCCTCCCAGGTGGGGTTTGGTTTTGGGGTGAGGCTCGGGGTTGTTGGCATGCCCACACCATGTGGAAGATGTCCGAAGACTTCTCCGCACACTGCGGGAATTTTCCTGTACAGGCAGGGTCAAAGTGCTTTAAAACTGCCGGGCACACCAGTATTTTGGTGTAAAGGCGGAGGAGTGTACGTTCCTCTGCCTTTGTAAGGCCCTTACAGTGCTTAGGATGAATTGCGTGGCCGAATTGGTATAGTTGAGTAATTTCTCGAAAAGTTAGGGCCGGATTGGGTTCGGGAACCATTCCGGAAGGGTCTGAAGGCGTTGGCCGGAGAGTGAGCGCGCGGGCAGCGGCGTCTGCCGTTTCGTTGCCTTCGAGGCCCATATGATCAGGAGCCCATACGATCGTTCGAGACGCGGGGGACGCGAGGTAGTCACTGTTTTGAAGGATGCGAGACGCAATGAGAGGAATGCGCTCCTGTTCAATATTTCTGCAGGCCCCTCTCGAGTCGGTAATGATGACGCGCGAGTCCTGGTCTGCAGCAGCTAGCGCGATGGCGACTTCCTCCGCATGTGTTATGTCTTGAGCTCTCAATGTTAGGCCATTCACCGCGACATTTTCATGGACGACTGCGTCCGTGTACCACCCCCCATGGTGAGGGCCGGAGGCGTCCACATAGAAGATTCCGTGCTTGTTCCCATAGTAGCGGGCCAGTGCCTCCGCCCGCGCAAGGCGCCTGCCACTGTGGTCGTCTCGTGTCATGCTGGCCGGAAGAGGCCGCACGTCCAGAGCGTATCTCCAGACTTCAGGGATGCGTACGCGCTCTTCCGTCAGTGTTGGCTGCCGGATGTGTCGTAGGGCTAATAGGCGGCGTCCGAACGGCGTCTTTGAAAGTATTGTATATTGATTGGTCAAGGGTGCCTCCCAGAGCTCCGCGAAAGTGTTTACCATCCCCAGGCCCATGAGGTGGTGAGTGGACGTGGTTATCGGGAGATCGAGGGCACGCTTGTACATCTTTCTGAGAATCACCTCGAGGGCGTTCTCGTCATACTTGCGCAGGTGGAGGTACGCAGTCGAGTAGAGGACTCGACTGGTCACGAATGCATGCGCCAGCCGCAAGGCGTCTTTGTTCCGTAACCCCCCGCGTTTGTTGGAAACCCGGCGGACCATCCGGCCCACCTGGTCCCCCACCTAACGCAATTTGGCTGTTGTATCAACTCGTTTGTGTTTGTGGATAAAGAGACCAATCGCTCGAATCTCATCGTGTTCGGGTATCGGGCCGCTGGCCAGGAATAGCTCCATTTTGGTAGTGCACTTAGGCGACGGGTGAATGTGCACAAATTCGGATTTGAATGGGGAACACTGAAGGCCGCAGCGGCGGGCGTAGGCGTGCACAATCTCCGGCGCTTGCTGCAGGTTGGCCTCAATGTCTCCAACCGATCCGTGTTTGGCCCAGATGGTTATGTCGTCGGCGTACAGCGCGTGCTGGACGCCTTCGACCTTCGTCAGCTGAGCCGGAAGCTTCATCATGGCCAGATTGAAAAGTAACGGCGAGAGGACCGCGCCCTGTGGGGTACCTCTCGTTCCCAGTTGATAGGGGCCATGTTCTTCGTCTTGCATTCGGATGAAAGATTGTTGATCCGAAATTGCTTGACATACTGGAATATGTTATGTCCGCAGTTGGTCTGCGAGAGACGTTGCAGGATAATTTCGTGCGTGACATTGTCGCAAGCCCTCTTCAAGTCTAGGGCGAGTATAACCTTGTCGTTGAGGGGGTATTCGACAGGGTTGAGAATTTCTCGGTCGAGTTGAAGCAGAACATCCTGCGCGGACCGGTGCGGGCGGAAACCAAACATGGTGTCTGCGAATGCATTTTGGGTTTCCAGAAACCCGGACAGCCTTTCCCGCGCCATGGTCTCCATCAGCTTTCCCGCACAAGACGTGAGGGAGATGGGGCGGAGGTTGTCTATGTTTATGGCTTTGCCGGCTTTTGGAATGAATATTACCAGAGCGGTCTTCCATTAGATTGCGAGGGGTGCCTCACCAAGTCAGATCGAGTTGATGAAAGCGAGGAGGGTATCGTAGGTGGGGTCGGGAAGATTGGCAAGCAGTTTCACGGTTATCTTGTCCCGTCCCGGTGCCGTTCCTCGTTTCATTTTAGCTAGGGCCGCCTTCAGGTCATGCAGCTGGAACGGCTGATCCAGCTCCGCGTTCTCTGAACATGCATACGAGTACGCAGGCCCTCGGGGGTCCTGTTGAGTGCAAACGTACTGGTCGAGTAGTTTGTACGCTAATTTTGAGTTATCTCCATCGAAGCTATGAAGAGCTCTTCGGAGATGTTTTTGTGTCTCGGCGCGTGTTTGAGTCGGGTCAATTAGGGCTCGGAAGAGGCGCCACGTGCTCCGGCTAGACATTTGTCTGGCCGCCGTGTTACAGCGGTCCACCCAGTTCGAGTCGGCGAGCTGGGCCGCGTACTCTGCCGCTCGCTGGGTGAGCTCGGCAATGTGAATTTTGAGCTTTCTATTATGTTTTTGGCGGCGCCATCTGCGGATCTGCGGACGAGGCTGTGCCGCGCCTCCCACAGGTGCCGAAGGTGGTTGTCTACCTCCGGCGTTGCCTCCGAGAGTTGAATTCGGGTATCCGCGGATAGAGGCCGAATGGATTTATCTTTGCCGGAACTTATTTATTAATAATGAACCGGCAGCGTTGAATTCCTGTGGAGATGGGGAACGTCGAGGATAATGATTGTAGTACGAACGCCGACGTTGTGGTACAGGCTCAGAAAACTCATCCCTTTCAAAACCGTCGTAGCCACGCCTTTCATCTTGCTGACGGCGTCGGCAAAACCTTGAAATGTGGCCACGGATGCCGCAGTAGTAGCAAACAGGTCGTGGTGGGCTCCACGTGTTGTAAGATTCAAGAGGTGGTGGTCGCGCAGTGATGGGATTCAGGGAGCCATGCATTGCAGGCGCCTGCTGTGGTGGCTCCTGCAAGGGTGGCACCAGGGAGGCAACCTGAGCATAAGTTGGCGTAGGGATGGGTTGTGGGCTCGGGACTTGTGGACAAGTCACGGCAGCTATCTCTTCCCTCACGATATGGCGGAGGCCGCCACCAGGAGGGGTCATATGGACCTCAGGAGGGGTAGACGATGCGTGGGCGTGCAGTTCCTCACGGATGATGGAGCGAATTAGGGCACGGAGTTCGCTGTCATTGGACGCCTTGAAATCAGTACGTGTCAGCGCCTCGATGAGCTTAATATGCTTTGCTTACACCCTGACACTTCTGATTTCAAGGCGTCCAACGACAGGGAACTCCGTGCCCTAATTCGCTCCATCATCCGTGAGGAACTGCACGCCCACGCATCGTCTATCCCTCCTGAGGTCCATATGACCCCTGCTGGTGGCGGCCTCCGCCATATCGTGAAGGAAGAGATAGCTGCCGTGACTTGTCCACAAGTCCCGAGCCCACAACCCATCCTTACGCCAACTTATGCTCAGGTTGCCTCCCTGGTGCCACCCTTGCAGCAGCCACCACAGCAGGCACCTGCGCCAACTTATGCTCAGGTTGCCTCCCTGGTGCCACCCTTGCAGCAGCTTGTGCGTGTGGTCTTGCCAATGGTTTAGTCATTACGGTGGTAGTGATAAGGCAGTGGTCACTCGCGAGGATTTCCTTGGTGTTGGCCCATTATGCGTGTCTAATGTTTTTGGTAAAGGTATGTTCCGGACACGTATCCCGGGTCACGGAGTTACCCACCCGCGTTGGATATGCAGGGTCGGTGTGGAGAGTCAGGCCCAGTGTGGCCGCAAGTTCCGCTACCTTGCCTCCACGCTTCTCCTCACGCACGTACCCCCAGAGAGTACTGTGGGCGCTGAAATCGCCCACAATTATCAGGGGTTCCCTGCCCGCAACCTTTAGAGCGCGGCTAAAGAGGGCTGCGGATGTTACATTTTTGAGTCTGGGGGAACAGTATATGTTGAGTATGTGGAGTGGTGCATCGTGTTTTTTGAGCGGAAGAAGTGTCACCATCACATACGAATATTCAGTTTCAATTCCAAGTCGACTAGATTAGGTGTATAATTTTTATGCACACAGACGCAGGAAGAGGGGTCCTGCTGGTAGGTGATGTAGCTTGTAAGGGTGGCGCCACTCCCTGGCTCCTGGAGGGCAACCGCCGCCGGAAGCGAGTCGAGAGTTGAAAGGAAAAGTCGGAGATTCGCCCGCTTCGCGCGGGACCGGAAGCCCCGACAGTTCCACTGGACAATCTGAACAGGGGTGCCGAATTGTTCTTTAGGGAGCACCTGATCTTAGGGCTGCTCGCCATGGTCAGTTAGACTGAGGTTGGATTGTAGTGACGCTGCTCGAGAACCAGCACTCACAAGGAGGGCGGAGTCCTCCATACCGGAGAACGAGCAGCTGTCGTCATCGTCTACCTCGGGGTGCGTCTAGACGTTTTGAGAGGGCGGCCGCATATGTCCTTGTAGGGACCGCCGGGCCTGCGCGAAGGGCGTGAGGAGTGCGCAATTTGTTGGGCAATCATCGCGGGGATTGTATCTTGCAATTTTGAGATGGCGGTAACCATCATTGAGATTTGGTTTTCCAAGGCGGCGAATCGGGCGTCTATGGCCCCGAAACAGGCCTCGAATGCGGCCTCGGCGCTTGTTCCCGCCTTCGGCTCCACGAGCTCACTTTCCATTACCTCAGTCGCGGGGAGGGAGGGAGGAAAAAGAGGCTGGTTGATTTTGGATTCCAATTCGTTAATTTTCTTTAGCAGCATCTCGTTTTGGTACCTGAGTGCTGCTATTTGATCTTGCTCGGCGCTCCGCGCGCTTGGGAGGGGATTAAGAGGGGGGGAAGAAGCAGCCCCGCCCGAACTGCTCACCTGGCGTCCGTTTTTGACGGCATTGACCCAGGCCCCGGTTTTGCCGTGCGTCTCCGCCGCTCGTTTCTCCAGGCCGCTGTGTGGTGGCGGCTGGTCGCTGGGTTGCCCAAGATGGCGGCTTTTGTTCTTGGGCGCCATTTTCTTTTTCCCGCCTTTTTGGCAGCCATCTTGGGTGTGCGGAATTTTGCCGCACAGTCGTGAGAGTTGGTGGCATGGGCACCACGCACACAGAACAACGGGGAACACAGTTGTGAGGGGCCCGCACTCCCTCCACTAGCGGAGCATGGAGCCCGCAGAGTCCACACGTGTTCGGCAGCAGGTTTGAACATGCATCCGCGCAGTGCCCGACGGCCCCACACTCGCCGCAGGCCGGGATAGTTTTGTAATAGTTTTGCACAGAGACGACCATGTTGTCATAATGCACGTAACGGGGCTTCTCCTTACCCGCGAAGGTGATGCGTGCCTTCTTGGGTGTTCCAAATTTTCGGATTTCCACGGTGGTCCCGGCACGCCAGCACACTTGGTGTTGAAGAGTTACCGTGGTGTCCGTGTTACGGACCACGATCACTCCGTGGCACGTGTTGCCGCCGTCTTGTCTCAGGTAACCGTGAAGCGGGACCGATCCCTTCTCGGTATTCACTGCAAAGTCACCGATGAGCCGGTCGGCCGCCTCGATGTCCGGCGTATGCACGATGATGACGTTTTGGTCTCGCGATGGCAGAACGGAGGTGGCGCGTGCCCGTTCCGGCCCGAGGGACGCCGAGATGGCGGTGCCGTAGCCGGTTTCCGTGAACTCCTCGTGACGAGAAACATGTTCTCTGGGCTTGATGACTATAACGTAGTCTTCGGGAGCGGGTTTCATCATTGGGCGCGGCTTCCACTTCGTGAACGCCTTGCCCTTGCGTCCCGTGGCGCGCGTCGCGGGAGCTTTCATGTTTCCGACCGATGAGCAGGCGGCCAGGGTGGCGTTGGACGCCGTCATCTTGGCTTTGTCCTGGGAGCGGCGTTCGGCCGCTTGAAGTAAAGCTTGACTCCGAATTTTCAGAAAAAACGTCGAATTTCCGTCACCGGTGGTGGGGACCGTGGTCCACGCCATCGCCTCAGGGTTGTACTTGCGCAATTGGAGCGCGGATGCCGCCATTTTGCCCTCAGAGGGCCGATTCCACCCGGCCGGGCGTCGGCGTCGCTAGCGACGGCACCGACGTGGTCGGTCGAAAAACGGCCGTAAAGTTGGAGAAAATAGGCCCACCTGGAAGAATTTGGCATCCAGCTGTTCGGCTCGATGTTCCGGATCGCTCGATGCCAGTTTTGCCGGGGTAGGGTGATTTTGGTCGTGGCCCCAGCCGAAAATCGGCGGAGCCGACCCAACACACGTTTGCTGGCGTCGCGCGCTCGCAGCGCTCCAAGCGAAGCTTTATAGGCGCACAAGGGTCGGCGGTGGTGGTGGTGGTGGTGGCCGTGTCACGCTGTAAAGTGGGCCGATCCTGGCGATAGTGCAGAAAGGGTCCTAGCTCAATGGCACATACCCCCGTCGTGAGGGCCGATCCTGATGATAGTGCAGAAAGGGTCCAAGCCCAATGGCACATGCCAGGGAAACAAAAGAGAGAAAGAAAGAGAGGAGAGAGAAAAATATGGAGAGAGAAAAGTATGGATAGAGAGAAAGAGAAAGAAAGAGAGAGAAACAGACTGCGAAAAAAAAATCACCAGCCCTTCCCCTGTCAAGAAAATGGGGGTAAGCAAAGGCTGTCGTGTGTGTACTTGACCTACTTCTTTCCCTTTCCTACTATTTTCGTTCACTTTCCTTCTACATTTGTTTCCCTTTCGTGCAACTTTTCATTCCATCGCTTTGTGCGTTTCCTTCCCTCGATATATACATTTAATAAGCGTTTATGTTATTTAAGCAAAGCTTTATAGGCTCACAAGTGTTGGCGGTGGTGGTGGTGGTGCCATGCTGAAAAGTGGGCGGATCCTGGCGGTCGTGTGGAAAGGGTCCAAGCTCAATGGCACATACCAGGGACAAAAAAGAGAGGAAGAGAGAGAAAGAGAGAGAGAAAGAAAGAGAGAAGAAGAGATCGAAAAAAAATCACCAGCCCTTCCCCTGTCAAGAAAATGGTGGTAAGCAAAGGCTGTCGCGTGTATATACTTAAGCTACTACTTTCCTTTCCCTTTCCTACTACTTTTCGCTCACTTTCTTTCTACTTTTTTACCCTTTCATGCAACTTTTCCTTCCGGTGCTTTGTACGTTCCCTTCCCTCGATGTATGTACTCTACCCCAATTTTATTCTTCCGTAAATTTCTTTCTCGTGATCAGGGTCCCCTGTGAGTAACTGACCTAGATAGACGTACTCAATTACAGACTCTAGAGGCTGACTGGCGATCCTGAATTCTTGTTTCCTTGCCAGGCTATTGAACATCACGTTTGTCTTCCGCATAGTAATCTTCAACTCCCCTCTTACACTTTCTCGGTTAAGGTCCTCAATCATTTGCTGTAATTCGACCCCATTGTTCCTGAATAGGACAATGTCATCTGCAAACCGAAGGTTGCTGAGATATTCGCCGTTGATCCTCACTCCTAAGCCTTCCCAGTCTAAGAGATTGAATACTTCTTCTAAGCTTACAGTGAATAGCATTGGAGAGATTGTGTCCATTTGCCTGACCTCTTTATTGATAGGTACCTTTACTTTTTTGTGGAGAACCAAGGTTGCTGTGCAATCCTTGTAGATATTTGCTAAGACATTCACGTATGCCTCCTGTACTCCTCGATTACGCATTGCCTCTATGAATGCAGGTATCTCTACTAAATCAAATGTTTTTTCATAATCTTTGAAAGCCATATAGAGAGCCTGATTGTACTCCTCCGATTTCTCTATTACCTGATCGCATCTCTTCCTAAAGCCAGCTTGTTCTCTTGGTTGCCCTGATTCTATTGGAAATTATCTTGGTGAATATTTTGTACAATACTGAAAGCAAGCTAATGGGTCGATAATTCTTCAATTCTTTAACGTCTCCCTTATATGAATGAGTATAATGTTGGCGTTATTCCAGCTTTCAGGTACATTTGAAGTCGTGAGGCATCGCGTATAAAAGGCTGCAAGCTTTCCAAGCCTGATATCTCCTCCATCTTTGATTAAATCGACTGTTATTCCATCTTCTCCAGCAGCTTTTCCTCTGGTCATGTCTTTCAAGGCCCTTCTAACTTCATCGCTAGTTATAGAAGGAGCCTCTGTATGCTAATGGGCGACGACACAGAGACAGTTTGCACAGTTTGCACAATTCTTGTGCCATACATTTTGTTCAAGGTACAAACGAACTTGCTCATGTGTCCATCTTAATACTTAAGCCCATCTTTTCTCGACTTGAAGCTGCTGCGGTGGCCCATACGTGCGGATAGCAAAATTGCTAGAGAAATAATCGGAGGCACCTTAACGAAATAGATGTCAAAATGAAAAGCCATCCACGACGGCGTCTCTCGTAGGCGATGTACGAGTTTCGGACTAAGAGTGTGTTCCGACTAAAGAAAAGCTGCCGCGAAGTGCTCCCGATGATTATCCTAGCCCGCTGACTCCGTGGCAAAAAAAAAAAAAAGAAAGAAAAGAGAGAAAGAGAAAACCATGGCTGCCTTTCGGGAACCCTCTGAAAAACGCGGAATCAATCGTCGCTGGGCTTGCCTCGTCGCGACTAAACGCTCATAGGATGACAACCATTTCTAGCCGACGAGGGGCTACTCTTTATCAAGAACACTGATAACGCCAGCGGGACAAGCTTTGTGGTGGAGTTCAGTGCGCAGAGATAGCTTTTAATTCTTTTATTTTTTGTTTTGTTGACGTGATCACTGCGTCAGCACGGGAAGTTTGAAAACCTTAAGGTCAATATGCCAAGTGGTGGCACTGGCGCGAACTGAATCGTTAGAATCTACATATGCTATGGCATACTTACAGTTAGCGGTGGTTTATGGTGGTATCTCTTTGTTCGTTTAAGCAAGAAATGTTTTAGCTCCTGTTGTCGGCGGCCTTCAAGTGACCTTGAGCCACAAGCCAGAGCCGTTATCCGGTCACTCAAACGAGAACATCCGGGCATCGTTGCGAGTACAATACGAGATTATCCGGGCAACCAGTGAAAAGTTAAGAAAATGCGGTCTATCGCCCCCAACCCTTTGTACAGGAACCCATTACATACGCTGCTTACTGCTCAAACAAGCTACAAGAAATATTGCTTCCGAGTTGTTCTTAATGTTTGTTCACAATATCACTGAAGTAGCAACTTCTAGTACGCTGAAGTTTTATTTGGAATTTCTAATAGCCAATAGATGCAGGGCACCATACACTTGATTGTCATCTTTTGGCGCTGAGACAGGTGTGCCGGTGCTCTTTTCAACGCCAGTGGTCCGTGAGTTCCGCGGCGCGGGATTTCTGCCGCCTCCTTCGAGAAATGGAGCCACGCTGCGTGACCAGGCCGGCAGCGTCCAGCCTGGTCACGTGGTCACCTCAACGCCAGTAGTGTGGTAATGGTACTAACTCTGCCGTACTTTTGTCTATCATAATCAATGAAACTTAATCCGCCAATTGAATGGGCATTGTTGTGATTGGCGATGTTTCTACTCAGTGCGTTGCATTTTGATTTATGTGTATAGATTATATATAGCGATTGTTATACTTTCTGCAGCCAATCACAAACAAGAAAATCCCTACGGTGTTGTGTAACATTGATGCGACACTTCCTTCCGACACTGAGGTCGTAAAAATACAGCTGGAGAGACGCATTCAGCGTGTCTCGAACAGTGATTCAAAAATAGACTGATAATCTATTGAGCGTGAGCACCTGTCTTCAAGTCATTCGTGCCTACTACCCCATCGCACTTCACTGTACACCAAAGGCGCTTTGGGGGAAGAACAGATTTTTACAGCGCAAGCTGTATATGGCTAGGCGAAACGAAAAACTGTTCGTCCCATGTTTCTCTAAAGTTTCCATTGGCTGCACCATCAGTTACGTCGTTCTCTACGTCGCGCGCCATTGGCAGCGCCGTTCGTGACGTCGTTCTCTGGTCGTACCTGCTCTGCCCACAACGCCGGCTCCTCGGCTCGCCGTTGCAGCATGGGTTCGATATCTCGAGTTAGCTCGGCGTCGTGGTTAGCAGCGTCCGCCTGCCACTGGCGCTTGCATTCCACTTCGCGATTTCAACGTACGCGTGGACGTTTCGTTGCAGCCGAAGCCGAAGTGCAGCTCGAGAAACTCCCGCCGAAAGCGGGCTTTGGCCGCGGCGAACCCGTTCCTGCGATTGCCACGTTGACGCTGCTTAGGGAGCCTACATGCAAGCTCCCTAACGCTGCTCTGCCCGCAAGGCCTACTCCTCGGTTCACCGTTGTCGCATGCGTTCGATATCTTGAGTTAGCTCAGGGTCGTGGTTAGCAGCATCCGCCCGTCATTGGCGCTTGCGTTCCACTAGAAACACAAACATGTAACCAATAATTGAGAAACGCTTCAATACAGCGTCGGGATTAACCCACTGCTAAACACCGGGGCCGCACGTTTCAGCTTCGCTGGTTAGCCATCTATACGGAGTGCTTGGGCGGTGTTTTTCTTTTTGTTCGGAGAAGCTTGTTAATTGTGAAACAGCACAGATTTGACGGTACTCACATGGTTTCCAACGAAAATCAACGAGCTGCCTTGAAACATGCAACTTCGTACACGCTGTTTGATGGCAGTGGCGTTCTGTAGAAAATTGGAACATTTTATGATTACACTTAATCTTGACGGCGATACAGCGAGAGGCAAATGGTTTCTTCTAAACTTGTAACTGTACTAGCGACAAGGCATCTTGCAGCGGCTCCTAATTGTGACAAGTGGCCCGCCATCTTCAAAGATTTTTCCCGCCACCGTCTGTTCTGTATTAACGTTCTATCGTGGCTACAGCACTCCGTGTCACGGCAAAATTAAAAGATGTATTTACAATTTTTATTAGCCGTTTTTATTGGCAGGTTTAAACAAGAGATCATTGTGTATTAGATATCTATGCGTTCTTATCGCGCCTGTTATAATTACTTTCAACGCGCATTGCGCATATTATGTTAACGCGAGTGTTTCTTCGTACAAAGGAAGACAATGTTACGGTACCAGCGAACCATTGCTGAAACGGAAACATGTCAATCTCAACCATGATATCAGAGCTAACGCAAATTACCATAAACAGAGGAAAACAAAACACCAAAACGCCCGTAATAAATACTGCGAAGTTTGCTAAAGACCGCTGGTGACCTTTACGACCGCCAAAATTTCACCTTCATTATTGTTCTTTACATCACGTTGCTATACATTTTCGTACAGTCTACCAGGGCACCTTTGTTCTTTTCGTAATGGCAAATATTTAGGTACCTTCTTTTCCATGGGATTTACGCTTGCGTAGCAAAGCCTGGTTCCCAGACACAACTTCTCAGCAATCTGTAACATGCAAAATAAATAAGCAATTAATTACGACACCAGAACCGCTAGAATGCTAAGCTCTCTGTTCAAACTTCCGCTTGCCTCCTGGTAAGTACACTGGAAATAAACGCGGAATGGGAGAAGTAAATGCGTTGTGGTAATCGTTTTGAAGTCGTTAAAATGCATGTAGCCAATTTCCGCGGAGTCAAAGTGCATATCTGAGAGATTGAAAAAGTACATTACAAGGGTTCCTCTTCCTTTTAATGGAACTCTTTTCAGCTCTAGAAAGGCAACAACAGCATAAAGATGCTGTTATCTCCAGAGTATCGAATATGAGTGAACATGTTTATTATAGTGCGGGGCCCGCCTGATTCTCACACCCGAAGCCACAATGTAAGATTGGTCATGGCTGACTTATCACGCGAACGGCTATGTTGAAGTCGCGTGGGTTCGGTGATACGCTGACAACAAGCATTTGAAGTCTATTGGCTTTCATTAATTAGTGGCGCCGAGAAGCAGAGATCACACGGTTCCTGTCGACATTAGGTACCTAGTCCAAGTGGTGTCGCGTGTGCGCCAAGTGCTGTAAAGGCCCTATATATAAAGAGTAGCGCCATTCTCAGATTTTGCCGCCACCGCGCCCACCCCGGCGATTCCTCCTCGCCGCCTCCTGTCGCCCCAGCCTCCTCCGCTCCCCAATTGGCCAATCCGTGTCACTTGAAAGCACGCGTTGCGCTTTTGTATATTTTTCCTTTCCAGCGCGCTCCGACCGCCATTCTCAGGCCTGTGCGACAAAAGTGCTGTACGCACAAACAGATCAAACGTGTTAGGTACAATAACTTCGTTGTGATGGCATGCTGCTGCGCCTTAAGTTGCCGCAACCGACAAGGCGAGGGCAAAATGCTTTTTTCGTTTACCATCCGGCGAGCGTAAACGCTTGCTGCACATTTGGTATTTGCGCCGTCTCGCATCGTCGCGTTGCTACTTCCAAAACGGCATTATTAGGGCCAGTTACTTGCTGACGATGCAAAATCGTGCCTCAAAAACTGCTCCGCAGGGTGCGATCGATGTTATCCGCGGATTTCCTCTGGTAGCGCGTTAGCTGTCGTCTGCCACGGCAGGCCCGACGTAGGCGGCGCCACTGTCGATATCGCGTCTCGATCGCGCTTGCCGCGCCGAGCGCGGCAGCGGAAAGGAGGAGGAGGGAAGCGGTTGGCGCTACTCTTTATATAAAGGGGTTAAGTGCTGATAGCTTCGTGTGTACTGTGCTCTCGCCGCTTAGTTCGCGTTGAAGCGAGAGGCAACACGAAGCTGAATTCGCTCGCTGCCGCGGGCCCTATCTTGATAGCTACCGTCTTACTTGGCGGGCGGACGGACGGACGGACGGGTTTCCTCGTCGGGTTGGCGTAGTAAAGCTGACGCATTAAAAAAAATCACGCATAAACATCTGTGGGAATTGTCCAAGTACGCTAAGTATTGTAAAACAAGCTCAACTGCACACTGCCCGGTGTCAATATCAATGTTCTGAAACTTGATCCGACGAGGCTTGTTTTTTTTTTTGCAAAATACAATTTTGCGTTTTCATGAAGATGGCTACATGTGACGTTGAGCTGCAAGTTTTATCGACTAATACTTTTTCTGGTCCTTGGCAGCTATATTGTGACGTTAGCGCTTCAAGAAGAAAGTGAGCGGTAGCGTGCAGAATCACGTCCACAGCATATGCGATTCCGCGAATATGTGGTGGCAGTCCAAGATAGCCGCCACGTCAGCCGCTGATTGCCTGAACTATTATCCCGTGAGGAGCATCACAGGAATGGCCGTTTCGTAAACGTCAATTTGACGTGGCGGTGGGCTGCTATTACAAAGATTTTCTGGCATAATTTCTGGTGCGTCGAGCCGTCCGAATTATGCTAATGAGCGCCCATTTGCAATGGCGGCCGGGAGGCATGGGTATCCTGCATTTTCCCCGTTGTTTGGGGCCATGAAAACATTTTGCCCATAACACGTGTTTATAGAATTTGCATCGTTCTCGGGTGGAGTTGCCATTTGTCGCCGCAGTCTGCGCCGAAGTCCTCTGCGCCGCCGCAGTCGCCGCCGCCGGCGACTGCGGCGGCGCAGAGGACTTCCAACATGACTCTGAGGCGCGAAAAAAAACA
This sequence comes from Dermacentor silvarum, assembly GCF_013339745.2. Classification (NCBI taxonomy): domain Eukaryota; kingdom Metazoa; phylum Arthropoda; class Arachnida; order Ixodida; family Ixodidae; genus Dermacentor; species Dermacentor silvarum. The sequence goes on along the minus strand of NC_051155.1, from coordinate 65,846,225 downwards.
AAATATAAAGAAGTGAAAGCGCGCGCTATCATCGTCCAATCGGAGATACAGGAGAGAGAGAGAAGCGGCGTTGATCAAAGGATGGCGGTACTTTTCTTATATAGGGACTTTATGTCGGCTATATTGGTCCGCTCCTCAGTTAGCCGAGTCAGGCTGATTCACTTGCGTTTCACGAGATAGCGATAACAGGGTCTCGAACGTGCGCTCATCACCAGCGGTCCGTCGCATATGCTGTCTCAAGAGAGAGAGAAAGAAAGGGAAGGAAAGACAAGGAGGTTAGCCAGTGTAAATACCGGCTTGCTACCCTGTACTGGGGAAAGGGGTAAAGGGAATGAAAGGTGATAGAAGAAACAAAACAAAAAAAAAAACAAAAAAAAAACAATAATAATAAAAAAATAAGAAATAAAATAAATAAATAAATAAAATAAAATAAAATTCGCGCAATAACGCGACCCTACGCGCTACAACGTTCAAAGCCGGTCGCACAATTCACAAGTCCTTAAGAACTTCAGCAGAGCCCTTAAGGACTTGAGTGCCGAAGCCCGTCTAGACCAGTGTCCTAAAACTTTTTCCTCTGTGAAGGGGCGATTGTCCAGTTTTTCAAGCGCAGTCGCGAGCGCTTTTCTTGCCACATTGTAGCGGGGACAGTCACAGAGGAGGTGCTTGATTGTCTCCTCGCAGCCACAGTTGTTGCAAGCGGGGCTGTCGGCCATTCCAATGCGGAAGGAATAGGCGTTCGTGAATGCCACGCCGAGCCACAGGCGGCACAGAAGTGTTGCTTCCGCTCGTGGTAACCCTGGTGGAAGACGGAGTTGCAGACGTGGATCCAGTCTGTGGAGGCGTGCGTTGCTGAAGTCACTGGTGTTCCACAGAGTCTGCGTAAGCTCGCGTGCGAGGTAACGAAGTTTTGTGGCTGCGTCTGTTCTCGACAGTGGTATCGATACAATAGGGGAACCATCGTGGGCCGATCGGGCAGCGTCATCCGCACTGTGATTTCCCGAAATTCCGCAGTGACCCGGTATCCACTGGTAGATGATGTTGTGCCCCTTGTCCGTAGCGTGATGGTGAAGTAGTCGGATGTCTGCGACTAATTGTGCGTTAGGTCCGTGGTTGAAAGGGGACAGCAGGCACTGGAGAGCTGCCTTCGAGTCACAAAAGATGGACCATGACTGTGATGATTTGGGACCAATAAATTCCAGAGCAGCACGGATAGCTGCGAGTTCTGCAGCCGTCGATGATGTAATGTGAGACGTCTTGAATTGGATGGTGACAGATTTCACGGGAATTACCACTGCTCCGGCTGAACTTTTGGAGGAGACAGAACCGTCCGTGTAAACGTGGGTGCGTTCTCTGTGCTTTTCATGCATAAATGAAAGCACGGTTTGTTTGAGGGCGAATGACGACATCTGGGTTTTCTTTTTGATACCGGGAATTACAAGAAGGGCTTGGATTGGATGCAGGCACCACAGAGGTAGAGATGGTCGTGCTGCAGGCGTGAAGTTCGATGGTAAAGTTCCATGGCTGGCGGCAATAGTCCTGCTAAACGCTGAACGAGGTCGAGTGGCAGGAAGGGAGGCGAGATGATGCGATGGAAGTCGGGCGAAGTGCCTGATGTGCATCCTTAAAGCGTCTACTTGAATGTACGTATTGATGGGGTGATCATGCGCGATGGCTATTGTTGCTGCCGTTGATGCACACCTGGGAAGGCCAAGACATATTCTCAGAGCTTGAGCTTGCACAGACTGGAGGGCACGGAGGTTGGTCTTGCCGGTCCCACTTAGTACAGGTAAGCTATAGCGTAGGAGACCCAAGAAAAGTGCGTTATAGAGCTGGAGCATCGCCCTCACAGATGCACCCCATGACTTTCCCGCGAGAAAACTGAGAATATGGGTTACCATGGCCAGCTTCTTTTTTAAGTAGCAGATATGAGGACTCCAGGAGAGGTCTCGATCGATTGTCACTCCTAGAAAACGGTGCGTCTTCTCGTAGATGATTGGCTGTCCATTAATTTTGACAACATACGGTCTCATTGCTTTGCGCGTGAAAGCGACCATAGAGCACTTCTCTGATGACACCTCCAGACCTCGTACTCGAAGATAACCTGATGTAATTGTGGCCGCTTTTTGGAGTCTGGCGCGCACCTGGGGACGCGTAACCCCTGATGACCAAATGCATATATCGTCCGCATAGATCGACACATGGACTGATTGCGGAAGGGAATGAACCAGGTCGATGAGCACTAGATTAAATAGAGTGGGGCTCAAGACTCCACCTTGCGGTACGCCACGGTAGGTGTTGTGCTGCGATGTCACACCGTCCTCTGTTTGCACAAAGAACGACCTGTCCTTTAAATAGCTGTGTATCCATCGAAAAACAAGGCCACCTAGGCCGACATCGCCCAAAGCGTCCAGGATGGCTCGATGAGTTATGTTGTCATAAGCGCCTTTGACGTCCAGGAACATCGCCGCTGACAGTCTCTTTCGGGTTTTTTCGTGCTGAACCGACGAGACAAGATCTATGACGTTGTCTATAGAAGAACGTCCACGTCGGAAGCCTGCCATAGCGTCGGGGTATATCTCGTACCGCTCTAGGTACCACTCCAGACGTGTCAGCACCATCCTCTCCATCACCTTTCCTAGACAACTGGCCAGAGCAATGGGACGATAAGACGCCACGTCTAGAGGTGATTTGCCTGGTTTTAGCAGAGGCACAAGGCGGCTGGACTTCCATGCAGCAGGAACCACTCCTTCACGCCACGAATTATTGTAGACGTCCAGAAGAGCATGCCGGGCTGTTTGACCGAGGTTGGCAAGAGCTGCGTACGTCACCCCGTCAGGTCCGGGCGATGAGGAACGTCTGCACGCTGCCAATGCTGCTTGCAACTCCTCGATGGAGAACAGATTGTCCATACGAGAATCCTTCGAGATGACGTCATAGGGATCAGGTGCGGTGAATGAGGATGGTTGGCCGGCAACCCTCAAACAGAAGTCCTCCGCTACGTCGATCTCTCGCCGACCTTGGTAGAGAGCCAGGCATTTGAAGGGGTGGCGTTGTTGCGGCGATGTTCGAAGACCGCGCACCGTCCTCCATATATATGACAGGGGTTTATGTGGGTCAAGGGAATCACAAAAAGTCTTCCACCTTAGAGACTGCAGTAAGTTGATCCGACGCTGGATCTTCTTCTGTATGCGTCTCGACTCCCTTAAGTCGTATATGGACTTGGTGCGCCGGTAGCGTCGTTCAGCGCGACGGCGAATTGCTCGGAGGCGTTCCAATTCCGCTTCGAATTCAGAAAATTTTGGTATAGGCCTAAAAACGCTTGTGGCCTTTTGAGCAGCGTCATTAATTAGCTCTTCGATGTTTCCAGGTATACAGTTCTGAGAATTTCGACACATCTGCTCCATGAGGAGTGTGTATTTCGGCCAGTCGATGCGTTGAACTCTGGTATAGTGTGACTTGCCGATGCCTTCGACCTTAACATATGTTGGAACATGGTCACTACCATGCGTTTCGTTGTCTGGGAACCATTGCACACTGCTACTGAGGGATCTTGAAACAAAAGTTAAGTCCAGGCAGCTGCTGTAAGTCAATCCCCGCAGAAAAGTGGGACTTCCATCATTTAGGCAGCAGAGTTCATGGTTCGACGCGAAAGTTAGTACACGTCGTCCTCGGCAATTCATCTTTAAACTTCCCCATAGCGGATGATGCGCATTGAAATCGCCGGTAACAATCCATGGTCCAGGTGTCGCTTTTAAAATTGCACTTAGTCTTGCGTTGTTAAATCGGCTCGAAGGTGAAATGTAGGCACCTACGAGCGTGAGTGTGACGTTCTTGCATTTTACCGTCAAGCATACGTACTGATTGTCGTCATCAGGTGCCACTGGGTGTAAAACATAAGTGAAATCACATCTGACATAGACGATGACTTTGCTGCGGTCGCTACAGGTGTCAGACATGAAAGCTTCATATCCTGATAAACGGATCGCGCTCTCAATGTTTGGCTCACAAATAACTATGATTGGAAATTTGTTCTTAAAAACAAAGGGACGAAAGTCCGAAATGCGGGATTTAAGGCCACGGGCATTCGACTGGAAGATAGACGCTTCCTTGACTTGTTTAAGGAACGAGTGCCGAGGAGCAGCCATGGTGCTTCTCAAGACTGGTCAGTACCGGATTCAGCGCATCCAGTATCTGAAGCGCACCTCGAGCCGCCGGAGTGTGTATGGACGTCAGGAGAACACGGAACGTGTTCATAAGGGCCCTCATCATGGTGACAACTTGTTTGTCGTCTTCTTGGCGGCTGTCCGAAGGTGAAGCATGATTCGGCGAGCGTGCGTCATGTAGCTTCTCCGCTGGTTGGTCTAGCCTCGGCAACGGAGGCCACTCCTCGCGTGAGGCAATGACATTCGAAGTTTTCTGCGTAGGATCCTCGCTGCTAGTATTGCTAGTTGTCTGTGGAAGTATGTGGACTGTCGGCGGACGCGGTGCATCCTTAGCAATAGCAGTAGGTTTCCTCGAAGATCTCCGGCGATGTGAACGCCGGCGTCGCACCTTAGCGGCAGCCTCCCTGTGCGACGAACCATCCCTGACCATTTGCTTCAAGACTTTCATCTCCTTTTTCACACGTGGGCAATTCTTGGAAGATGCGTCGTGAGAGCCTTGGCAATTGGCGCACTTTTGGTTTTCTGCACGACAGGCGTCGGAGCTGTGTGACCCAGAGCATCGTGAGCACACGGCTGTCTTTGTGCAAACTGCACTAACGTGCCCTATCCTTTGACACTTCCGGCACTCAAGCGGCTTTGGCACAAAAGGTCGTACTACTTGTCGAAAGTGACCGACCTTGACGTGTGATGGTAGGCTGTCTCCTTTGAAAGTTAGCTTCACGCAGTTCGATTTCCCTAGTCGACGGGCTTGCAATATGGCAATTCCCTCTGTCGCCGGCTTGATGAGTATAGGCAGGTCGGCATCGCTTATGGAATTGTCTACATCATATACAACACCGGCCGTAGAGGTAGGTTCATCTTGTTTGAAGCAGCGTACGTTGATGTTCTCCAGCACATTGACGTTACTCAAAACGTCTAGCGCGCTGCGGTCCGCGACATCTATAGCGAGAATGTTCTTACGGGCGTTGATTCTAACATCTTTGATCTGGCCCGGAGCAAGGGCCTCTAGCGCCACAGATGTAGCCTGACGGTTGAGCCGGTTTATATTGTCGCTCGCATCCACAGGCACGAATAAAATTGTGTGCTCCGATGACTTTCGCGTCGGGATCACAGTAGCCTTACTTGCGGAAGGAGATGTCCTGATGAGTCTTCTCTTTGCTTTGCGCTTTGCTACGGGCACGAAGTCACTGTCATCCGAGGTATCATCACTGGTCGCTGAGTAGATCACAGTGTCCTCGCTGTCAGTGTCACTCGGGTGACTAGACCGCTTCCTGGGCGCGGCCGCTGTTGACGTGGAAGGACCCGGCACCCCTCCAGGTGACTGCACATCCATCGCCGTAGTTATGGGAGCGGCGTCTCCCACAAAGTAGTCAAGGTAGAAGGCTAGCGCGTGGGCGCCAATACACGATGACTCATTCCATTTCTCGGGCACACGCATCTGGGGCTCTATTCTTGACACGCATGGCGGCTGCATGGCCGTCATTATTCGCCATGTTGACTCTGCGATTGGCTGTCTAGAGGTCACGTGTTTTGAAATTTGTGCCACGAAACGAAAGTGTTACAAAATGCAATTTAGCTTTTTCGTCAAGATGACGAAGCGATGCCTCATTCCGTTTCTGGTGGTCATGCATCCTTCCTAATGAAGCAGACAATGGCTTGTACACAGACGACGGAAGCGATAGGCGTTTTCGACGGAATAATCGAACGCTTTGAACGAGCTGCTTTACTCTTACTAAGGATGAAAACTGCATTGCTATATCAAGAAGGTTAGTTTCAGTACTACCATTTCAGTTTCTTACACAAAACGTCCAGTTTGCGGCGCGTTATGAAAGCAAAACTTAAGGTCCCTTAGCAAAACTGGGCCATCAGCGCCATTTTGTACGCGTTGGGCTCACGTCACACTTGAATAGATGTCAGACTGATGACAAAGAAAATGACGATCTACCATGCGTACCGTTTCAAGGAAAAGAAGCAGCGGCCGACGTGAGTATATCGTAATCGCTCTTTCCTGACCAGCGCGTGCAAGTCACTGGTCTACTGATCATAGTCGAGAATGTATTCACCGATGTTCCAAGCAAAACACCTCGTCCAGTGCAGGCTGAACCTTACCACGGATACACCCGTAAACATGCGGCCGTATCCAATAATACCATTTGCTCCCCAAGAATGGGGACAAAAAGAAATATGAGAAATGGTACAAGGACCCATAGAACCAGCTGAGTCCGCCTACAAGTAACCTATAGTTGTTGCCAAGAAAAAGGATGGGACTGCGTATATGCATTCATATCAGGAAATTTACCAAGATATTGGTGAATGACAACGAGCCTATACCTCTCGCGGTTATTATCTTTGGACAACTGGGGAACGCACAGTATTTTTCGAAGTTTGACTTTGCTAAAGGTTTCTGGTAGGTGCCCATGCATAGAGCGTCGAAAGAAATGACAGCTTTTGCTACGGCATCAGGCCTGTATCAGTTTCGCTTCATGCCGTCTGGCATTAAAACCGCCCCAGCTGTTTTCAACCGCCTTGTGAGGAAAGTCGTAACAGATATACCACATATTTACTACTACTTCGACGATGTCCTCATTGCCATTGAAACATGGAACGAACACGCGGCTACACTTGAGTCCTTTCTCCAACGAGCTCGAGAATCTGGATTGGCAATTTGGCCAACAAAAAGTGAATTTGGTCAAAGGTCACTGAAATCCTAGGCCTTCTCGTTGGAAACGGTATCATCCGACCGCAGCTCGAAAGACTTGACAAAATACGGGCTACGAAGCGTCCACAGACGAAAAAGTAAGTACGCTAGTTACTCGGACTGGCGGGCTATTACAGAGACTTCGTCCACAATTACTCCGATGTATCTTACGCGCTCACTCAACTAACCAAGAGGTACTAACAAAGTCATTTGGGGAGGACGTGAACAAAAAGCCTTTGACGGACTCAACACCTTGCTGTCTACGCCACCTATATTCAGTGCACCTGATTTTTCCAAGCCTTTCGTACTCTGCACCGACGCATCATCGACTAGTACCGGTGCCATACATGGCAGCGTCATGAAGGAATTCTGCACCCAGTGTCATGCACGCCGCCGACTACAACCACGAGAAGTTGCATATTCGACAATTGAGCAAGAAGCCCTAGCTCTTACGTGGGCCGGCCAAACGTTTCACATCTACTTGTCTGGACGCACTTTCACATTACAGAGCGACCACACGCGCTCTGTAATCTGAGCAGCCGTGTTTTGCGCTGGAGCCTCATACTTATGGAGTATGACTTCTCGGTTGAGTATTTTAAATGCAGCGAGAATGTAGGAACGGACTATATGATCCGATTGTCAAGCCCATGAAGAGTGTCTGTGGAAACGAGGTGTTTTAAAAGAATGTACTTCAAACTAGTGTAATTTTAATGTTGAACAATATTTCACGGCATGCTAACTTTGTGAATTCTTTATATATCGTCGTGTTGTGTACTTCTAAATGTTTTCATACGTGCCGAGTGTGCGGTGCCCGGAACTGTGGTGCAGTGTTGATGCGCCTGTAGTGAGTTGTGGTAGGGTGGAATAAGGTGTATCAAGTACCCTCAAGTTCTTTGAACGTAAGGAGTACAAGAAACTATGTTAACTGTGACGCTGGCAGCACTGAACTTTCCAGAGCTGGACAGGTGTCTGTGCCAGCCCATGTCGTGTAAATAATGTCTAAACACGTAACACACAGTGCAATAAAATTTATTGCTAAATGATACTGTGATTAATTCCAATGTTGAGCACCTACTCATCCCTTCCTTCGACACATCTAGTAATTAAAGGACCTTTTAAACTGCAGAGGGCAGCACAGAAAAATATTATGTCACTTATGGTTCTTTTTGATCCTGCATTATTTTATAATGCATTATTTTATAAATGCATTCATTCTGTTCATGTCCCTTTCGGGGTGTATGTGCATAGACGCAATTCTTCTGGCTTGAGGTACTTCACTTTCACTGAGCTGGGACTTTTCTGTAACGAAACAGCAGGTAAAATAAACAGACGACTGAAATTCGGCAAACAAGAGAAGTAATTTTATGGCGAACCTCTTGTGAAAGAAGGCAGATTGAATTTGATGCCTTGAACGTCAAGATTTTGGCTCAGCACAAAACCTCGGTCGGTCATTACTTCATCACCTGAGCATCGGAAATCATCCAGGCCACGCTGACCCATTATATATTTGTCGGAAGCCCTTCCACCAAATGCGCGAGACACAAACATCACATAGCCATTCCGGGCAATGGATGTAAGGAGCTTCACAGTATTGTACGCTTTATAGCTGCTGTAGGTTTGAGCGCCATCAAACAGCTTCGTTGCCACTGAAGGAGACCTTAGAGCCGCCTAAGATGCAGGTTGTTTGCTCACAACCATTCCGAGTAATAGATTTTGGCATGACATGGTCGCGAAGTCCAGGTTGAAAGCCAATGCGCAGCCAACCAAGCCAATGAGCAGCGACGTGAATTATGGTCGTGCGACTGAAACGCACTACTCGTCCTGCAGTGGACATAAAAATAGGCTGATTATGATCATGATGATTGAAGCGCTGCTACATCTCGCGGGACAAAACACTAGTTTTTGAAATGTATCTAATACGTCTCCAATAGAAACAGTTGAAGAAGTACAGTCAATCCCATTAGAATAGGAAAATGTTAAGTCACAGGCTGTTTGCTTTCATCCACGAATAATTATGACTACGAAACTGTGTAGCCTTTCTGAACTTTGCACGTAGCTATGCGTGCTGAGATATGCCGATATTATATTATCGTATTTAACACTGTAGTGTCGTCAAAACTCTTATGCGTAGCCATAAAAAGTAATTGCTATACATATAGTGTTAACCTTACAAGATATGGAAAAGGTTGGGGAGTGTCTATACATGCTATGTTACAGCTGTACATGGTATTGCTCGTTGTATTCCAGCGGTACAGCATGCCGGCAATATCCAACACTTGCAAGACTAACCTGCGTACAATTCAGAGCATTCAAGCCCAAGCCCTTAAGATATGTCTTGGCTTACCACGCAGTGCGTCAACGGCTGAAACCATTACCATTGCGCAGGATTTCCCAATCACGACGCACATTACCGTTGAGACAATGCGTACTCATCTCAGACACTATGCTAGGACCCATTCCCACCACCTGGTCAGCCTCACTGCTGAAAGGCCCTGCTCGACATTTAGCGCTACTGTCAGTGGATATCGTCAATCGTTTACTTCAGGGTACGCACCTGCGACCAAGCCAGTGCTCCGTGGTGTTTGAGCCGTCCACAAGTACATATAACGATTCCAGGACTACAGAAGAAGTCAGATCTACCGTCCCCTGCTCTAAATCAACTGAGCTTACTCCTCTTGCATGAAAAGTACAGCAACCACGTGTACATCTATACCGATGCATCGACTACGTCGTCCAGTTCTAGTGTTGCGGTGGTTATACCAACGCGAGGAATAGCACTTCGGTTCAAGACATCGCCTGTCAAGACCTCAACGGCGTCAGAACTAACGGCTCTGCGTCGTGCACTGGAATTAATTGATTCTGAAAGACCTAGAAAAGGGTGTGTGATTTCTGACTCAAAACCGGCATTACAGTGCATGCAGTCAGTTCTCCGACGCGGATGTCATGAACAGCTGACATACAAAACCGTGAAACTTCACCATCAAGTCCAACAAAAAGGCCGCGAGGTTGTTTTTCAATGGATGCCTGGTCATTGTGGAATCAGTTGCAATGATTCCACAGATAACGCTGCCCGCACATCACACCAAGAAGAGCACAGCGTTCCAATTCCGCTTTCGAGGACAGACGCCGCAAGGCAGCTTCGACACTTGACACGCAGTCTCTCACTGACCGAGTGGAACTCGCCAAATTTAAGAGTTACACGACTGCATCGAGAAAACCTCTCACTGCAACTCCGACTTCCATTCGGACTTCCGGGACGTGAAGTTTCGCTTCTATGTCGGCTTTTGGTTAGGAGTTGCCTTCACAAAGGCATACTTTACAATTATTGGAGTGACCGACAGTGGAGCATGGAAGGTCTGCGGCATCGACGAAACTTTCGACCACCTGCTGTGCCACTGTCCACGATATGCCACAGAAAGACAAGAACTTGCTAACGCGCTAAAAAAACTGGGCAATCGGATGCTTTCCGTGCAGGTTCTGCTGAAACAGCGCCCCCATCGCTCGTCGGCCCATAAAGCGGTGAAGGCACTTTTGTGCTTCTTGAGGAATACGGGTTTGTGTCAACGTCTTTGACTATTAGCGCAATAACACAAGTGTCAGCGAACTCACCGGTAATTTACTTCTTTCCTTCCCTCCTCTCTCTCTCTCCCTGTCATCCGTGTGTTCCCCTTTCCCATTCTCCCGGTGTAGGGTAAAGCCCCTTGATCTTGAAAGTAGCGACACTCTCCTCCGCGCGCCCTCTTTCCTCCTCAATTCTCCTCGCCCGCAGGCTGCGCGCGCTGCGCACGGCACGCTATTGTGCCTGGGCTCTGTAGTTTCCAAGCATAGCACCTTTTGTAATGTAGGAAGGCAACCCTGGTAGACAGCAGGAGAGCTTCCAAGATGGCTGCGATGTAACACAAATAAACCTGTGTGCATTCCCGACACAATCGCTCGTAATCAGTCGTACTACTCCAACTACGACACGTTACAGGCTCCCGCGGACGGGCCGCAGAATTCGATGGAGGCGCATTATTTCGGGCCAGTTGCGCGCCCCAGTGGCGTAGAATATTTTGAAAAATGGTGATAACAGCATGGAGCATGCTGAAGGCAACGTTTATGAGGAGGTTGGTTTCATCTTAATTAAAGCCATGTGAATGACACACACTGATGTAAAAGGAGCTTTGAGGCGAGTTCTATACTCCAGTTATTTTTTCTGCCACATGATGCGCTGCTTTACTTTTGCATCTGATCTAGTATTGCTTGTGGCAGATCGCTCTATGTTTGGCAGTTTTTTCTTGTATGTGTGCGCATGTGCACCGCAGGTATTATATTCAGTGTGCCTTCTTATAATGAATTACTGGCGAGAGCATCGTCCGTCCATGTGTTCGTCTCAATGTCAAAGTAGCTTTTGCGCTGTGGTTTCTGCATTGAATAGGACGGTTGCGCAATTTCAGTGCGATGAAGCGGTGCCGGCAGCCACTCATCACTCACAATAACAGAATCGGAGGAAATATACTTGCAGATTATTTTTTAGGTGTCGGTGTCAATGAAGCTTAAAGAATACTCGGTCTACTTATGGCAGAAGGCATTGTATATTTTTAGGCAAAAGAAACGCCTCTGGAAAAGGTATTTTGATAGTTCACACCAACATACCGTTAAATTATGTAGTAGGGTAGTTACAATTGTGATTTTGATTAGACATCAGGAAAACACTTATCACACATAAAACAGAAAGAATTATCAGTAAGATGCTTTATTTTCGTGCACGCGCAAAAAACGTTATTTGACAAAATACAGATAACGTAGAAGAGTATCATATAATATTCGGAATGAGAAACAGTCCTAGCGTACAAATATGCCATGCAGTACGGATGGCAGCTGCGAAAAAGACATGCTCAAGAAAGCACAACAGTGGTAACATTACGCCATGGCACAAACCTACACCGTTTAATACACGATAAAGCAGTATCAGTGCGGCCGAAAGTTGACGGGCAATTGGTTCTTGCGCTCAGAGCTTGTCCTTTCCAAACAGCGGCTCTGTTGCGATCAAAACGACACTCCAGGTGTAAGAGATAGCACGTTTTCTTTTGAGCCTAGCCACTATTTGCAAAGAATATGCCTTGCGCGGATGCTCAGGAGATTCGTTTCATATTGGGTGCGCATGCACAATCGACTCCTTAATTTTAAGAGCTCTATAGTTGGATACAGCCCAAGAACGAAGTGGCAAACACCCCTCAAAGCGTGTCTTCCAACCAAGGGTATCGACCGTTGGTCATGACGTCCTGCTTAATCCCCTAGCGGGACATCGCAGTTGGCTGGTACGAGCTTCTTCGCAATGCCATTAACGGCAACATCATTACCATTGGCCGCTGCCATTTACCGAATTCAAGATAAATGAGGTAAAAAGGGTTTTGAGTTCTATCCGAGTGTAGTTGATGAAAAGCGCAAGTGACATTTACAAAATATCTGTATATATGCAGTGAACATTGGTGAGCTTGCTTCATATGCCGCACAAAAAGCTGACTTAACTGGTATAAGTGGCGTAGCGAGTCTGGCGTTTGACTGCTAAGCATCCTTCGAAGGCTTAGGTAAAGCATTTGACTTAATAGAGGCAGCTGGAGCCCCTTTACGTCTTTACGTCACCCACTCACGCATGCATGGCAGCCCAGTTCAAAGCAAATTCAAGAACTGAAAAAGATCACCAGGTGTCCTTAGCTATAGCCAAAGAGACTCGAATGCGAGTCTTGTAAAATCTACTGTAATTCACTTCAATCCACACTAATCCACCTTCACGCACTTTATTCGACCTTAACCCACTCTAACCCTCCTTAATACACCTTGATAGACCTTAATCCACCTCAATGCACCCTAATCGTCCTTAATACACCTTATTCAACCTTAATCCACCCTAATCATCCTTAATACACTTTAATCGGCCTTAATACATCTTAATCTTCCTTCATGCATGTTATTCGACGTTAATCTACCCTAATCCTCCTTATTATATCTTGATCCACCCTAATCCAGCTTAATCCTCCTTAATTGACCTTAGCCCTCCTTACTTAACCTTAATCCACCTTAATCAACTTTAACCACCTTAATACAATCGTTAATCAGTCATGAATTTACTTTGCTAATCATTAATAATTTATTATACACGGCTGGACATGATTTGACTCGCTTCTGGCCTTCATTAGGTCACGTTACTTTCTGTACCTCAAACGCTCACCTTGAAACATATCCAACTAAGGGTCTCGCCTTAAAACGTGGACTAGCTGGCGCTCATCACCTGCAATACCACGGGTATAATTGCCACTATTTTTGGGGGCCCTGCATTCATTGTATTTAAGTGACTGACACACACATCGAAGTAAGCTCTAAATAGCTCCTCTACAAGCTGTTATTTCGATTTTCAGTAAAACAGGCAACGGATCCTAGCAATCCCGAAAAGTGCGATCGAGAGGCTGTATCTTCGGGTATATTTGTTCAGTGGGAAGCAGAATCTATAGTGCTGCATTTCCGATTGAATAAGAGTTGACGACGTGCGAGGTGATGGAGTCCCAGCAGAATATTCAGCATTCTGAGGAGAACCCCATTTTTATGCAACGTACAAATTGCCGCAGCAAAAACGCTAATGAGCAGGCCAGAAGAATTGAAAAAAAAAATGCAGCATTAGGGGATGCTTTGATACGAGCAATAAGAAAGGCGCCTTACCTCGCAAACAACACTGTTCCTTGCCGGAACAAAGTTCTTCCGGCCAATGTTGTGCAGTCACTGCTTCATGAGCAAGCCATCACGATTTCCTTGCGGTATCTCAAAAACTGCATAGCCATCATCGCGCTTCTTGCTGCAGTTATATGCGCAGCGGCACGGCATAGCGCCAGCAGACAGTGTACGAAACAGAGTGCAATGTTAGCGTGCGACGTTCTCTATACGCCGAGCCAGGCGAGCTGAGGCACAAAATGGCGCGAATGAAAAAGCAAAACACAAGCAAAACGCAAGCTCCGCTCGTTTCCAAGGGCAACGGCAGGGAGACCAATCATCGTGCAGGAAAACGGGCGCAAGACCGTCTGTCGCGGAGGGGACTCGCGAGGGGCGAGGAGGAGGCGAGGAGGTCGCGCACCAGAGGCATAGTACAAAGAGTGGCGGTACTTTCCTACATCAAGGGACTTTAGTGTAGGCTAGCCCACCGGACATTATTGTAGTTAAACTCCATGCCTTTCGCGTTTTTCTCTTTCCTCCCTTCCTCCTCCTTATAAGATATGTTCAGTGACAATATTTTACAACTGCCTATTCACTAAATATTATGCTTTAGCTATGTTTTCAGTAACACAGAAAAACTACAGGTGGCACGCGTGCTGTGCTTTTTGTGAATATGTTTTTTCTGTGGTTTCTGTGGTTTTGTGAAAGTGTGGTTCTTGTGAATAATTTCAATGTAATGTTAATGTTATCTTAAGACCGACATAACAGATGTGTGTTGGTGCTAATGACACATGGATATGCTACTGGGTCAAAATATAAGTGAACTCATTGCTCTTAATTCTGTCAAAACTCTCAAGGCTTACCAGTGCTACACGTGTGCCGTTATAAAATGAGTTCTATAAATATAGATGGATATAGATGGATGGATATAAATATAGATGGATATAGATGGACCTATAAATATAGATGGATTCATGTTAGATTGTGACGCGATATTGTGGCGAATATTCTCACTTACACGCTTCATTTGTATTGTTGCAAGCTCAATATATGCGATGTCATAGCGATGTGATGTGAGCTGGCGTAGTAAACTCCTTGGCGCAACTAGCCTCGAACGGCACATGTTGATTTTTTCCGGCCGAGAAGTTGGCCCTGCAACATGTAGAGGGCGCTGCCATGCCTCCACAAGCCGCCATTACAGGACGTATGAGATTCGATGGTACCATCGCTAAAATGCGTTCATATACCATGCACATCGCCCCTAGGCGCCAACGGTTCGCAAACATCGGCGCATGCCGAAGCAACGAAGCGTCCGATAAGAAAACGTTGTGTAGCGACCAGCTGCGTTCACCAACAGTCGTGTTCAGACCTGACCCGGGATGTTCACCGAAGACCCCAAACGTCGGAGTGTTGCGTCACTCCTCCTCGCCTGTAAGTTCTCTCGCAGTGAGCCGTGCTCCAATCATCGTAGCCTGTACTCGTTACGTCGTCATCAAGCTCGTGTTTCCATCGAGCGCGCTGTGGGCCGCGGGCGTTGCTCTCTGTAAGTGCCCTTTTGTTGTGAGCAACCCTTGCGGCATCATTTCATTGTTCTCGAGTTATCCTCAATTAAACCAGTTATATTTCTCTCTGGTTCCTGATCGTTCAACAGAGGCAACAATATTTGCTAGTAGCCACGCAAAAGCTCGGCCAACCAGACGGAAAGCCCCCCCACCTCCGGTAGTCGCAACACCCGACTCCAACATCTCCCACATAGACTACTGCTCGGTGCCTCCTCTCAAGCCCGGTGAATGAGTTGACTAATTAAAAATTCACTGATAGTTACGATAGTACCTCATGCGAAATTTGAGCGATGCTGTATACTTGATTTCATTTCGTCATATATTAGCTGGCGCGGACAATCTGTCTCCTGCGGCACGTTCCAAACGGAGCGAAGTGTGGCGCGACTGCCTCTCAAATCTGAAGATCGCGAAAAACAGCGCGTGGGTGACACGTATACGTGATTCACAACAGCCGCCGCAGACAGAATTCCGACCATGCAGTGCTTTTTTTTTTTCATATGTCGTCGGTGAACGAACGACGCGCACTACTCTGGCGCCATCTTGTAGCCATCGTCGCCGCAGAGCCCATCTTTCGCGGCCCTACGCGTACGCTTTTCTTCTCACCCTTTCGCCATACCCTTCTCGTCCGCTTTCCGCCTGATGTTTCCGCTGCACCCACCTCCTCCGCTTTTCTCGTGGCGCTCTCTTCGGTATCACCGTCTGTCTTCCCCCGCTCCGCTGCGCATTCGCCCTTTTATCCTTCGTTGTGTTCGTTCGCTCGGTTACGAGGGGCGCAGAAGCTGGCCACTGGAACGGGCGCCTACGAGCTACGCTCTAAAACAAGTAACCGTTCTCTCATGTACAAAATATCCTGATTTACTCAGATGACAATTGCACTGGAGATGTGCTGCGCTCCGGACATTGTTCACAATATGAATGCTATGCGTCATCGGCTAATCCCGCTCGGCAGCGTTCGGTTCGCGAGTATACGACCACTCTTTTGACTCATGCAGCCAAAGCCGCCAGGTGTATTTCGTAGCTTGTTCACAGAGTACCCCGCTTCATGGATTCCAGTCACTTTACCCGCAACCATGTTCCGTGGTTGAGCGTAAGCCCCAAGCAGGTTGTTTGCAAGACAATGATTTTAAGTGGCCCAAATTACTCATAAAACACTATCGACGGCCTAAACAAGCCATTCGCTTCTAAGCTTTGAATTGCACAAACTAATGAAAATCTAGGCACACTGGTGTTGTATATATTTCATGTCACCTTTCTAACCTATGCTTGTTTAAAGTGCATAAAATAGAAACATTATGTGTTTTATGGCACCGGTAATGCGTACCTCAGTTAGGAAAAACGTCATACAGTATTTTTGGAGCTTCCCCATCACGAGTGCTCGTGTGCTCGCGCGACATGCATTTTAAAACACGGAGCTCGCAATTACGGCTCATGATTCAAAGTGCCTTATAGATAATTTTTTTATTCTTGTCCTGAACTGTAAATATTTTATATTTTCACCACTCCTTTCTGTTGTGCCTACTAGGCCTTGAAAATATGTAAAATAAATAAATAAATAAATACACCGAAAGTATTAGACACATATTGTTATTTTTGCAGCCCTAAAGCTTTCTCTAAAGAATACGGAGAGCAAGTTTGCAAAATATACTTAAGTTCTTCACTCTTGTACCCAATAACCATACAAATTGCAGTCGCGACCCTTACAAAAATGGGTTTGACCTTTCAGTCACCCGCGAGTCACCAACCTGTCACCTCCCTGTGGACTCGACCTTCCTGTATACCTAATCTGCAGATTGTCTGCAGACACCGAGCAGACATCCAGCGAACTTGTTTGTATAATGAGCGTGCACGCCCAGTACGTGATTGTCTATATGCGTATATATTTATATATATTCTGAACCATGACAGATTTTATCATTATGGTTAGTTTTGCCATTTCTAGATTGCGAAAACTCTGCCACTGATTGCTATAACCACAGTTTGACAATGGCAGTAACCTAAGGCAATTTATTAATAATAATTGAAATAAGGTAATGGCTACATAACCTGTATTAAATACAGCAGTTGTACTATAGGTCGATTCACAGCCTGGATGTAAGCATACATATATACTACGCCATGCGATCACCGAAACCGTGGTTGCTTTTATTGCCGGCCACCAGACGGCGGCACCGGGAGCACGGGAGGGCCGGTAAAATTACAGGCAATACTATTTTCCCGTCTTCAGCTGGCGCCCTGTCGTTAGATGTGCGTGCGCGCTGCATTGTCGCTGGCCGATTTCATAGTTTATTCGTGTTGTCACGTGATTTATTGACGTGTAAACGTCAAGGAACGGCGAAAAACGTCAGGCGAACGTCAAGAAGTGGCGCGGCGACAAGCAGCCAAAATCCAGGCAAACGCAAGCTGGGGGCGCGTGGTTACCACCAACACTGTGGCTTGCTTGCTTGCTGACTGCTTCGTCGTCGTCTTGTCTTCTTCATTACACTGTCTATGCTGTGCAGACAGAAAACGTGCTGCTCACAGGCAGAAATAGCTATGAGCGCACTAGAACTAGCGCAGTAATTTTCATCGGGCACGTACATAACTTGCACGTCTTCAATCGCTTCGACATTGCCTAGACATTCCCCTCGGAGCAGCATGAAGGGGCATTGAAACGGGTTGCAAACGAAAACGGTGCTGTAGCCCTGCTTGATATCAAGTCCACTGTCCATTGAGCTAGCTGTATAAGTGTTTTCATTTCGCGATATATTGGCTGGCGCGGAAATATGTGTCATGCGGCAGGTTGTAAACGTAGCGAAGTGTGCCGCAACTGCTTCGCTAATCTGGCGATCGCGAGATCCAGCGCGTGATCGACGCGTGGGCGCGATTCACACCAGACGCCGCCGACAAATCTACCAAACGACGCGCACTACTCTGGCGCAATCTCGCAGTCAGCTTCACCGCACTACGCTTTTCTTCTCACGCATTCGCCATGCCCTCCGCTTTCGGCCTCACAGTTCCGCTGCTACCTCCTCTCCGCTTTCTTTCTCGCGTATTTCATCCCCTGCTGCGGTCCGCGTTCGGTTTCATCTTTCGTTGTGCTCGTTCGCTCAGTTCCGCCGGCGCCGACGCTTGCCGAAGAAACGAGAGCCTAAAGGCCCAACCACAGGCACGCTTCGCCACGCGCCGGCGCGCGCCGACAAGCGAATGCGTCGCTTCGCTTCGGCTAGAGGAAAAGGGCGCGCAACCACAGCATACAAGGCCTGACGCGTGCCGGCGCTCGCTCCTCAGCTGCGGTGCACTGTTCCATGACCATTTTGGTTTGGTACGGCCTAAAACAGCGTGCTGTCAAGTGGGCTTGCAACAATGTGCTAGTGATTTGTGTGCTATTGTAGATAGAAAAAGCACGTTTGATTAATGAATGTACGCCTGTCGCAACTGTGTATTTTTACCTTTGAAGTGACAACCAACGTTTACTTTTTTTTTCTAAACCATGAGAAACAATTAACACTGTCCACATGTCATCGACATCAACGCTTGCAGATTCAGTAGTGTTCGCGTTGCGCGCGTCTTTTATTCGTCGTCTGCCAGCACGCCTGCACGACCATGCCAGCTCTGTCCAGGAATAAAGTCATCCTGGTCATAAGGATGGCTGCGCTGCTGCTGTTAATGAAAAAAGAAAAGCAGAGACGCGAGCAGCGGCGTCCGCGCCGTTGGTGGGTTCGCCCTATTTTCATGGCGCGCAAACAGGAAGGTCTCTACCACACCGCGGTAAGTTGCATTTGCTATTCTTTTGATGGGCATCATTAAAAAATCGAACGACTAACGCCGTCACTCCTTGGCTGTGGCTTCCTGCTACTCAGCAAGATTTCGTGCCTTTGATTCGCAGGTATTCTCGGGCGATCGCTTTGGGAGATAGCTTCGCTCTCGCGAGACTTGGCGCTGTGCCAGTGTCGGAGTATACGGCTGATTGCATTCCTGACACTGTGCGAAGATTCCTATTTTGCAACAGTTGCAGCGATGCGGCCCGAAAGTGAAGTATTTTCAAGAGTTATTACCCGAGAATACCGACCTAGTTTTGTTGGAAGGCAGTTCCTGCTGGTAGCGAATTTTTGATGTACGCTATTGATATTTTTTTCTGTAAGCTTGAACCACTGTTAAGAGGTAGCTTAACATGGGGGCGCAAATAAATGGGAAAGAAGAAATTTTTTCTCGGCAACCACTGCACCAAATTTGATTAGGTTTCCAGCATCTAAAAGAAAAAGAGTTGGAAGGCAGTTACTGCTGGTAGCGATTTTTCGATGTGCGCTATTGATATTTTTTCTAGGAATTGGAACTTTTCTCGGAACGAGACCATAAAGTTTACTACTCTGTAACTCCGCAATGAAAAACAATATAACAATTCCGTAAACTACGTCTAATGGTACATCTAAAGCAGACAAGAATGATGTATTATGCAAGACTCTTAATCACACCACAAATATACGAGTCAGACTATTGCGATGACCTTGTGAACATTGTAATAAATTCACGTAAGATATTAATCGCTATATCAACTTTGTCCGCTTTGAATGTTCTAACGGATGCAGTTTACAGAACTGCGATAACTGTTTTTGGTGAGAGTTTGTGAATGGATTTGTAAACTTTGTTGCTTTTCAAACTTGCTGATTTGGAGCATTTAATATAAAAAATTGCATGTTCTCAAACAAAATTCGGCCTCCAACAGTCACTAGAATTTAACTTTCTCATAAATGCAACAAACTTTTAAAAAATAGGCCCAGGGGTTTTCGCGGAAAAGCAGCTTTTGTTTTGCATGTATTTGAATAGGCAGCATCGCATTTGGGCCTGAGCTAAAGGTTTCTCTTAAACTAAACATGGCTAAGATGGTAAACTACCCCTCTTCAATGTGTAGATTCGCCCACCTTTGCAGCATAATACTTGTTATTAGTGGCATTGCTGCATTTCTGCATACCTGCGAAGTTCACTGACAGAACTTGAGCCGGCACTTGCATTTGAGAGCCACACATAACAGTCTTGCCTTTGACAGAAGACATCACTTCGTGCAATGTATGACATGCTGTTTACAAGGGCAAAACCGCCACACTTTGTGGGAACAGCAATTCTGTTAAATTATAAATTTCACACGTGGAGGTTCATGCAAGATGTCACAGTGCTACATATGTTACCCTGAACAATTGGCGCTACTACAAAACTGCAGAATGTGCCGTTGTGACAAGTGTAGAGAGTTCCCCTGTGATTTCGAAATGTGCATATCAGCCCATAGCTCAACATTGTAAACACCAACTCAGCAAGAATAGTTGCACATGTATGCACACTTCCATGTAATAACTCAGCTTTCTGTTTTAACTGTTCACTTGGAGCACCAGTTTCATCAATACATCCAATACTTCAGGTTATGCTGGCGTAGCAGCAGTCACATGAAATAGCCAATGAATGGCTGCTGCGCATGCATGTCTACTTTCCTACACGAACTCCAATACTCGTAGTAGTCTAATATATTTAGTCGTGATGTAGTATTGATAAAAAGCTGTACAAAAGTTGGAAACCTTGATTATTTATCCCATTTGAAATGTGGTATTTGCATGCATGCATCCTTATTTAAAAAGGTAATTTATACATTTTAATATAATTTTGATAATTGGA
The DNA here is from genome assembly GCF_013339745.2 of Dermacentor silvarum. NCBI lineage: Eukaryota > Metazoa > Arthropoda > Arachnida > Ixodida > Ixodidae > Dermacentor > Dermacentor silvarum. Next base: position 65,825,478 of record NC_051155.1, on the reverse strand, counting down.
TAAAATAATGTAATGAATGAACAAGTGAACAGGCTAAAATATACGCACTTGTTTCGATTTCAGTTTAGTCGGAAACAGTTTAGTTCAGCAAAATTTTCACCCACACCTTCTTTTGTCAACAGATGCGTCGTATGCGTGAAAGGGACCATGGTTTTTTCTTCAAGTTCTTTAGAATGACACCAGCGCTGTTCGACACATTGTTGTCTTTTGTGTCAGCAGACTTGACACGGTGCCATGTCGCCAGGGACCCTCTGGAACCTGGTGAACGGCTGGCTATAGCCTTGAGGTTAGTAGACCTTTAGTTAAAGCATGCAGCTCAGCATAGCCAGAAATGTAAGATTCAAAAATACCTTTTGCTTACATTTACTTCTTTGCAGTTACCTGGCATCAGGGCAAGAAATTCCCTCAATTGCATTGGCCTACCGGGTTGGAATTGAGACGGCACGTCTATGCATTCACCTGTCCTGTCGCACTCTCTGGGCACGACTCAAGGACCACGTCATGAAGGTAAGTTAAAGCACTGACACTTAATACCAATGAACCTTGCTGGAACAAATCTCCATTGTAGAATCATTGCATAGGGTCATCCACTCTGAATATGCAGTTATTCTATGCTCTTGGTAACGTTGAAAATATGCCATTTGGTCACATTTATACAGATGCATGCTTGCTCAAGTGCTTATATGCAGAAGGCCTGTTGCAAGCAGAGTGATCAGTACGACCTGCAATTTAATGTTTTAATTTTAGGTAATGACATTTACCTATGCACTGTGATATGCATACATTAAGGTTTTTTGTGTGACAACTACTGCATGCAAAAATAGAAACAAGGTACACATTTGATATGTCAAATACAAAGTTACCATGATTGTAATTTATAGTAAGGCATTTTTAAGTGTTATAATATTTAGGAAACATAAAGCATTTTTTAAAAACTGAACAACCCATTAAACCTGGTTTCTGTAGCCCAGTAAAACAGGGGGTGGAAGGGCAGAAAAACCTGCAATGTGTGCCCATTGGTCATGCCACTTAAATCCAGAAATGCCATCAGTGGGTGGCCACAGAGAAGATGTATCGGAGGAAAAGAGAAGTTGTACGGGGATTACTAAGAGGAATTTTAGAATAAAGAATGAGAGGGTAAACTTTCATGTCTAATAAATTCGGATAAACCAAGTTTCAAGGGCTATTACTAAAATGAATGAATAAAATGATAAATGAATGCGCTTCTGAGAATTCAGCTGTTTGTTTTGTATGAACAGCTGGCCGAGTGCTTGTGATACATGACACTCATCAGGGATAATCAGCAAACCAGCAAATGGCTTGCCAGTATGAGGATCCAATGGGCTGTACCACTGGAATATTAGACAGCTGGACAACCTATTCCTAAGTGTATCTTTTTCGTAGCTGCTCACACCCGAGTGTGTTTTCCATTTTTAACTTTCGGTTCCCTTACCTGGCCCTCAAGGTGCTCAAACATACCAGCTTATTCTCCTGGACCCTGTGGAGAAGTCACTTGCATAGATGTTGCTGATGAAAGCAGTTGTTGTAAGGATAATGGCAAATCTCTTTTGTTGAAAAAAAAGGGGGTTCTAGGCTCAGGCCTTTCTTGTCTTCGCACTGTTTATTGCATCTGTGTTTCAAACGTAATACTGTATACCTTTGTTTATCACGTGACACATTTTGCAAAAACAGATCTTATTTGGCTCACTGAATTACTACTGTTTGCTATACTTGTAGACGCCTACCACAGCAGACTGGGCACATGTTGCTGAAGGCTTTGCCTCGCGGTGGCAGTTCCCCAACTGCTTGGGAGCTGTTGATGGCAAGCATGTCGCAGTCGTCTATCCTCGGAAGTCTGGCAGCACATATTTCAACTATAAGGCAAAAGCTCATGTGGATTCACTTTGTGGGTCCCTGGCTCATTTCATCATTGTAAGCTTACAGAGGCACTGAAGAGCAAAGTAGGTTTAGTTGTTTCAGTAAACTAGTATTCAACAGTTCCCAAAAGGACACTTTTAGTAAGGTTGAAAAGGTGCAAGAAATGAGACTTGTGGCAACACTGCCAAGAAGTCCTTGCACCAGCTTGCTGTGGTGTCATGAATTTTGACACTGTTTGTTTGGGCCAACTTTAATAGTTATCCCTAAATCTGGATTAAATTGCATTCTAATACAGCCATAGAAAGCCAACTGATGATGAAGCCAAGGAAAAGCCTAAGTGAATTTTTTTGTACTTTTTATTGAAGTGTAGGAATGATAAATTGAAGGAGAAATGAAATTGGATGAAAAAGACCACTTGTCTCTTGTGTTGCCACAAGAGTCGAAATCCCAAAAATGCATTGACGTGTGTAACGTCATGCTGACCTTACAATGCTGGAGTTTCTCCACAAATTTTAAATGATTGTTTGGGCCGTCATTTCCCTTTCTAGCAATCAGCATCTCGCCACGAAATGAACAGAGCTTTTAGATAATACTGTGGGTCTAAACTTATTCAGAGTGTCTCTTTAGTAACCCTAAAATCAGCCTCAGTGAATGTGTAGGGTGAGTGTGCATGCATTTTAAATTGCTGGTCACATTTTTCTATACGTTTTTTTCATTTTTCTATACACCTTTGAGACTGTGTAGGAGCTTTGCTAATTTGTTGCAGTGGTATACTTAATGAGGTAGCACAGGTCTTTTTCTATAGCATCGCAGGTTTTCGTTCACTGCATGAATGGGCAGTGCGATTATGGCATTGCAGGTTGCTTGCGAAGCACTTATCAGTGACTAGAATTTCTGTGGAATGCCACACTGCTGCCATAAGACACTCATATCACATACTCATGTCGTCATACCATCATCGTGTGATATTATACACATTGGACTGACTTAATGCCTATTTGCGGTTGTGCTCATAAGCCTGCGTCAGACGTCAAAAAAGAAAAAAAAAGAAAAGGAAGTGTGATAGAAATATGACCCTTTCATTCATTTTGGCCATATAAATGTTCATGGGTAGAGCTCTGTTAATTTATGTGCCGTGCTTGTTATTTCAGGGAACATTTTCCATAGTATTGATGGCAGTCGTTGACAGTGAATGCAAGTACATGCTGATTTATGTAGGCGCCGAAGGTCGGCTAAGCGATGGAGGGACATTCAAGAACTCTGGCTTTGGCCGTGCCCTCACTCATGGCCAACTTGACATCCCCTCGCTTGGGCGACTCCCGGGCACATCAACAAATGCCCCGTACGTCTTTGTTGGGGACGAGGCCTTCCAGTTGAGGAAGGATTTCATGCGACCGTTTCCAGCCAGGCACCTCAGCGATGAGAAACGCATCTTTAACTACAGGCTCAGCCGGGCAAGGTATGGTGTGACAGTGTTTCTCTGATTTCAAGTTCACATCCAACTACACCTGGTAGCCACAACTTCATGGTCCTTGTCAGCAAGTGTGGTGAAATGTGCTTACTCTCTGCAATGTCAAGCACTGCAGTTAGCGCCAACATGAACAGTTGGAGTAGGCATTGTACAAGTGGGCAGTGTACAGTGGTTACACAAAAAATGTTGTGGAATGTTTTATCAGAATTTTCCGATCCACATTCAGGATGTAGTCGTGCTTAAAATACATGCTAGAAACAGTAATAGGTGAACGCGATAGCAATTTTGTGCCGGCATTGATGGGAAGTAGAAGGCAAGTACGACTCTAGCTGTAAGAAAAGTAGTAATTTGTTTATCAAGCCAATGTTACTGCAGTTCATGTTTTCTAAAACACTGAATTATTTTTGCAGTAATAGGTGGTGTAATAATGTCAATAATAGGAACTAAAAATCTTACCGGCAAGTATGTGACTATACCGTATGGTCAGCAACATGTCAACAAAGAACGTCAAACGCAAAGTGAGAGAGGCTGAGACAATTTCATGGGTGGTGGCAGTGGAAAAAGAACCTTCTATGACTAACTATCTGAAAGGAAAAAAACGGAACCAGGAAAGAAACAATTTATGATAACTCATAAGGAACCTGCTTACTTTTCGAAGCGAGATCAGGGTGCCTGAGAACGCGTAGTTACAGAACGAAGTACACAAAAAACGAAGGCGCATGTGCTTGCGGCGGTAAAGCTAGGGAAATGGTGGAACATGTTTTATTTGAATGTGAAGAAATCTACCCAGCTGCTAGTTTAGGCTCCTCTGGCCTCCTGAAGCCCTTGGGTTCGGGGATAGCAGCGCGAAAGTGAACATGTCCGCAGTAGACTTTAGCAAGAGGTGATTGTAGGTTTGGTGGCAGAAAAGTAGGGAGACCACAAAGAACAGAGGCATACAAAAACAGAGTTCCTAGTAATGATTCAAAAAGTTTCATGCTGGAAATTTGTTTTCTCAAAATATAAGTAGCACATTAGGCAAAGCAATAATGAGCTTGCTGGAACAACCCACCACCCCGTTACATAGGGTACGCTCATAGCATCCATCCACCCACTAGGCCCAGCAACGGCTCCCTCCATGTAACATAAACTGATCTCGAAGGCCATGCGCCAGGCTTTTCTTTAGCCAAACAAAGCTAAGTGGGAGGATATGCCATTAGTGTTAATACTATTGCTTTGCTGGCACCCATTCATGGCTGAAATCATCGATGGCATTTTGTATCAGAGACCACAGAACTTTGGATGCTCCCTTGCAAACTGGCATGCATACGACAGCCCTCATATGCACCATGATACATTGAACAGCTCTGCTGCTCCACTCATTACCACGAAGGTAGCGCCCCTTGTTAGTGTGTACTTTGTTTTACTTTGTAAAATGCATAAAATAAACCACAAAAGTTTAATTACATAAGTACTGCAGTTTTAAACAATAACTATGCTCCACATTAAACAGCCGACTTGCGTATAGTAATCTCACATACTACATCCAAAGCTCCAAGGCCTAACTGCCTCGTTGCGCCTGTTGCGATTTTCTGTGTCCACTTAAAATTGTAATTGCCATTGCAGTCGTGAACAGCAATGCTTGATTGTAGAACCATAAATGTTTTTTTCCCTTTATAAATGTGCAACATGGAAATACTTGAAAATATGTAGTTATGTTTGCCATTGAGGTGAAGCGGTCTTCTGAAGTGACCATATGTACAAGGAGCCACCAAAGAAAGCTGGAAAGGCACCACAATATGGAGGAGCAAGCATCTACAATTTACAGGAAACTGAGCATAGCACTCTGTTTACAAAGGAACTTTACACGGGACGTGCAGCTGTCATTACTTTGCCACTTATGTTTATCCACATAGGTGCTTATGACCTGTTCGTAAGCCCCATTGCGTGTTGATTCTAATTTCATTACTCCAACTGTTTGTTTTATTCCTGCAGGCGCTGTGTGGAAAATGCCTTTGGCATTACTGCTGCCAGGTGGAGAGTACTGTTGCGCACCATCAACCTGCAACCGGAGAATGTTGATTTTGTTGTGAAAGCTGCCTGTGTGCTGCACAACTTTCTAACTATCTATAACCCGCAGGCCCACCAATTCCCGGATAGGGAAGATAGCTATGGGAATGTTGTTGCAGGAAACTGGCGGCAAACCATGCAAGGTGCAACAGGCAATGGTTTTTTTCTGTTCGGGCGATACACTCAAGGAACCACCACGTGGATGCAGCTGCTGCCAGGGACTTGTTCACTGACTACTTCTGGAGCAGTGCTGGCCAGGTGCCTTGGCAGTGGCACCAACCAGGAGTGTCCGAGGAGGCAGCTCTGAACCACATGTGTTAGCAGCAGAATGATGCATAGTGATTGTACGTTTTGTGCTGTTTGTGGTGCATGCTGGATGGTGCATTTCATGCTTCCGTAAACATCACTAACGTTGTTGGAGAAGACATACTTAGTATTGGTTAAGCACATTTACAAGGCAAACCAATTGGATCAAGCAATATATATACAGGGTGTTCATTGGTAAGTATTCTACGGAATTTTTAAAAATAGTCTGTGGCAGGTAGCATAATTCTTATCGTTGTGCTGGGTTATTCGAAGAGGTGGACATTAGTAGCACGAGAAATTGAAACACATATTAAAAGAATTACCAAAAATTCACCAATTAACTTCTTAGTTCATTACTTTACGACACACATCACAATTTACGAATTGTAGCCAGTGAGTTTGCAAGACGCACCCACTGGAAATGAATTTATAAAACAGAATTTTTTTAAACAAGTGGAACTACTGTGCACTTTTACGACGAGTTTGATGGCGCATATCTCCAAACTGGTGTCATTCAGGAAATTCATTCCAAGTGGATACGCCTCACAGGCTCACTGACCGCAATTCGTAAATTACAATATGTGCCGGAACGTAATTACCTAAGAAGTTAATTAGTGATATTTTGGTAATTATTTGAATATGTTTCGATTTCTCGTGCTACTAATGTCTGCCTCATCGCATAACCTAGCTCAACGATAAGAATTATGCTACCTGCCACAGGCGATTTCTAAAAATTCCGTAACACTTAGAAATGAACACCCTGCATATCTCAAAGGGCCCTTACATCACGAGTTACTGTACAAGTACTATATAAAGCCCGTAATAACTTCAGTGCAAGTTCTAGACGCACGACTCACCAGTTTGTGCACAGAGGGGCTGATCGAACAGAATTGTCAAGTATAAGGAGGCTTGTGCATGCTCTCCAATCTGATTTACTTTCATAGCCTGAAGAATGCAGTGAAAAGTGATATGAGTGCTTGCTGGGGGGCACCATACATAGGTGGCTACCCGTTTTCACATTTGCGAAGCCAAAGCTTTCCTGCACAGTATGGCCATTGCTATGGCTAATATTCACGCCTCCAACCTGCATAACATTTGTTTTCTGTGTCTAATTTACAAAACTTCGGAACTACGAGCAAGGCACATATATTGCATATATAAAATTTTTGCATCTCAGTACCTATACTAAATGCACCAAATTATTACTTTCATTCACGCTTCTTCAAGTGTTTCTTTGAGGTTTCACATCTGAATTCTCCAGAACTCTGAGCAATTATGTCTGCTTTCAAAAACCAGCCTGTGCAGTGCTCTACAGTCCACTGGCTTGTTCGCGTCAATGAGCTTAAACAATCTTAAGCATGCAGCATGTGCTTATTAATGCTTGAAGAGACTCTGAAACGACAGAAGTGTCTGTTATGTTATTAACATAAGCCCTTTAATGCATATTTGCAGCAAAGCTGACATGTTCAATGTCAGTACTTACAATTATTTTTGTGCCGCTTGCGTTTTTTTTTCACTTCAGTGCTTTCTTGTTACCTTTCTTAACAGTACCATCATCAAGGCCTCTGGCTGTTCATGGGCACAGCAGATAATTATTATATTCTTGTGACTATAACGGCAATGACGCTGGTTAGGCTAGACCTGATAGCAGGCTGACAGGCATGCCAGGCACAGCTTCAATTTCAAGACAACTGCACCATGGTGTACATTTCTAGACCAGCTGTAAAAAACCTCTTATTGCAGTTGTGCAAGAATTCATTTAGTGCGAGTTGCCGTTTCCACTTGAACACCTTTATGGAGCAAGCCATAAGTAGGCAGTTACCATGGGAGATGACGTGCATTAGGCACAATCATTTCTTTTGTAAATTTTTGTCATGTTTTGTGATCAGGTGCATGCATGGTTAAAGTTCAATCGAATGTTTCGGGCGAAGGTTCAGAGCTCATAGAAAGGAATGCACTCCAAGTAATGTACCAGAGCTCTTAGAAATGTATGGGCACCGGCTGGGACGTGCGGTTGGGATCACATTAAGTGAAAAATTTTTAAAAATTCAAATTAACCAAAGTGTACTGTGCTAGGTGTTGCAGAGTTTCTTCCAAAAAGTTGGGATTTGTGGAAGCTTTGTCAAGCCACTTGGAGAAACAAGAGGCGTGGGAAGGTGACAAAGGTCAGCTATAGTATACAGTGGCAGTGGTGGCTGATGGTAAATACAGGGGTTCTTGCATGAAAATAGGTGTACCAGTGTTGATAGCCTCAAAGGAACCGGAAGAGTCAAATTCAAGCCAAGGTTTTGGAAGGGTACTGAAAATGTGTTCCTTTCAATAATGAACCAGCGACATGTCAAAGAGAAGCGTTGCCAAGATTCATTCTCAGCGCATAAAGGACACAAAACTGATATAGCTAGAACAGACCTGTGGAGGTAAAAGGTCACTGGGGAGGACCCAGCACTGTAGGCTCGTAATTCTTACTTCAATTTTTCCAGTGGAGCGCCATTTGTCATTCCAAGGATAATGGAGATGTGGGACGTTATTTGCAGTATCTTTTCTGAGTCGCACCACAGTGATGAAAGCTGACGTAGGTAGAATGGGCATTATAGGACCCTCATGGGATGCTACTGCCAGAGCATGTGCATATTCATTTAAGGCCAGACCTTTGTGGCCTGGCATGCACAGTAAACAAACAAGATGTAAATATCTTGGGAGGACAGAATAGACAGTTGTTAATGGTTCTAGTCGCCTACTATTCATGACTTGTCTTCATTTTCCTCTCCTTTCTAGTTGCTTCTTTCACCACATGCATACACATATTGCTACAGTTTTGTCAACATGGTGAAAGTTTGTATCCCTTGTGTTTTAATTATATGTATGTTTATAATGATCAACTGGACAGTCATCTCGTGAACAGTATGTTTTTTTGTTTGTTAAGAAGCATTTTTCAAACCAAAACATGAGCAACTCTTGTCTTTCTTTGTGTTAGTACAAAATAAACATTTAAATGTGCACTTCTCCTTACCATTGAAAAGTAAGTCATATATAGCCCCTTAATATATGAACTGGTAAAAACCAGAAAAAAGATCTTTTCAACATGAGTAACTATTTTGAATTGACTACCATGTATAATTGTGTTGCACATTTTTGTAGTTGTGTATAAACCCTCTTGCAATGTGTTATGCTTTGTACATATTGGAATGTATTGCTTGTAAAATTGTAACAATATGTGTGATGTTATAAAACTGCCTTGTATAAATGCATCAAATGTTTAAAATGGTATTGCAGCACAATAATGGTGTTATTAGGCTTTTTATGCTTTAAAGGCCTACTAATTGAGTCTTCTGCCTGCAATGTTGAGTTAGTCATTTGTAGTAGATGCCTGATCGGGTTTTGGTGAACTTGTTCTGCTTACAGCATTTTTTGAATCTCTTTGAAAGGCAGTTTCCGTCACGAGTGCTGCGCAGTAATGTGAATGCAGCGATTTGTACAAAAAAAAGGTTGAATGCGTGAATTAATAAATGCGTTGTGTATAAGCTACCGTACACTGTTTTAGTAGCAAGGAGTCACAGAGAATAAGCATGGCCACAAGTATTAGGCCCTAATGGCCTGCTCGCATGCAAGAGCCACACGTCATTTGTGACCTGGTCAAAATATCGGTAAATGTCTATCGAAGTGCCCTTGCAAGCTTGGCACAAAATTAATAGCAAGTTTCATGTCATCCCGTGCGGCACGGATTTAATTTTCTTGGTTGTTTCGAAGCATCTATACTGTATCAGGAGGTGTCCATATTGAGCGGCTGGTTAATTGTAAGGCAACCTTTAATTGTGCAAAGTTCAGGATTGAGCAAGACTTTTTGACATCACTGAAATGACAGTGTCAGATATCAGAAACATGGTAGCTGCAAGGTTTGAATATGTGTCTGGTCCTTTGTCAACTCGCACTATTGAAGCATTTATTCAGGGCAAGACAATATAACGCAGTGCAAAGATGTATAATTGTTTCTTCAAGTTTGCAGAATAATTGCAGAATATCATACATTTTCCAAATTAATTACAAATCTTCAACGCACCTCGTGAAGAGCTTCTATCACCGATTCCTTTGTGCATGGAGACTTTTGTGTACCGATTCCCAACAAACTCATTCCCCTCACTTTCACACTTTCTATTTGTGCCATACTCAATAACTTCTGTACTCTGTTATTGAACCAGTACGGGACTCCGTAGCCAACCATAATTAAACCTCAGAAGGAATAGCAGGAAGCATAATCTGAGGCACATAGCATTTTATTGCACTTGTTCAATTCATATTTAACAGAAAAAGTGGCACACTAGAAAAATATTGCACAAAAGTTATTCCGCTGCAAAGGAATACGAACCATACGCTGAGGCACATAGCATTTTATTGCACTTGTTCAATTCATATTTAGCAGAAGTAAAAATTGTCAGACTAGAAAAGTATTGCACAAAAGTTATAACGCTGCAAAGGAATAGCAGGAACCATACGCTGAGGCACATAACATTTTATTGCACTTGTTCAACTCATATTTAGCAGAAAAAAAATTGTCAGACTAGAAAAAAATTGCAAAGTTACGCTGCAATAAAGTGAACTTTAAAGCGCCCCTAAACCACCTCAGATATTTTTTGAACATTTCAAGTAAACATGCGCATCGAGTTCAGAATGCCGTCACGATCAACGATGCCAAATGCTGCAGCGCTACGCGCCGCGGGAGCGCCACAAAATGAAAAAAAAAAAAATGCCGTCCTCCTCCCCTCGCGTTTCCGGTATCCCCAGCAGTCGTCACGATGTCAGCAGGGGGAATCTGGTGATGTCAACTGCGGAAATGATGTCCATTGGTTGAACAAGAACCTACGACTTCCGGTTAGTCTGCTAGCAGGTACGCGCGCTTTCTGCTCTTCCTCGTTGTGTTGCTCGTTTGTGCGCCCTTGCGAATTGGTTAATTACAGCCCGCAACGCAAGTGCCAAATCGCTCGCGTTCCACAGTCGTGCTTAACGGTCTGATTAGCTACGTGAACAGAGTGCAACAGTGTTGGCCTTTCCATACGTGCGCTTTGCATAACACGGGCTGGCACCGCAGCAACAGCGGGTAGCCGAGAAGCGCTGAATCCACGTCCATGTTACCGGCACGGTGACTTGTCGCACGCCGTTTGCCATTTGCGGGACGCCGTTCGACAGCGGTTTTTGCTCGCGAACGGTGAGATTTCCTTGCCATACGTAAAGAGGATAATACCGGGACTCATTTGTGCGGCAGCCTCATCGCGCTGATCGCTCGATGGCGCCGATATCGTCGCTAGGCCTTTTCTGGTTCCCTTCAAAGCTAAAACTGATGGCGCTTCGAATTGAAATACCGACGCTCACACGCCGCAATATTTTCTTATCGTTGTTATCGCTCTTCGCAATAATTGTACACAAAGAAGAAAAATACGGTGATATTAGCGGCGCCGTTGGCTGCGATGCAAGCACAGCCAAGCCCCTCGTCTCCCGGCGGTAGCCGTGCACTGCAGCTGAGCTGCAGCCGATGTTTTCGTTGCCGGTGGTGGAGGCACGCAGCTTCGTGGTCGTCGATTAGCCCATTGATTGTGCAGTGGGTGGGGCGCCAGCCGAACTGCCGTCTACTTTGGACACCTCGCGCGGCAGACGTTCTACGGCACTGGCAGCCGGTTCGCCTTCAGTATATGTGCCGCTAGCGAGGGCTAAAGCCCCTCCATCCATGTGCCACCGCCGCTTTTCGTCTGGTCGGCGAAAACGTGTATGGAGGGGCTTTAGCGTGGACGTGCCTTAACCGGAAGTAGGCAGTGTTTTGAGAAGCGCGTTGGTGACTGACGTGTCACGTGACCTTTCGAGAAGCACTCGGCGAGGAGGGGAGACCAGCCAATGAGGAGAGTAGCGAAGAAAAGAGCGAAACAAGCGAGGGCTGTTTTTCAATTTATCAAACGCGTGTAACTCCGCTACTACGGTACGATTTCGAAAAATTCTTGCGGCTACGTGTTCGTTGTAGACTCGTGCACAACTGCAACACCACAACTAAATTTCAACCTCTGGGTGGTTTAGCGGCCCTTTAAACAACCATACTATACTTAACATAAAAGAACAACAATGCGGCAAACTCGAACAACCATGAAATTATTTTCCGTTTTTATGAACCTCCATCAACATAGTGGGCTCAGCAGAAATGACTTGCCAACAGTGCACTTTTAATGCGATTCTTTACCCAGGCTCAGATGACCACTATCACTTTCAGTGCACACTGATCGGCTGATTTGTGCAAAACCGCTTGAATCGTGCAACATGCCTCATACTACGTCACGTGAACGTATTGCCGAAAGAGATCTGAGAATGCCACCACTGGACTCTAAACACAAAAATGCATATCAAGATTTTAGCTACCAAGACAAACTCCGAGACTAAACATGGCAAGATTGTGGAAGGGCATGATATTGAATATGAACAGCGAAGGACATGTATCAGAGACACCACCAAATTCAACAAGCAGTATTAAACTTCAGCACTTACGACGATTTCATTCTGAAAGCTTGGCCTGATACATCACAGCCACCTCGGCCACGGCGGCCTCATTTCTTCCATCTTCATGGGGTTTTACGTGCCAAAACCAGTTCTGATTATGAGGCACGCCATCATAGTGGAGGGCTCCGGATTAATTGTGACCACTTGGCGTTCTTTAACGTGCACTACAACGCAAGCACACGGGCGTTCTTGCATTTCGCCTCCATCGAAATGCGGCTGGGAGATGGCCACATTTCGATGGGGGTGAAATGCAATAACAGCTGTGTGCAATGCATTGGGTGCATGCATCGGGTGCAAGAACCCCAGATGGTCAAAATTAATCTGTAGTCGTCACTACGGCAGGCCTCATATCGTAGTTTCAGCATGTGAAACTCCACACATTTATTAAATAGAACATGACAGGCGAAATTTGAAGGCCAGCATTCCCCTTTCTACAAGCCGCTAGACGAAACACAAATGCACATCCTTCCGTGCACCATCGCCACACCTCGCCCCCACTGAGGAAATGTATTCTACATGCTTAGTTTTCTTTGCATATTTGTGTGTGTTGTTGTGTTGTCACAAGTACAAGTTAAAGGCCAACTGCAATGAAATTTTACTTTGCCCAAATTGAATGAGTTATATTGGCGTAACGGCAGGTATGGTAATTGTCTCCATATATTATTTGTAGCATTTCAACAGCTCATAAGCATACACGTGCACATAGTGGTTGGTGCTGTGACTCAAATCCGAGCATGTCCCAACTCCACAATGTTTCAACACTTCGCACGCAGCCGCTGGTGCCGACTGCTCTCTGAGGTCCTGTCGAGGAGCGACGCCTGCTCGGTCCCAGTGTAATAGTGGCAGTTTTTCGGTATAGAGAAGGTCTATTAATTACAGTTAAACCTGGATATAACGAAATTGACAAATTCCCGAAAAACTTCGTTATAAAGAGGATTTCGTTATATGCAGGTTCAGCACGAAAATTCGAAAAAGAAAACGCTTACCGTATTTATTCGATTCTAACGCGCCCTCAATTGTAACGCGCACCCGTTTTCCGTTTTCGTCGAAGCACTCATACTAGGAATGTCACACCAGGAACCGGATGCATGGACGCGTGTCGTTTCGCACAAGCGCGAGGCATCTTAAACGAAGAGCGAGCGTCACGATGGCGTCGTAGCGTCGTATAGTGTTACAGTAGAACCCCGCTGTTACGTTCCCGGGGGCTGCGTTTTCCCGGCTGTTACGTTGTTTTCGGCCGGTCCCGGCACAGCTCCCATAGAACCCAATGCATTGGTAACCCCGCTGTTGCGTCGCAACTGTGGGACCTTTTCCGCATCATACGTTGCGAACTGCCACCCCGCGCCGGCCCGAGCGGCCATTTTGACTTTTCATGTCGCTTGATTTGGTACCTTGACGATGGCATTGGCCGCCCAAAGTGCCGGGGGCGACAACTATGACGTATTTTCGGTTTCCGCCAGCAAAAGTATGGCCCTTGAGATCCGTATTTGCTATATTAAGATGGTGTCATGACGCGTTGTGGCCCTAAAATTGGTTTTGGCTCATAGATATTTCGTGTAAATTCCAAGGACGAAATGCAGCCGCCGCGCGCCGTATACTGTATGTGCGAGGGGAGTCAACTACCGCGTCTAAATCTCGCGCGCGCAAGAAAGGCAGGGAAGCGTGCCTTCTTCCTTTGCGCTCGAGGCACCGCCGAGGGGGAGGGATAGCGGGGCGGCGTTGTACTGTACTCGAGCATCAACTGCGTACTGCGCAGCGGCGCGCGGGCCGTATCTTGAAAGCGATCTGCGTTGGGGCAGAGTCTAGCAGTGTAGGTGCGTCGGCGGCTCATAGCTTTGTGCATGCTGTGTGTTCTAGCTCGGCGCTCAGTTTGCGTTGAAGCGATAAACAACAGCACGAAGGTCACTTCGCTCGCTTCTCCAGCGGCGCTTCCACACGATGCCAGCGTTTGACAGCGCGTGTCCGCGCTCATCGAGTGTCACAGCGTGTACCAGCGCGTCGGAAACATCAACTGAAAAAGGAGAGAGTGCCGGCTTGGCGGGCTAGGCCAGCTGCAGCAAGCGGCAGGATCAGGTTTGAATGAAGGGAGGGGGAAAGGTCACGCCCGCGGCGGCAAGATCGCCGGGTCGAGGGATGCAGGCCCGCCTCGCACACGCACGCACGCACACGTGCGCTCGCTTTGCATTCCGTCGCGGCGGAGGAGGTGCTTCCGGTTGCTGCTCGCGCAAAAATGACAAAATTTGGGGCGAAAACTATAGGTTGTCCGAGGGGAAAATTCGTTATATCGAGGGGGTCTCCCGCTGCCACTTCTTTACGTAGAGGTCTCAAATACATGTGCTTCTATGGAGTAACGGCGTGGAATAGAAAATTTTCGTTATATCTAAGATTTCGTTATATGGAGGTTCGTTATAAGCAGGTTTAACTGTATGCAAGGTTTTTAGGATGCATCCGCTAGCATTTCAAATGTAACAATGTGCCTGCACAAAGGCTGTTTTATATCTACACTATCTGAAAGTAGGTTTATTACGCAGTCCTAAATTTCGTTGCAGCTGGCCTAAAATGCTCCACATGGATGTGTCTTGCGAGATACATTTCGGAAATGGTTTTGCATAGCAGGGCATGCACTCTGCCATACATCTTTCTACGAAGAAAGCCTCCTATGTTTTGTTTAGTAATATAAACAATGCGCTTATTGCTGGACAGGTAGCTTGTGTTTTACACATGACAAACCTTTCGGTATTTGTACCTATATTTTGATGTACTTATTTCAAGTGCATATGCTGCATAACAGCATATTCTTCCAATGGAAATGTTAACTCATGAATTAATGACATTCTGAAAAAATGCATTAGGAACTTTGTTTTAACTGTTTTTGTGACTAGTTTATAAATATATTAATAAATAAATATGTCAGCGAGAAAAATGTTCATAAAAGCTTGAGAGATTCAGACAGTTTGAAGGCACACTAAAGGCAAATACAAAGTAGACGTGGACTCTTCAAATACCATTCCTGAAATCCCGCAGTGCGCGATTCGTGCCAAGGAAATACTTAGTTTAAGGGAAATTTGCGTCTGGAAGGTTAGCATACCTTTACCGCAGTTCAAATCATCCACCCACCCACCGTGGTTGCTCAGTGGCTATGATGTTGGGCTGCTGAGCACGAGGTCGCGGGATGGAATCCCGGCCACGGTGGCCGCATTTCGATGGGGGCGAAATGCGAGAACACCCGTGTACTTAGATTTAGGTGCACATTCAAGAACCCCAGGTGGTCTAAATTTCCAAAGTCCCCCACTATGGCATGCCTCATAATCAGATCGTGGTTTTGGCACGTAAAACCTCATAATTTAATTTTAAATAAATCGTCCACCCCCGAGTAGGATAGTAGTGACATTGCAATTCGTCATTCATCACTTGCCCTTTACTACTGTCGGTGACTAAAAAGGAACCCAACAGACAACACTACAGTTTTCAGCACAAAATGCAAACGTGCAAGCATCAAGAAACCGAGCCAAGACAGAGAGCTGGATTACTGAGCCTCTGTTCGCAATAATATTGACGCCATAGACTTTCTCCAGCACTGATCTATTACGTTAGCTAGACTTTATATTTGCCTTTAGAGTCCCTTTAAGCATACTGACGGCACATTCAAAGAAGTGATCACTCTCCCCTTCCCTGCACGTCTACTCTTTAAATAAAGAAAAGAAGAAAACATTAAAAAGTTTATACTTAGCTGCATTGCAAGAAAGCTGGTTTAGTTACACCTATTTTACAGTTAGTTACGCATGCTTCTTCACATATGTTCTTCCCCTATGTAATAGCTATACCGAAAATTTAAAAAATACACCAATGAAAAATCAGTAACACAAGCACAAGATGAGAGCAGGAGCCAACGTTTCGACAAGTGGACTTGTCTTCTTCAAGGCGACATAGGCTCTCCTCGGCACAGTATATATAGGTAGGGTTCTTCTAAAGGGGAGAGAAGGTAAGGCGGGTAAGTGAGGTAACGAGCAGGTCAACCTGCTAACACACGGCGCTGCCTCAAACTCCTCCACCGACTATCAGTAGTGCATTATATTTCTTTTCAATTCTACACCCTCGCCACAACATACTCTCGCTCGTTACCTTACCCACCCGCCTTACATTCTCTCACCTTTAGAAGAACCCTACCTATATATACTGTGCTGAGAAGAGCATATGTCGCCTTGAAGAAGACAAGTCCACTTGTCGAAACATTGGCTCATGCTCTCACCTTGTTCTCGTGTTACTCGTCATCTTGAATCGCCATCTCCCGCATTCCCCTTGTTTTACCAATGAAAAATTAAATTATTGGTCTGAAAACTCTCTCAGAAGTTCGAAAACTCTGATCTGGAATTCTAACAACCTGCTTTTAGGCAATCCTCCGTGTATTTGGCCAGACACAATCCAAAATGTTCATGTTTGTTGCGTGGCTCTGTTTTCTTCAGAGCCTCGCAGAGGTCGGCAAAATGCGTATCATTCTCATTACTATTATGTTTTCTTTTCGCGCCTTTACGCTGAGGGAGAAGACCATTTATTTGAGGTGTTTCAAGTGCAGCAGATGCGACTGCTTGGGCTGGCACCTGGTTAATATGGCGATGGTGCCCGGGAGGGTGTTTGAAAGGTCGCGTCTCTAGAGCTCTCTAATAATACTTCACTATCAATGTCCTCAAATTGCATTATATTCCCAAGGAGCTCCTGTGCAGTCTGCTGCGAGCTAGCAGCTGGGCTTGGAGGCCCCACTGGTTGGCTTGCAGGCCTGATTGTTTGGCTGGCAGGCCTCGACATCTGGCTTGCTGGGCTGACTGGCTGGCTTGCTGGGCTTGCCTCGCTGTTGGTGTAGTTGCCCGATGTCCTACACAAGCAAAAGACCAAACATATCTATCAATCTTGTGCAAACATCTCTGTTCTGAACTCTTTCCACACACTGAGATGAAATAAAGAATCGAACCGCTATTCCGTAGTTATCTTGTACTATAGTTATCTTATACATCCCAAAGCATGAAAGCCAAGCATATGGGGAGGACTGTATGAGTCGCACGTAGTGCTACAAGTGATTTAAGCTTTTTGAACACGGCAGAATGTTGGTATGCGATGATTCCAAGCCTGGATGACCTTCCACATCAACAGGTGATGATTATATTAAGAGAGTTTGTGCTGCCAGTCATAGAAATCCTTGTTTAACTGCTTTAGAAGTTGCTGATGAAGTGGGCATCAGTGTAGAATCATGCCATCAAATTTTCAGTGACAAACTTGAAATATGTTTGTCGGTGAAAAATTCATGCCGCGTTTGTTGGGTGACGAGCGTAAACAGACCTGTGTTGAAATGAGCCAGGAACTGGTTGTCACTGCCAAGAAAATCTTCCGTAAGGTCATGATAACAGGCGATGAGACATGGGTTTACAGCCATGGTATTGAAACGAAGGTGCAGTCGCAGTGGGTGGACAAGGGGTCTCCCCACTATTCCCAAAAAGCACGAAAGAATCATTCAAACATCAAAGGAATGTTGGTTGTGTTCTGACTGCAAAGGTACTGTACATCAAGAATTTGCAGTTCATGGTCAGATGGTAAACAAGGAAGTCTACCGGGAGATTGTAGCACATCTGAGGCATGCCGTGCGCAGTGAAGGGCTGGAATTGTGGGAAAACCAGACTTGCATGTTGAACATGACAATGTGCCGGCTCGCGCGTTGCTTTTTGTCCCGTTGTGCCCCACATTCTTTCCGAAACCTAGGCCCAGCAGACTTTCTCGTTTCCCAAACTTAAATTCATGTTGAAAAGATCCTAACCAAAGAGGACATGCATTCAGTACAATGCGACAAAAGATCTGTGCGCCATACGGCATTCCAGGAGGCTTTTTAAAAATTGAAAAAACAATGGGAACATTTAAATTGTCATTAGAGGGGATTACTTGGAGTGGGGACAGTGCTTAAAATGTTGTACAATGAGCAACAAAGACGTTATAGGAAAATTTCGGCTTCGTTTTGAACATATCTCGTATAACAAAAGTATCCCAGCACAGGACTGCACTTGTGTGAAAATGACTATAAATCATTGACAAAAATGACAACACTTACACCCTTGTCTGCATGGTGTCCTTGAGGAAGAGCAGCAGGTCAAAAAATGGCCACGTGCTGTCCCCCGATTCAACATCATCTTGGCCTGCACCACGCCTCTGCCGATTCTTGTGGGCAAAGAAGATACGCCGAAACTTGTCCCGTAGCGACTTCCATCGCTTTTGGGCAAGTTCGACGGCTTCTGCGCAAATAGCAATTACAACAATGTATAGTAACAGTGCTGACATAAGCCGGGCATCAAAGTCCACCGGTCAACTTACCTTCAATGCCCACACCAGGCATGACGGCGGCCGCAACCTCTCTCCATAACGCCGCCTTGGCATACTTATCCTTGTGTTGTCGGTGGCTGGCCATCCATAAAGCTGGCCGCTGCTCAACAGCAGCGATCAGCAACTCGGCGTCGATGATCATACCGGCCATCTCTTCCACCGACAACACAAGGCACGTGTGGGTAACAGCACGCAGAAACACTGCGCGCAAAACAAGCCTCGCGCGTAGCATTTCTTCCGGAATTGTCGTCGTGCACGCTGGAGGCTTCCGGCGCGCTTGCGCCACCCCTGCGGAGCTATGCAAGGCCGAAACCGTGGATTTGTTTTGGTTGTGCTACTAGTCGTTTATTCTTCGTGTACTATTTTCCGCGGATGTAATTCTCTGCTTCAGTTTTCGTAGGGCTTGCAACTTATTACATGGCGATGCCGGAAAGCCGAGGAAAGTTCATACGTAGTTGTACCGGAGGGCCACTTGCCGATTGCGTGGTATCACACGCGAATCGTTCGTCAACGAATTTAAAGATCCAACGTCAAAGCACAAATCGCACAAATACACAATGCTTGAGGTCATATATCACTGAGATGTACAGCATCAGTGAAATGTGCAGGAGAGTGTCACGGCTGCCTTCGGCAACGATGATGACGGATCCCGGTGTTTACAGCAAGCACGCCGAGGTTCACCACTCTTGTGTGAGCACCACGCAAAGTGAGGAGTGCTATAATTCATATCGCTGCGATGCACACTGAACTCGAAAATTAATTTCCTTCAACAGAGTTTCTCAGCTGGTCTCGTTCACTCGCCGGTCACGAAATCGACGGCTGCGATAGGGCTACGCTGAATGCAAACATCGGCGGTCGGCGAGTATTGATGATCCAGACTTCGGAGTTCCGAAGCATGTTTAAATTCGTTTCGAGCACCACAAAATAAACATACAACAAGCACAGGCCTCGCCGCAATCGTGGTTCGGTTGGATATCTTAGCAGACGATCGCACTGAGATCGGCGGAACCCCGCGGGCCGGCAGGTTGGGTTCGGCGGCGTCGTTCGAACGCGGCACGAATTCTCGTCGCACTTCCACCACCCACGGTCGTCGGTCGTTTCGTTGTCGGCCTAGTATCACAACACTGTCTTTAAGAAACACTGTCGCGCGCGTCGTGCGTCCGAAGCACTCGGACGATCGTTGGTGTAGGTGCCTTCGCATCGGCGGCCATCATCAGGCATAGCAGCCAGCGGCTTCGCGGACTCTGATTGGTGGACGCCGGCGTCGCGTCGGCTCGCGCCGCTGGTTTTCTAGCATCGGCAGCTGGCAAAATCTCCACGCGCCGGCACGCGCCACCCCGTTCGGGACTGACGCTTTTGACGCTTTTGACGCATTTGCGCGTGCCGGCGCGTGGCGAAGCGTGCCTGTGGTTGGGCCTTAAGAGCTGCGCTCTAGAAAGCCAAAATCACCCATGACACTGTCTAGTTGAGGATCGGGGTTCATTTACCACTCGTGGTTCATACCTGAATATAGAGCGCGAAAACAGCGCAAAGACGAAACAAGAGAGAATGAGGCGCGCTGTCGACCACCCAAGTAAATTTTCATTACTTCAAAGCGACTTACTCGAAAATCTGGCCTACGTCTGCCAAATCCAGTGCTGCCATGTACATTACCTTGATTAGGGTGGACGGTGACACGGCGAAACGGCGAGCAAGTCGCAGCCCGCACTTTTGCAGAAATTTGCTGGCAAGTGCAGCGCTTCGGGATTCTGTCACAACACCTAGTTCAGGATAAAAAGAATGGAATTTCAGCACAAGGTCGTTGATAGAGAGAGACCGTTGCCCCCACCCCTTACGTGAAAAGGCGTACAATTTATGTTTAGGTATTGTATGTAAATTCACAACACGCACACACACACACACGTACACATTACGTTATTCGGTATGTTAATCAATTTTATGGGGGTCTGCTGAGAATGCTACCTGCGCAGACGTTGTACTCTATGCCGCAAGCAACATCCTTAAGATCCGTAGGCTACAACAGCAACGACTCGTAGAATCAAAACTGTTAGTAAGAATGTATTACAACAATAAACACAGTGGTTTTATCAGTTTATTCCATGGGAAATTGGTTATGTCAGCTAATAGGCATTCGTTCTAGAGTAGTAGTGCCAAGTAATACATAGTGCGAGCTTTAGAACAACAGACAAAATACTAGATATTCATGTAAACTTAATTGAGTTTGCCTGCTCCGCCGCCACTACGCGTTCTTCTTTCTGTTTTTCCTGTCTTTTCCTTTTTTTTGTCTCTCCTTAGCCCTTTACCCCAGCTGCGAAGCGGCAGGCAAGATTCGCGTACCTCGATCCTGTATCCCTTTTCACATTCCCTCTCATTATTCTGCTCCTTTTTTAAGCTATGCTTATTTCATTAACCCACGATTTCAAATTACCGCGATAACAAAAAAAGCAGCACCCTAAATTCCTGTGTTCTACCGAGCAATGAATTCAGTGGGGCCCTGGAAAAATGCACAGCGACGATAAGGGAACAAAACTTCGCTACATTGGAAAAATGCGTTCCGGAATGCAGAATGATGATAGCTTTAAAAAAGGCAGTGAAGCCTACTCAGGGGGATTGGCCAAGGATCAGGCGGATGTCAGTATGTGTACAAGCTCAGAAGCATGTAAATATGGTAGATAAATGAAAGTAGAACAGAAAGGTCTTTGCTTAAACAGGCGTTTTGAATGAACAATATTTTTTTAATGTGGGCAGCTTGCACTAGTGGTGCAAGGCTTGAGTAAACGGTGGAGCTGGTGATCAACCTAGCTTCTTCCAGGTTTTACTAGGCTTGGCTAAATTTTGCTAGGAAATGCTCAGTGCTGCTAGGTACGGTATTCCGAATCGTCTCACCGCCGACACGCAGATTCTCGCTTGGCCGCACGGCACGCTTCAAGATGAGCTGCTTTTTCTTCGGGTGCCCGGATCTTCTTTTGTCGTCCCGTGTCAAGGCTACATGCGGCGGCTCCGAGCTTTTATCTCCCGGTGACGTCACGACAAAGCTCCGCGTCCACACTTGCCGGGCGCAGCTAGACAAAGCCCACACAGCCCGAGAACCGTGTTGGTGCGCAGTGGCGTCACGGCTTTTGGCTCCGCCTACCCAATGGAGCGAGGAGGTTTTGGCGGGAGCCGGAGTTCTGGGGAGGTCACGTGATCCTTCGGCGGGCGCACGGTGTCAGTGTGGCTAGGCTAAGCATGTGCGCGGTAGCTGGGAAGGGCGGCGTGAAGAGCTTGGCGAAGCGATGACATGACTAGGCGAAGCGGGGAAGCAGCTATGCCAGATGGTTGCTAGGCGACGCGAAGTGATGATATGGCTAGACGGAGCAGGTGCGCGGTCCTAGCAGCTGGCGCGGCGGCGGAGGAGCGTTGCCGAAGCTAGGCGAAGATGTGCCAAGTGGTTTTTAGGCAACACGCGGTGACGTCATCGCCATGCGCAGTTTCTGGTCTGTGCTACGCGGTGCAACGAAGAGATTAAACAGCTCCGGTGTTAAAAAAAGTGGCTGAGGTTTAACTCTTGTAAACCTCGTCATCACGAGCGAAAGGTCTCTTTGACTTGGTTTTGCAAAGGCTATGCACACATTGTTTCATTAATCCACCCTTCAACACTTAGTAAGCTTCTCTACACCATGCTAATCTGGCTTCCATTGGCTCCGGTGTTTCAGCAGCCAGCTTTGCCTTTGCTTGAGATTTTGCAGCCTGCCGTCTATATCTACTGGATGATTGTATTCAGCCTGTCGCTTGCGCTGAAGCACATGCACAGCCTGCCCAGCCAGCGCGCCATCCATGGCGAGACTGAGCTTCCAAGCGCCGGCGAAGCAGCCGTTAAACCTTCGCCTAGTCACGTGGTGCCGCAGCGGCGAAGCTCCGAGCGAGCGCTGCTGAGACGCCTGTCAGCAACGGATCACGTGGCGTGACGTCACACCTGCCACATCTGCACTCCGGCGGCTCAAGGTCATTGTGACGCGATGAATGACCTTGCGAGACATAACGTAGTGGAGCATTAGCTCTAAGAATTGGGAGACGCTTAAGAACGCGATAGCATTCAAACATCCCTGACTGCTTCTCACGCAGCGCGGCACTACACTGCAGCTTATGTAGCCGCAATGTTTACCGGGAAACGCTGTCGGTGAATGCTATGCACGAAGGCGAGCCTTCGGCGCTTTTTTTTTTCATCGCCCGGAAGGCCGGCACTGCGGATGCCGCGGCGCCGCGCTGTGATAGGTAGAAAGCACGGGGCGCGCGCCACTGTGTGATTGGTAGAAACGCGGCTCCGTTTCATACAACAGGTGCAACGCTGTAGAAGCTACGCAATGAGTACGGTCACCAAAATTTATCACTCCGCGCGTTTTGTCTATAGACCTACACCATGTTTGTAAACAGCGGTAGGCACCGTCGATATATTTTAGGCGCTATAGCGACGTCGCGTAGGCTCCGCCCAACGTTTGGCTCTGCCCACGTTCGCCGCCACCGCTTGCACGCTCGGATGGCGCATTTTTTTTAATGGGGTGGGGGAGCTAAAACCACGATTTATGAAGCACACAGTAATGGGGGCGCCGGATTAAGTTTGACTACGTGAGACTCTTTAATGTGCACCCAATGCACGTTCTTGCATCTCGCCCCCATCGGGATACCGCCGAACGAGACGCTAGGCCTAGCTCGCTGACCGCCGCAGTGACGGCCAACAGCGCTTGCGGCCTGGCCTGCTGCTCATCATTGTGCGCTTATATTCGACAGCACGATTAATGTGGGCTTAAATGAATCGGTTTTGTCGGTGTCGTCGGTGCGAATAACAAACGAAACGTAGTACTTGCAAGCCAGCCGAGCCGCCTCGCTCAGACGGCCGGTGCTTCGGTTTCCGTCTGCGAGACGAAATGCCGTCGGGTCGTTGCTCCGGATCGCGCCAGTGGTTTAGTACTGGGCGCTGCTTTACGAAACACGCGCAAATTCGAGATAGCTTTTCTATGAAGAACTATTTTATGTTAAAAACAAGCTGTAGCCGATTTCTACGTCGCCGTGAGCGGCGATAGAAGCGATCGCCTCGGTGATGGGACCGGCAAGGTACCGGCCCTACGGCGACGCCGCCTTTGTAGGCCCGCGCAATGTGAGCTAGC
Source organism: Dermacentor silvarum (assembly GCF_013339745.2). Classification (NCBI taxonomy): domain Eukaryota; kingdom Metazoa; phylum Arthropoda; class Arachnida; order Ixodida; family Ixodidae; genus Dermacentor; species Dermacentor silvarum. The sequence goes on along the minus strand of NC_051155.1, from coordinate 65,801,739 downwards.
TGTTGTACGCGGCCGTCCGATCGCTCCAACTCTGTACTAACACCGTACATTTTGTTTCGCGCTCGAAATTTAACTGACACGTTTAGGCGCATTTATGACTTCCACACTGCAATAAACGCAGCTGTGACCCTGCTGCCTGCGTATGTGAACGTGTGATAGGATATTTACACTGCTGGTGCTCAATTCTTTGAGATGAAAACAAATTCGAATGTAACGTGTTTTGTGGGGCATCTGCTCGCTCGACCTACATAAGGCTAATCCTAATCTAGCTTTCCCACAGTGCGGCAAGCAATTATAATGACACGCTAGCTAATAAGGATCCTAAGATCGTATATGATTCTAAGATCGTAACGATCCTAAGATCGGCTAATGCACGCCAATCAAAATAAAAGAGAAGCTTAATGGTTACGAAATGTTTTGCGCATAATGGATGATCTGGTATCATAATCCAACTTTCGCTTTTTACCGCGGCGGCCTATTGCTTGCGACTGTTTTCATCAACAGGAAACCTATGAAAACTTTAGTCTCTTGCGTATTTCGACGCAACTCAGCTCATCCACATACTGCGTTTCTTTCATTGTAAAATCGTAGAATAAAGACCTCACAGATGGAACTGCACAACCACCCGCGAAACCCAGCGGCTGCTGTGGTAGACGCGACACGGGCGGCGGCTCGGCAGCGGAGTGCCTACCAAGCGAAACTAAATTCCGACGACAGCGCCACCCCATTTTCGTGACGTAGCGCCGTGGTGTAGGTCTATAGACGAGGCAACCGAAAGTTTGCCCGCGCGGCACCAGCGCCAATACTCCCCTGGCGGAAGGATGGAAGGGTCGAAGGTCGCCGCTGGGCCAGCGCGCGCCCGCGTTCTCTACGGTGCGAGCGATCGTGTGCGTTCTTTTCGCAACGGCGAGCGCGACCTCATCAACCAGGAAAGGTGGCACGCAATACTGCTGTGTTGTTGATTGACACAAAAGCCTCGAAAAGTCGAAAGCCGCCCGTGAAGTCCTACAGAATTCCGGGGAGGTGGTACGAGAAGGACAGACGACAAGCGTGGATAACTGCGGTGCGCCGAGTCAAGTAAGTGACGTACTTTCGCATTCGCGCGCAATATCACGGCGCTCGATAAAAACGCAATAGGAATGTGCCTGTATTTAGCGCATGGCCGTTTGTTTAGACGTGTCGCGTAGTTGAATAGTACAGTGACATCCGCCGTGTTAGCTTAGCCGTAAATGCATATGTGTAGCGCCGCTAAGCTCGACGACGCGAGCTCGATTCCCGGCCACGGCGGCCGCATTTCGATTGGGGCGAAATACAAGAATACAGTTCTTGCAATGTACTTTGATTTTTGTGCACGTTAAAGAACCCCCGGTGGTCAAATTTATTCCTGAGACCTTGCGTTACAGTGTGCCTCATACAGGGGCGGATCCAGGTTTTTTCTGAGGGGGGGGGGGGGGGGGGGGAGGGTCAGCTTCTGTCAATGATGATGATGATAGTAGCCTTTCTTATTTACCGAAATTCACCGTTTCTGCTCACGATAAACCCACGTTTTATACGTCTAGAGCAACACCTGTAGCCCACCGTGGTGGCTCAGTCAGCTCAGGCGTTGCGCTGCTGAGCACGAGATCGCGGGATCGACTCCCGGCCGTGGCCGCCGCATTTCGATGGAGGCGAGATGCAAAAACGCCCGTGTGCTTGCGTTGTAGTGCACGTTAAAGAACCCCAGGTAGTCATAATTAATCGGGAGCCTTCCACTACGGCGTGCCTCATAATCAGAACTGGTTTTGGCACGTAAAACCCCAGAAAGAGGAAGAAGACCTGTAGCGAAGCCAGATATCGGTTTCTCCGAGCTTATAGGAAAAGGACGTTACCCAATCTAGCCATGTGCTTGGCGGCTGTGCCTGATAATACAGGGTGTTCAAAACTAAGCTTTATGCTTTTCTTAAAATTAGGCACTGGGAGGCACGCGAAGACCACCTATGCAAATAAGTTATATAGCCAGGGGGGGCAGAAAGTGAGATGATAATAATCGCTGTGAGCAGCCCAATTAACTAAAATTGAACAATTATTTTTTGTCGACTGCAGTAACTGGGTATGTTTGTATTGAAAACTTAGAGGCAGTCGTGTGTCTTACTGCAGTCAAGAAAAAGTTAATTATTCAATTTTAGTCAATTCGGCTGCTGTCAGCGATAATTATCATCTCGCTTTGTGTCCCCCTGGCCACATAACTTATTTGCGCAGGTGGTTTTCACGTGCCCCCCAGTGCCTAATTTAAAAAAAACCATAATGCTTAATTTTGAACACCCGGTATATCTAGCCTGTATTGTTTCTTAAAATAAAATATGGGATGATCTGTTGCATATTCGTTATAAATGCATAAGCACTCGTCCGTCTTAGGAGTTCTGGTGGGACACCTTGTTTTCCTTAAGGAGATTCTTTGTGTTCTGCTGAGACACCTTCGTTTGCTTTGGAGCTACAACGCGGCAACCACTACGCTGGTTGTTTACGATTTGCGACTCACCGCGTATGAAGACTCACGACGCCACCTACAAGAAGAACGATGTGGTGTAGTAGCCGAGAGCGCGAGCCAGCGTCTTCATGTTTTGTTTCCCACGCGACGCCATCCTTTTACACAAGGCGCGTATCTGCTTCCGTTTCTCTAACCACGCGACGCCATCCTTGGCCCGCGCGCTGGCGTTGACCGCTGACGTCACGCTCCCCCACTTCGCAGCCGCTGCTCGAGACTTTGCCCCGCTCCGCGAGAACGCCCATTCAGATAAACGGATCCAGCGGCTTTGACCCTACTATGCTTAATGTACGGTAATAAAACTGCGAAGTTACAATGAAAAGCTTGTAGCGTACGAACGGTACTGTGCTCGTACTGGATATTGTCCACGTGTAACTGTGATCACAATGAGGGATACAGTTAAAAAAAGTTGCCCATGCGTAGTTCGTAGTTTAGCTGTTTAGTTGTTATTATTTATACAGGGGTTTGTCCGAAAAGTAATGTCAGTGAGTGGATTAAAAAGAAATTATTAATCAGATCGGTACAACACAATAAAATGTTTCAAAATAGGCTCCTCCTGCGTCGTTACATTGCTTCTAGCGAGATTTCCAGCCATCGAAGGCGTCACGGTAGGCCTGCTTAAGAATGCCCTTTGGAGCCTTGGTGCAAGCCTCTTCGACATTGCCAACTGTCGCGAAATGATGTCATTTCATGGGAATTTTCAAGCGCAGAAAGAAGAAGCCTGGGAGAGCCACGTCAGGACTGTAGGGTGGCTGGGGAACTGTAAGGCCGAATGATTGACAGCAGCGACAGGTGGTGCACTCTCAGAAAGAACGGCCTAACCCAAGTCAATGACCGGCTCTCGCTCGTCACACCTAAGCACAAAATGTGTCGCCAGACACCGAACCTTTACTTCCCTTGGCATACGGGAAGAACGGACCATGAAACCGATTGCCCGCTACCCCCTCCCCACACACACACTTCGCGCCTAATTAGCCGCGTCGTGGTGTCTGACAGCCTTGACCTCTACCAGCAGCGGGGTGAGAGGGGTCAAGTGTACGTGACTATCTACAACTGGGCATGCCACGAGCGGGGAAAGGGGTGGGCCGGCTGCACAGCCAGTGCTAGCAGCGAGAGGGAGCACAACTCCATTCTTGCTGGGGTCTTCTGCTTTCTCTTTCCCATTTTCGTTTTTCCTTCTTTTTTTTTGCCTTTATAACCGCAGTACGGAGTATCACGGGCAGTCTGGGCTGTAACCACGCAGTGGTAGAACGGTGAGGCTCCGTACTACGTATGTACGTCCTGACAGTGTCCTCGGCTCTAACACCCAGCTAGGTGTAGAAGAGTGAGGGCCTGCCCTTCGCACTCTCTGTAAATACAGTTCGTTCAAGTTTTTACCACGTTCCCTGTCTGATACTTCACCCCCGCCGAGCTACCTCATAGGGACCTCGTCCCTCAACACCACGGAGAAGGAACTTTACTGGCGCAGCTCGACAGAGCTTGGCATCTATCACGTCTGAGCGGAAGATCATCAAGCCACCATCAGGCCACCAGACGCCCGCAGAACTTGGGATTATACCAGCCGAGGAAAAGCCCCACGAGTGCAGCACATCGAGGCCTCTTCAATTGCGGCAAACGACGCCCCTGGACACCCCAGCACAGCAGTTCGACCGGTCGCAGCAGGCATCGACGGCGGCACTGGTGAGCGGGATTTCTTGCGCTTCGTTGAGGTGGCTGTGGCTCAAGTGCTAGAGCGGTGTATGTAAAAAAAAATAGGAACGTAATGGCGAGCGAGACAGAGGAAAGTCGTATAGGCGAAAATTTTGAGCAAAATGCCGGAATGTCAGAACCGGCGGAAGTAGCAATTCGGCGCCTAGAGCTGCAGTTTGAGCTGCAGAAGATGCAGCTTCAACTGCAGGTTATGCAGCTCGAATCGCAGGAACGAATTGCCCTGCGGCGCGCGGAGTTGGAGATAGCGGGTGGCAGGCGGACTCCTTCGAGATCAGACGCGGGGGAGCGACTGCGCTCGGGCTTAGACCCTATCGTCCAGTGCGGGAAAGTCCTCAAGGGACTCAAGCTTCCGTGCGATGCGGACGTACCACTGTGGTTTGATGAGGTGGAGAGAGTGTTCACTGCGTACGACATACCGCCGGAAAGTCGCGTTCATTTGGTAATGCCAGCGCTTATGGAGCGGGTCAGGTACTTGCTTCGCGGACTCAGCGAGGACGAGTGCGGCGATTACGACGCGGTTAAGGCGGCCGTCCTCAATGAACTCAAGCTTACTCCTCCCGAGTATCTCGATCGATTCGAGACGGCCGCAAAACGAAAAGACGAAACATGGGCGCAATTTGCATCACGTGTCGAGACATACTTCGACTATTATTTGCGCTCGAGAGAGGCGACAACAAAAGACGAGGTTGTACAGCTGGTCGTTGCCGACCGTATGAAGGCTAGCCTGAGTCCGGAAGGTCTAGAATATGTACGTCTACGCGAAGGCGAATCTTGGCTGAGGCCGGCTCAGATCTCGCGCGTGTTACAGACTTTCGAGCAGGCGAAAGGCAAAGGCCGTGCAACACGGCAACAAATGCCACCAGCACAGCAGGAGAGGGCTCCCCCACGACAAGCAAACGGTAGCGGCAAGCGGCAACCATGTTACGTATGCCGAAGTGAGGGGCACCAGGCAAAAGATTGCCCCCGAACGGTAAAAAGTGCGGCACACAATCCAGAAAAACGGGCGCGCACACAAAAAGTGTCAGCAGTAGAGCCGGAAACAGACGAGGGCCACTCGGAGGATGACGAAAGCAGTGCGTTGGTTGCTCGCGTAAACTCGCCGTTGTCGTCTGGAGAGGTGAGGAAATCTAAGCTACAGGAGATCGAGCTAGAGTGCGCCGGCACGCCCATAGTCGCCATCCTCGATACCGGCAGTGAGGTCACTATTGTTAAAGAGAGTCTCGTGCCGGACGCAGCTCAGGAACCCTCAGGCAAAATTAAGCTCGTCTCAGCTTTCGGCGAAACGGTCGAGGCCAAGCTGGTGGCTCTGTCGTTTAGCCTTAGGCAAACAGCATTCGTAAATGCCCCCGACGTCGTGCAGATCGTTTGTGCAATAACAGACAAGCTTACCGACGCCGATTGCCTACTTTCTAAAGAAGACTGGGAGCTACTCGCCGACATGAGAAGCAGCCACGCAGAACCGGCGTTTGGCGAGGCTGACGTAAACAAAAACGAGGCATGCGCGTCGGTGGGCATACCGAAGCCCGAACAACAAGGGGTAAGAGGCGAAACGCCAGGTGAGAGTCGCGCACGCGTGAACGAGACTCGCTCGCAGGAGACACCCGTAGCCGCACCGCCCGCATCAGATGAGGAGGCAGCAGAAGCCGCCGATGGCGCGGACACCGACGAGGTTCCGAGCCAGCGAACCAAACTCCGAACCGCCCAGCTGGCGGACGAAAGTTTGAAGAAAGCGTGGGCAGACGCGACGGCAGGGAAGGCAGGCATGTTTGTCTCAGACGGCCTTCTGTATCACTGGGACTCAATTGCTGGCAGCAAAGTGAAGCAGCTCGTGTTGCCCGCTAGCATGCGTCAGGAGGTGCTGCTGCTGGCACATGAGTCCCTGTGGGGCGGACATCTGGGACCAAAGAAAACGAAGCTGAGAATAAAATATAGCTTCTTCTGGCCTGGTCTAGAGGAGGCTGTTAAGAGACACTGCAGGACGTGCCATGGCTGTCAGGTTCGTTCGGATAGGCGCCTGAAAGACAGGGTACCTATCACGCCGCTCACAAGACCAGATCACCCCTTCCAGGTGGTAAATGTTGACGTAATTGGACCACTTGATGTACCATCCGCCAGAGGCCACAAATACGCATTGTGCCTAGTAGACCTATGCACGCGCTGGCCTGAAGTAGTGTGTCTGCGATCCCTGACGGCCAAAGCGACTTGTGATGCCTTGCTATCCGTATTCAGCCGTACCGGTATCCCAGAGGTAGTCTGTTCCGACCAGGGCACTAACTTCACGGCACAACTCACTCAAGCAATGCTGGCCAGATTAGGGTGCTCGCCCCGGTTCTCCACACCGGAACATCCAGAAAGCAACGGTACAGTGGAACGATGGAACCGTGTCCTAAAGAACATGTTGTTCCACGTAATGGAAAGAGACCCTAAGAATTGGGACAGGCTCGTGCCGTTCGTTTTATGGGCATACAGGGAGGTCCCTCACGACACCACCGGGGTTGCGCCATTCCGGCTATTGTACGGTAGGAATCCTTCTGGGCCGCTGGCTATCCTGCAGCGCAGCTGGACAGGTGAGATCCCCCTCCCCAACACATTGAGGGAGGAGCCCGCCAAATATCTGCAGCAGTTGCGGGAACAGCTAGAAGTAGCGACAGAGGTAGCTGGGCTGACAGCGAGCGCACGACAGGGGAGCTATGCGCTCGCATATAACAGGTCGACGCGCCACAAAACGTTCAACGTGGGGGACCAAGTTCTTGTGTTTGACACGGACCGCGGCAGCAAACTCGCACCAAAGTGGGTTGGCCCGTTCAGCATAATCGCTCGCGAAAGGCAAAACTCGTATCGTGTCGACACCGGACAGCGAGCAAGCTCAGTGGTGCATGCAAACAGGCTGCGCCCCTATTATGCTAGGGTGAACCATATAGGGGTCGTGTTCGATGATGACATTGAATTTGGGGACATCGAATATGTTCCCCGACGTGTGCCGACGGGCATACCTTCTGTAGCCATCGATCCACAGCGATTGGCACATTTGGATAGCAAACAGCGTACCGAGATTTCACGTGTGTTTGCAAAATACCCCGATTTGTTCGACAAAAAGCCAGGAGCCGCAGAAGTCGGACTGCAGAGAATCGAGTTGGAGGACGGGTATCGACCAAAGCGTGCATTTCCGTACCGAGTCCCCGAGCTCTTGAAGCAAGAGGTTAGCCGCCAGACAGAGGAACTATTAGACCTTGGCCTGATCTACCCAATAGAGAGCGAACACGCTCACCCCGTGGTTTGTGTCGGAAAGAAAGACGGGTCGGTTCGCATGTGTATCGATTACGGGACACTAAACGCTGCAACCCGCACCGACGCCTTTCCTATGACCCCACCGCAGGAGCTCATAATGAAGGTAGGCCGAGCGAATTTCATTACCCTGGTAGACCTGCGTCGCGGTTACTGGCAGGTGCCAGTGGCACAGGAGAGTCAGCCTTTAACAGCCTTCGTGACACATGACGGCCAGTACGCTTGGCGCGTTATGCCGTTCGGCCTAAAGAACGCCGCAGCTACATTCCAGCGCATGATAAATACGCTGTTTTCGAGACACCAAGCTTACGCGGCGGCATATTTAGACGACATCGCTATTTTCTCTTCCTCATGGCAAGAGCATCTGAAGCACGTTCAACTCGTCTTCGAATTGTTGCGCGAGGCTAAGCTCAAAGTAAGCGCTGAAAAGTGCCAAGTCGCGCAAGCACGTATACAGTACCTGGGACACGTGGTGGGTGGCGGGACTCACGGCCCGGACCCAGACAAGCTCGCCGCGATTAGAGATTTGGCACCACCTGCGACGAAAAAGCAGCTCCGTAGCCTATTGGGGCTGTGCGGCTACTATCGCGGCTACGTACGGAACTACGCCGCAGTCGCCGCACCACTCACAGCCTTGACGAAGCGAAGCGTGCCAAATCCGATACCGTGGGCAGAAGACGCGCAGAATGCATTCGCGGAACTAAAGAGCTCACTTTGCGAGGCGGCCGCGTTGACCACTCCTGACATCCACAAACCATATTGGCTATTTACGGACGCATCCGAGGTAGCCGCTGGCGCTTGTTTAGCACAGATGGGAAACGATGGTCGGGAGAAGCCGATTGCGTTCGCCAGCCACCGCTTCACCCCAACTCAGGCCCGCTGGTCGACCATTGAGCGTGAAGCATTCGCCATCATTTGGGCATTAAAGAAGTTCGATTCCTGGGTGTTTGGGGCGGAAATACAAGTAGTATCTGACCACAATCCCCTGTCTTACTTAACGACGAGCACGCCTCATGGGGCAAAACTAGCAAGGTGGGCACTAGCCTTGCAGCGCTACAATGTAGTCGTAACCCATCGGAAAGGCTCCAGCAACGGTAACGCAGACGCTCTGTCCCGCATCCCCAATATAACTTGGGAAGACAGCCGCGAGCAGACTTGAGCCATGGCTACTCTAGCGAACGTGAACGTTCCCGCACACCTGCGAAGGAGTGCACGGAGAACTGTCTAACGAAGCCGGACGTTGACTCGAGAGACTCCTTCACGCACGGTCACACCCGGAACTTTATAGCGGGCCTCACGTTCATTGTGTATCCCCCTGGACGGGCTTGCGAACCGAACCGCCAGGGGTTAAGACAATTATCTCTGCCACCTTCGGCGCTTTCGCATGACGAGTTGTTTTTATAACATTGTCAAACATGCATTGTCAGCAGTACGTGAACACTGTTCAAAACTTGTGAACGATTCTACGAAATTGTACGCGCGTGACTTGCATAGTTGCGGCTGCACCGCGTTTATACTAGCAACCTCAACCTTGAGACGGCTTGCATGCCACTTCACATTGTAAACTTGTTGTTTTCCTTGTGCATGTTTCTTTCTCCCTTTTTTTTCTCTTTCTTTCGTTTGTTGGTGTTTCAGTCATTGAAAACGTATACCCACTGACGGCGGCCACTAAAGCCAATTGTCCCTCCCTGTGGAGAGCTGTCAGCTGCTCACTTAGCTTATAGGCAAACAAAGACGACCTTCGGGTTACCTGCATTGACGCGGGCTTTCCCTTCGCCATATCACGGCCTAATAAGTTTAGTCTAACTGAACAGACTCAAAGCTCAGTTATCCTCTTGGGGGGGACGTGTAAGGCCGAATGATTGACAGCAGCGACAGGTGGTGCACTCTCAGAAAGAACGGCCTAACCCAAGTCAATGACCGGCTCTCGCTCGTCACACCTAAGCACAAAATGTGTCGCCAGACACCGAACCTTTACTTCCCTTGGCATACGGGAAGAACGGACCATGAAACCGATTGCCCGCTACCCCCTCCCCACACACACACTTCGCGCCTAATTAGCCGCGTCGTGGTGTCTGACAGCCTTGACCTCTACCAGCAGCGGGGTGAGCGGGGGTCAAGTGTACGTGACTATCTACAACTGGGCATGCCACGAGCGGGGAAAGGGGTGGGCCGGCTGCACAGCCAGTGCTAGCAGCGAGAGGGAGCACAACTCCATTCTTGCTGGGGTCTTCTGCTTTCTCTTTCCCATTTTCGTTTTTCCTTCTTTTTTTTGCCTTTATAACCGCAGTACGGAGTATCACGGGCAGTCTGGGCTGTAACCACGCAGTGGTAGAACGGTGAGGCTCCGTACTACGTATGTACGTCCTGACAGTGTCCTCGGCTCTAACACCCAGCTAGGTGTAGAAGAGTGAGGGCCTGCCCTTCGCACTCTCTGTAAATACAGTTCGTTCAAGTTTTTACCACGTTTCCTGTCTGATACTTCACCCCCGCCGAGCTACCTCATAGGGACCTCGTCCCTCAACACCACGGAGAAGGAACTTTACTGGAACCGTTGGCATCATTCAATCGGCCAGAAAGCGGGTCACGAGGAAGGCGGTGCGGGCTGCATGGTGCGTTCTCATGGTGATGTTTCCAATCGCCCCCAATATCAGGACGGGTGCGATGAATCCTTCGTTTGAGTCGCTTGAGCACTTTCACGTAGAATTTGGCGTTCACGGTTGTGCCATGGGCTACAAACTCATGGTGGACAAGGCCACTGATGTCAAAGAACACAATCAGCATGGTCTTGACCTTTGACTTGCTAATTCTGGCCTTCTTGGGGCGAGGGGACGCCGAGCTGTGCCACTTGGCACTTTGCCTTTTTGTTTCGGGGTCGTATTCAAACGCCAAAGTCTTGTCAGCTGTGATGACATTGTCCAAACGTGGGGGTCACTTTCGCACAAGTCCCAAACCTCCTGGCACGTTTCAACTCGGCTCGATTGTTGGTCGTCTATTAACATTTTGAGCAAGATCTTCGCGCACACTTTTGGCATCTGAAAATTATTCGTCAAAATCTCGTGAACGGTACTTTTTGGAATGTTTACTGTCTGTGCCACTAAATGGACACTCAACGAGGGTCTGAGTACAAAAGATCTCTCGCGAGCGTCATATTTTCGTCGGTGGTGGTCGTTGATGGCGGTACAGCGCGGGCTTCATCGCTGACCTCTTCGCAACCTTCTAAAAAGACCTTGTGCCTCCGGTAAACTTGACGTTCTGACGAACGATTATCACCAAAAGCTGTCTTTATCACAGGAAAAGTTTCCACTGCAGACTTGCCGAGTTTCACGCAAAACTCGACGGCAATATTTTGTTCCAACGAGCGCTGAATTACGGCTTGCACGGTAAATGAAAATGTGTTGACGAAAACCTTGTCCTTACTCTCCTGATGGTCGCAGACGACTGAGCGACCGCGCGTACGTAAGCTAACTTCCCCCTCCACCAATCCCAACTGGTCTTAGCGCGCTGCAACGTATAGTCGCTTCACAATATAATCACTGACATCACTTTTGTTGCGATAGCAATTTTATGGACACTCCAAAGCAGATTTCTGCCGTCGGCGTCGCCGTCGCCGTGAGGTTCCGTATGACGTCAAAGGCGATGAAATTGTCGCCGCGCGCCGAACGCTGTATGTGCGAGTGAAAGGGCGCGAGGGACGCGCGCTTTCACGGGGAGTGAACGCACGGCGGAGAACAAACGCGCATTCTGCGCCGTGCTCCCTTAAGGGCTGCAGAATTAAGCGTCTCTTTTCTCCTTACAATCACCATATATGTAGAGCAAACGTGACTTCTTCAGACATGCGAAAGGCCGTGGGGGGGGGGGGGGGGGGGGGAGGGAGGGAAGGGGGACGACGTTTAGCTGCGGCACAAAATGCCTATTTATATAAAAACGTTGTGAGGCGAGCAGGTGGTAAAGACTTCCCGCTGCTCGACGAGTGTTCCGTTCTGATCTCGTGGAAAACCTCCGAGCCGCCCCCAGTCTCCGGCAGCAGTCACCAACGCCGCGCGCGTTTTGTGCGAACGCGGGCAAAACGCCGACGGTGTCGACAACAGTGCAGTGTGTTGCCGGTGCTGCTGCATGTCCAAGTTTGTACAGCTGATAAAACTACTATCCTTACTCCGTATAGCTCTCTACTAAGTTGCTATCGCAATTGATGCTTCGCCTTTCGGGTGAAACTGCGACAACTTTTTTGAACAAACTCTGTATATGAACACTTCAACAAGTGATCTCTTTCATTAAGCAGGTTGGTTGCGGAACCGATGACAGCCAATGAGGCAACCAATGACACCCCAAGGGGCAACATAGTTGATCAGGCGCGAAGGCGCTCGCGCGGACATCGGCGTGCTTGGCAAAAGGGACCTCCCCTCGTTCATTCGACGCCACCGACGTGACGAGTAAGGCACCGCCGGCGCCAGGAGGTCCAAGGTGTTCATGAGAAAAAATACCTACGGCAACTTCGCGACACCACACCCCGAAGGAATACAACTAAGCTTGTGAGCGAGCTAGTTTTACTTCTACATGGCTGATATCACTGGTACTCGCGAAAAATACTTCTGGAGAATGCTGGCGTGGCCATATTTTTATGCGACAGGGCCATCCCCCTGTCAGCGAGGGGGTGACGCAGAAATATGAGGAGGGGTCAGGACATCCGGACATCCCCCCTGGAACCGCGCCTGGCCTCATAATGATTCGTGCTTTTGGCACGTAAAACCCGCGAATTTATTTGATTGTACTGTTTACTCGCGATCGGCAAACAGGAGCTCAAGATAATTATTTCCTTTTTAGAAATGCTGCAACTTAAATTCCTAGTTGTGCAGGCAACAAAAGGGGCCGCACGTTACTTGTCTTTTGTGTGGTGGCAATGCGTATTTAATGCAAGCTGCGGTCATCGTATGCGTCGGTAAGCGGCAGATCGCAAAGCAGCTACTCAAGACGCGCGCGTTATGTTTGTTGCTTGGCCATGCTTTCTAGGTTCACAATATCCAAGCATGTTTTAAAGTAATTGCCACCTTGCACATTCTTCCTGCTTCAGTCTTCCTGCCAAGAGTCTTCGTTTCGTGTAGTATCCAGCGATCGGTGTGAGCTTACTTTAGCTGCGGCGGGGCCATTCGCCCGACGAGAAACATGATTTGCTTTGAAGAGGCATATATCGCTAATTCTTGCGCTCGTACTGCTGGTCCCAAAGTAATCGCTGGTTACCGTGACCTGGGTTCATTTCGCGGAGCAGTTTGTACGAGTGATTTCTCGTGATCAGTGAAAAGATACCTTGCTCAATAATGCAATGAGTTGCCATGACTGTAACATCTGCATTAAATAAGGCATGATATACATTAAATATTTATACAGCATGATATAAGGCATGCACATATGTAGTACTTACATCGTTAATTAATTTTTATTGGCTTATTGGTGCCTAATGAATGTGTTCTTTCTGTTCCGACAGTGCTGATGCCACTCCCTGGGAGCCAAATTGAGAGCAGCCGTGTCTGCGCGCCGAGCGACCAACGAAACCAACCGCAATCGTCACCGTCTCTGCACATCTCTGCAAGCATGCATGACCGCTTTGTGACTGCATCATATAGAAATAAAAGTGACTAAATTACTGAACCCGGTGTGTACCTCTAACTCGATGTCGTATACAATCTTGTTGGACACCTCCGACACGCACTTGGCTTTCACTGTCACATCACCTCCCACAATTTGTTCAACACCACACACGTGTGGAAGCAGACGCTCCCCTTTCTTGAGGTTGCCGCCACGAAAAAAGCTGTTGGCGTCGGCAACCGTCTTGAAACCGCATTGGTCTTTGCATCGCTGTTCAGCAAGCAGGCTATCTGCCACCGTCGAAAACGGAGCGCCGTGAGCACGAGCAGCGAGGAAAGCGCGGGCGAAACAGTGTAAACAAAGCGGAGACTGCACCACGGAGCGACCGCGCTGCTTGAAATTTCCACATTGGGGGCGCTGTCAGGAGGCGCAGCAGCGCCGTCAGGCGATCGTTTTCTTGTCTATGCTTCGCTGCGCGCCAGCGGCGTTTGCTCGGGCTTGCTTGCACGTGAGGCTGCCGCGACTGGCTACAAATAGAAAATTGTAATCGAGTAATCTAAAAAGAACTGTCAGCCCTTCCACTGGGGAGGAGATGGAAGACCAGCGAAGCTGTACTATGGTGGGAATTATGTATTTCCAATTATGACTATTAAGATGCGGTGGTGTAATTGGTTATTTGAACTATTAAAGAATGAGAAATATATGATCCGGTGGTTTTCACTTATGTAGTTTCCACAGGGACCATGACCTTATGGTCGTTACGGTACACCGCCATAGGGTCTACAGCAAAGGTTGGCACGTTCTTCATAAACACGTCACCAACGCTGCGCGCGTTCGGTGCGAACGCAGGCACAACGCCGCCGCCGTCCACAACAGTTGAGCGCGTTGTTTGTGTGACCGCACACAACCGCTGTCAAAACGCTGGCTACATGACGAACGGCTAAACGACGTTGTCGACACTGTTAGGGGAGAGGCGGGCGTAAGCCCAGAGAGAGTCGGCGGCAGAAGCCGGCAGGGCTGCGCGCATGCGCCGCCGTGTGAGAACAGGGGGGGAGGTGTTTATTATACATAAGGAAGAGACGCTTAATTCTGCAGCCCATCAGGGAGCACGGCGCAGCGTCGTAGGGTATAGGGGGCGTAGGAGGTAAAGAAAAAGAGAAGAGAGATAGTTCAGGGGGCTCGTCCGCACATGGGTAGGCAGCAGAGGCGGCAGGGACCGGCAAGGGCATGTACGCTCAGCCGTATGCTGCTATCCCACTCGCCTCCACGAACTCCACGAGGCTGTGTAGTGCGGGGAGATGGTAGCGGGATGGGAACAGCAGGTTGGTCAGTGAGTCAACAGGAAGTCCCTGCAGTCTATAGGCTCGGATGACCTTCGAACGTTCCTGTGCTAGGGCTGGACAGGCGCAGAGGAGGTGTTTGAGTGTCTCGGTGTCACCGCATCGTCGGCACGAGGGGGAGGCGCTGCGGCCTGTGGCATGAAGCCTAGCTGCTGTCCATATGCAGCCAGTCCGGAGTCGCAGCAGGGTGGCTGTGTCTCGCCTGGTGAGGCCAGACTCGGGGAGCAGCTTGGGTACCTTGCCATTTGCCACCCGCGGGTCGGGGTGGATCGCCAGTAGAAGCTGCTTCAGTCGTGGCCTCGAGTAGTCTGAAGCCGCCACTGATCGAGTGAATGTGACTCCTGGGTGGTGGGCAGCTTTAGCGAGGGTGTCCGCCTCCTCGTTACCAGCTATGCCCACATGGGAGGGCAGCCAGTGGAAGGAGACGGACACTCCGGAGGAGGCGAGCGCCGAGAACTTCGCGGCCAAGAGGGATCCCGTCAGTCCAACTCGATGGCAGTTGGAAAGGGACTGCAGCGCCGGTTTGCTGTCGCATAGCACAGCAACCGGCCGTGCAGGAGGGTCCTCAGCCAGGAGGTCAGCCGCCAGGTGAAGCCCCGCCAGTTCCGCCGCTGTCGAACTCGCTGGGAACGGCAGACGGCATTGCCTGCTGATGGCTCTGGCAGGGATGACGCACGCCGCTGCTGCTGACCCATCCGGCATCACAGATCCGTCGGTGAACACCTGCAGCCGACCCTCCAGTTGTTCCTGGAGTTTACAGGATGCTGCCTGATGCAGAGCGGTCACAGGTGTCCCACGCTTTGTAGCCCCATCGAAGGAGAGGTGGACCTCTGGTGGGCTGTGGTGTGGTGGTGGTGAGGGAACCGCCACTGGTGGGTGAGTCACCATCTGCTCGTAGAGAAGGCAGAGCCCTCCCATCCGTGACGATAGTAGGCTGCGAAGCCGTTCTAGGAGGGCCCTGCCATCAGGTGTCCGGTGTAGCCGGTCCAGGTGTCCCAGCGCTCGCTGGAGCATTTCGAGAGAGAGAGGCCACTCGTTGGCCTCGGCGAGTGTTGCTGCTACTGGGGAATACTTGAGGAGCCCCAGAATGGCCCTCACGGCACCCCTGTGTAGTCCCTCCAGTTGGCATCTCCTGGCTGCAGACAGGTTCACCAATGGGAGGGCGTAGAGGAGAGCAGATGTTGCTGCGGCCTGGTTGAGCCGCAGAGCCCACTTTGTGGTGCATCCACGACCATGCTGCTGAAGCTTGCTGATAGCCCCCTGGACTCGGCACACTTTGGTCATGGTCGCCTTGGCAGATGGAATCCAAGTAAGCCGGTGGTCGATGGTGAGCCCCAGGTACCTAACGACCGGATTCCATGGTAGTGCTTTGGCACCAACCTTCAACTGCTTGACGTACAGACGTGCCGAGGCCACCGGGTGTATCAGGAGGGCCTCCGTCTTAGCAGCACAGTCCCTGAGCCCAATGCCTCCTAGGTTGGAGGCGACCGCATCCAAGGCCTCCTGCAGCGACCTCCTGATGGCTGGGATCGACCGCCTCGGTCCCCGTTCCCAGAGTGCCACATCGTCTGCATAGATGGAGCAGCGCAGGCACGCACACGCACAGACTAGGGTGCCTACCCTCTCGCTCGCCTTCTTCCACTTTTTCTACTTTGTGTCTCCCTTTCCCCGCCCCTCAGATGCTGAGACGTGCTCCCTATAAGGGCTGCAGAAACATGCATCTTTTCTCCTTTCCTCAAACTCTACTACTTACTACTACTGCCCTCCTCGCCCACCACTCTCCTTCCACGGGGAAGTCGTGTTTGCTCTCCGCCGTGCGTTCGCTCTCAGTGAAAGCGCGTGTCCCTCGCCATCGCGCGCTTTCACTCGCACATAAGTCGCGTTTGCTCTCCACCATGCGTTAGCTCCCCGTGAAAGCGCGGGTCCCCCGCCCTCGCTAGCTTTCACTCGGACATACAGCATACGGCCAATGAGAGTTGTTTTTCCTATTGCAGGACGCAACGATTGAAAGGTGAGCCCTTAACAGGTTCGCTGTAAAACGTGTTAGCAGCCATATGAGTACATGATTTGTGTGTTTCTAAGCGTAAATGATTTTTTTTTCGTGCAGAACTGAGCTTACTTAAACAACATTTTCAGAAAAATCGGTCAAGAAAACACCGAACTATTTTATTTCTAAGTGCGAGCGGTGCCACTGCAAAAAAAAAAAAAGTTTCTCTAGGCTATTACAGAGTGAGTAAACAGGCTTTGCTGGCGGCGGAGCGCACGCTCAGTAATAAAGTAGTAGCATGGCGGAAGCTGCAGACAGGGGTATTCGCAAGCCCCACGCTATACAGTAAATTCTATCCAGAAGTCTTCAAACCACAGTGCATATTCTGCAATGAAGTAGCCAATATGGTGCACATGGTGTTGACGTGCCAAGCAATATATATGATAGCTCAAATACGATAGAATCCTGGGAGGCCTTACTATGCAATCCGGACAGCAAGACTCAACGCGAAATCATCAGCCAAGCTCTAACTGCCTCTGAGTCCTTCGGGATCCCGGCCGACGAATAGAGGTGCTGCCGAGGAAGACCATCTTCTGCGGCGTTAATGGACTGGTGAAAATAAATGTTATTTCTCTCTCCTACTGTCTCTCTGTAGGCTCCACAGCGTTGTAACGGATGTATGAAGCGGAGTTCAGAGGGTTCTGGCTGACGCTCAAGGCCATTGGCGCCGTGCTCACTGCGTATCGGGACCCTTAAAGCTATCACTTTAAGCTACTGTTACGGAGCGATGACGGAAAACAACGACGCTGAAGGGCACAGCCTTGTGCGTGAATGTTTAGTCTGCCATCTTGACACTATCTACAGATAATTTGTAAATGTGACGTTTATATTTTTTGTGCATCCCCGTAAGAATATCTAAAAGACGGGCTGAACGATGAAACAAATGTGCTATGAGATTAGCAATGAAATCTATTACATGCACGAAAGAAGTTCTCTGCGGCGATGTATATATCCCTGCGGGAGTGTCCCGGCACAGAAGCCCCGAAAGGAAGCGGTAGAGGTGACCCTAATGACTTTCGAAGCACTGTAATGATACATGCAGTGCAATTGGCGAAGTTAGTTTATCAGTGAGGAGAAATGACGGTATTCTGGCCAGTAGCAATTTATTAAATATAATTCTTTGCCAGAGTATCACAATGGAGAAATTGCTCGTATAATTTAGGGGTTGACTTTAACATAGCAGTCTTGTCAACACAGGGCCTTTAGCGTATTGTGCCAGCGTTTTCTATTCACCACTGATCTATTAGAAATCACCTAGTCTAGTAAGCTAAGTAGGATGCATGAACAAGTGAGTCGCTCGCAAATGCGGACATATAACTACTGGGAACACGTGGCAACCACGGTGTCAAAGCCGGGCGTTCTTTTAGATGTCTTCCTTGCACGCAGGTGAGCGTGTGTGCAGTACTAGACAGATTCTAGCAATCTTTTGGCGTTCACTGCAGACGCAGCAAATACTAGTTGTAATGCCACGCTTATGTGGGAATCGGTGAGAAGCAAACCCCTCTTTGATGTGTACCGAAATGTCTTCAGTTCACTTCTTCACTATTATGTAGCTCAACGCTTCTTGTTAGATCATGGAGAAAGGAAGGACCCCTACCAGCCCGGCTGTGTTGCAGAGTGTGTGGCGGAAATTACGCGTTGATTTTCGCACAGTGGCACTGGGACTGGGGTTCCAAACATCCTCGTTTTCATATCCTGAGAAACCCGTGAAGCTCTCGCTGTGCTCGGCATCCTAAAAGATCTGTACAAATTCTATACAAATCTGTACACATTTTGCTTTTTTACACGCACCATAAATGACTGGAATTCGTTAACCCTATTTAGCCAACCCCATTGAATGTAACATATGTTTGTGTTACAATCTTTCCACGATACTATATTATATACTTATCTGTTATATAACTGTATTGCTATATATCTATGTTGTTATATTGTTAGTATATTATCTTATTTTACTGTGATTTTGCCCTTGTATAACTGTGCCCTTCCTGCCTTGACCTAACCATAGCCTGCAGTATGTACATAAAAAAAGTGACATAAGAGTGTCCGACCGGAGCCTTTAAAGAAGCCCATTCCGTTCACGAAATAAGCTACGTGTGGAGTGTGGTGTGTGAGCTTGGAAATTGTGCTTTGGGTCTTTGATTTGTGAGTGTCCTTCCGTGAACTCAGCCTAACGCTACGGGTAAAATAGAAGTCGGTGCTCTTTCGGGATATTTACACGCATAGTGCGTAGTACCTCTGCTTCATAAGACTTTTGCAGAAGATTCCAAGGCTTCATTCTTGCTTGCCTCCGCAGCACGCCCTACCGGCAGCTCGCGATGATCGTCGCATTGCAAGTTCGAACCTCGCAGCCATTGATCCCGCCAGCGGATCGGTGACGCAAAAGGCAGTAGGCACACCAGGATGGCAGGGATTCCGGCGTCTATAGCGTGGCGTCAGTACGTCTCCTAGTTTGTTTGTTCGCTCCATGCGTTGAATGCACGTTCTGGTCTCACTTTGTTCCCTTTACTTCGTTCTCAGTTGCTTTTGTTGCCCGACTTCCAGGTTCTTGCCTCTGCATTGCGTATTACTGCGACCCCGGTTAGGAGCCCTAAACTGGGTTTGCTCTGACCGTGCGTCTGTGCTTTTTCTTACGCTTGTGACGACGACCGTCGTTATTTTCAAACCAGCTCCTCATAGTATCAGCTACAGCCTCGCCATAAGGCTGTAAAACCCCAGAAAGAAGAAGACATGGGAATGATAATATCAGTAAGGCTGCGCGCATTGGCTAGAGCCATTTGGCGTTTAACAGGAGTGATAGGGTCTGCCTGGGAGAGTGTCGTGCCGTCCATCAGGGTTAATGTTTTGAGAGTACAAAATAGCATTCTCATAGCATTTTTGCTACGCCTTGCCTACAGTAAAGTACAGCACCTTACGTCGTTGATAGATCCAGATGAGTATGTCATAAGCTACTCCATTACCAAACCATGAAAACGAAGCTGAATAGATTTAGGTGCACGTTAAAGAACCCCAGGTGGACCAAATTTCCGGAGTCCCCCACTACGGCGTGCCTCATAATCAGAACTGGTTTTGGCACGTAAAACCCCACAATTTTTTTTTAAACGAAGCTGAAGTAGCATCGCCTTAGGAAAACAGAGACGACAACGATGTCGCGTTGACGGTACCTATAAAGTGCTTTTATGCGTGCTGCACACTGGCTTTCTCGTCTCTCTTACTACGTCGCGACAACATTATTATGTTTTACGTGATAACAATGCTGCCAAAATCACTATTAGGATCTTATACAGTAAGTTTTCTTTCTTTGTGCATTGGGGGCACGCTGAAGAACCCCTGGTGGTCAAAATTAATCCCGAGTTACCCACTATGGCATGCCTCATAATCAAATCATGGGTTTGGCGCGTAAGACTCAAGAATTAAACATTAGAATTCGCTATTAAATTTTACGTACATCAGCCTGTTGGCTGTGTTGTATGACCATTACACCACTGTCACACCTATTTTGTGCGGACTCTGAAAGTGCCTAAATTTTCAGACGTTTATGCGCAAATGGCACACGATAAATTAGTATACCACGTAATTTGCCGCGTAATTTTTCAGACGGCAGCATGTAAAACCTATTTTTCCCTATCGCAAGGAATGGCGACATGGAAACTATATTTCTAGCTTGACAGTATTGTTGCTTTCATTTGGGCATTTCTCTATCGAGAACAGTGCTGATAGAAGAGTCGCTTTGCCTTATTAGCCAGTGGGAGGAGATGAAAAATAACGACGCGTTGCCATTTAAATTCTGTCGCGTCTCGTAATTTCAGCTTACAACATAAATGCATATGCTGCTGAAGTGCAGAACTGAAGTTCAGGCAGGCGCTGAGTTGCCATGCTCACGAGACCAAAATAGGGTACAGTTTCCGTTTATCATGCGGTCATGGTACGTTTAATCTCTATCGCGATGCAGTGTGCGTTCATTCAACGAGGCGACTATGTCACTTGTGTTTGCCTTCTTTCTCGGCCTCTACGTTCTTGTCACTCCTATGGCCGAATGGCTGCAACGCTCACATAAAAGCCATAGGTTTTAGACGGCTGATACATGATGCAGTCATCCTGCAGTGAACATAAATATGGACTGATGATGATGATGACATTTAACCGCATGACTTGTTATTTTCACGGGCGGGTCGACGCGAACTAGTTTTCCTATAATGTACGCCTTTGTGTTTCTAAGATTAAAAGTGATCCCTCAATGGCGATTTAGGGGAGCCGCTGCCGAATACGACAAAGCATGCAATGAATTATCACTCACCCCGGCTTTTTCCGCATACAGGAAATTTTCCGCATCGCACACTGCCAAAGGTCAAGCAAGCGATCACGATGCTGTTGCACAAAAACAGCGTCAGATTTCTGGCAGTCATGCTTTTTTCGTCGGTTCCCCTTATTCTCCGTTACCTTTGCAGAGCCCAAAGCGGAGTGCTAGTAAAGGTAGAGCATCAGTAATTCACACTATGAAAACTGCACATAGGCATTTCTACGTGACGATTTTTATCCGCATTAAAAGGAGAGAACAACTGGCTTCTAGGCCGTATGCGCAGCTGAATAAGAAAAAAAAAAAAAAACGTCGATGGCGCTCTGCTAACGCAATCAAGCGTGTGTCCACAGCTGAGGGGGAAAATGGATCTGAAGTAAACCTTACTTTTATCATTGTAATTTTGTTACTAGGCCAGTGCATGATCATTTGTGTTGATGATTAGTGGAAGGAAGGGAAGTTGGAGCTTTTGGTGCAAGCAACCAAAGCCCATTACAAGCACTAGATTTTGACCCGGCTTCTCTGATGGCGCAGGTCAGGTAAACGCATGGGGATCCATGGCCTGGTTGCCGAGACGAAGCCTCTTGCATCGCATTTTGCAGCTAGCCTATTTTCAGGTACTAGAATTTACGAAGAACAGCTGAGTTGGTTTCCTCCCTCTTAATGACACTCACCCAGCACGGAGTCATCTGTGAAGCAGACAGTAGGGCGAAAGCAGAAGCAAGAACTTCGCATCAAAAAGAAATAGTTAAATTAAAGAAGCGCACGAAAAGAGCACCTTCACAAATGAGACTTTGTAATTCACTGAGGAATGTTTGACAATCATGAGTAATTTTCAGCACTAGGACATTCATAATTTTATACGAAGTTGACAAAATTTTCCCGTGACGCGGATGACGTTCAACAAGAGAATGGCGGACTTGAAAAAAAACGTGACTGGTATATGTGTGATCGCTTCTACTTCTTTGATCGTACACGTACAGTACACGTAGGTTTTTGATCAGGGGTGCTATGCAGGATGCGCCGAGTTTTTCGTTCGCACGAGTTTTACCAGAGTTTGCTCGATGACAGTCAGTGAACGGAGATAGCAAGGAACGTGCAATAACAGCAGACAAAAAGAAATGTCAGATAAAGCCGCGTATGACAACACGAGCGCACCCTGCGCGGCACAGTGCTGCCGCGCTTCACGGACAGAGGACTGCGCAACAAAACGCGCCAGCGCCGCGTATTGTTATCAACGTATTATCGCAATTTAGCAATACCGTCACTGTCCCGCTGCCTATCTGCACACTTGCAGTGATCCGTTTGCCACGCCTTTCTCGGGCGCGTCAAGGGCGTGCCTCCTCTTTCGGGCATTATCTTTCTGTCCTTCGTCGAATGCGAACAGGGCAGATGCGGTGAACTCATGCACCTATACTTTCCCTCAATCGAATACTTTGAAATGCAACAAATAAAATAACAAACATTTTATTTCTTAAACTATGGGTTTTTCGTTTTGAATGCTATAAATTTGTGATGACAAACGGACACCCAGTGAATTATTAAATTTTGCACTTTTTTTGCTGTGAGTGGCGATAGTGAGGCGAAATCTTACAAGCGGATACATTTTAGAGGGTCGCACGCACGAGGGAGTTCATACGGTGAGCAGTCGCAAGGGGCGCTACAGTGCTATTCTCAATAAATTCGATTCGATAATGACGCATAAAGTCGGTCATGACAATGATCTGTCAATTCCCTGTCTATTAGGGGAACGGCAACGCAGCGCTGCGGCATGGCTGTTCACCGCAGGTGCTTTCACTGAAGCGGCTATTGAGGCCGCCGCTTTACCAAGTGAAACGACACTCTACCCATAGAGACGAGAGCAACGGCTGTCGCTGCAAAATTACTGTGCCCGACAGGGGCGTCTGCGTCAGCAGGCGTTTGGTGAGTTGCGCCACGACGTACCCGAGCAGAAGAGCACCACGTACCCGAGCACGTTTAACCGTGCGTGGCTTAGCCGTGTGCGGGGAAAACGGGATCCTGGGGGTTGAGCCGATGCCGGGTGTTTTTGGACCTTTACGGCCCCCTGGCGGAGGCAACACGCCCCTTTGACCACGGCTTCACGTAGACGGCACCCCCAGTCTGACCAACCCGGGGGAAATCGGTAGTTTCCTTTTCCTGTCTCTCTCTCCCTCCAACCTTCGTCTTTCTCTCTCACTTTAAATCTTTCCTGTCTTCTCTTCATTTCTTTTTACTTCCGATCTTCCTGGCAGCAAGGGTTAACCTTGTGTGCTACAACCAACCTTGGCTGTACATATTTGGTTATAGTGGAAACGTACAGTTGTCGTCCGCAGGACTTCTTTTCTATAGGACCTGTGGCGTCCCCTTGTTGGGCTCGAAGGTGGGCGGCTGGCGTTACTGCCGAGAACTGCAAATCTTAAGGGATAGATTCCTTTTCTAAACTCTCTGATCGCCCTCAGAAACGAGGGCGCACCGAAGAAGTATTTAAATTTTTGGTCGTAACACTGACAATTTCCCCCGATATCAAGTAATACACTGTGAGAAACCAGGAAAGACAACGAGAATAATCTCGCCTTTCCTCGTTTCCAAAAGTCTAACTCAGACAATTGGCCCAGGCTATAAGGCAACCAGACTAGCAAGTGGCGACCTTCTCTTCGAACTTCATGACAAAAAGCAACATGAAAAACTACATAAACTAGTGTCTCTCGGGGACATACCCGTTACCCACACCGCACCATGAACACTGTCCGCGGTGTGATGTGCGATAATGATGTCATGGATCCGACCGAAGCTGAACTTCTGGAAGGATGGAAAGAACAAAACGTCTTCAATGTAAAACGAATCAGAATGAGGCGTTATGGTAAAGAAATTGACACTAAGCATCTAATACTCACATTCGGTTCTAGTGTACTGCCAGAAACCATCGAGGCAGGTTACATTAAAATCAGAGTAAGACCATACATCCCCAACCCTCTTCGTTGCTTCAAATGCCAAAGATTTGGCCACAGTTCACAGAACTGCCGAGGCCGTCAGACTTGTGCGAAATTCAGTGAGAACGAAGATCTCTCTGAATCATGTGAAAACTCTCTCCACTGTGTAAACTGTGATGGGGAGCACGCCGCATCTCGCGGTCGTGCCCTACCTCGAAAAGAGAACAAGAAATAGTATCAATCAAAGTAAAGGAGAACATATCATTCAAGGAGGCACGTAGGCGGTTATCATACCTGCCCAAGAACACCTTTGGCGATGTGGCGCGTCAGGGGGCAGCGACACAACGGTTTCCGGCGGCTGTCCGGCTCATGAGCTGCCAGCTACGCCATCCGCCCCCTGGGCGGCTGCAGCGCTGCTCCGCCACCTTAGAACAAGGGGCCATCGACCTCCGGGCTGGTGGCCTCAGGGATCTCGTCCATCGAGACGAGGCCCGCACGTAAAACAAACCGCTCGCAAGAGCGCGTGCCCGGCGCACCGCAAGAGGCCATGGACACAACAACCGGCCAGACATGGCTCCAAACAAGAAAAAGCCCGCATCACAGAGCCCGACAGTAGTAGTAGTAGTAGTAGAAAACTTTATTTGATGTTTATTTCATGTTTATTTGATGTTTATTTGATGTTTATTTGATGCTCAAGGCCACGCCAACGAGCTAGGTAAAAACGAGTGGGCGACGTTCTGTGGAACCCTATCGGAACTCTGGGAACGACCAGTACGTGGCGAATATTACGGAGCATGCTGGACCCGATGAGCACACGTACTGAGAATAACAAGAAGCTCCAAATTATAGCAGACAACTTCGAGGGTACAGACCAAGATCTAGTCGATGCTCTTCAGAACAAGTACATAGGACCCTCACCCGTGATGGTATCGTCCTACGCGACGAGACAATACGCGGGGGAGGCCAGCCCTAAATTAGACGAAGAAATAACGTACGCAGAAGTGTATGAGGCGGCACAATCCGCACTTAAATACTCGGCACCGGGCCCAGACTAGATCACAAATTCAATGATTCGAAACATGGATTCGGTAGCCCTAGCGAAAATAACAAAGGTTTTTAATAGCGAGTGGTGGGCCAAGGGAGACTTGCCCAAGAGTGGAAATTGGCTAAAATAATCATGATCCCCAAAGCAAAAAAGAATCCCTCGATCGATACGCTTCGGCCGGTATCGCTCACGTCCTGCCTGGGGAAGCTCTATGAAAGGGTGATCCATAGCAGATTGCAGCGATACCTGGAAGAGCGGGGCTGGTTCCCGGACTCCATGATAGGATTTCGCACGGGTTTATCTTGCCAGGACGCGTTCCTCCTACTTAGAGAAGAAATTTTAACTAATATACCGTACGGCGACGAGAGATTAGTCCTAGCACTAGACCTCAAAGGAGCCTTCGACAGCGTCTCTCACGCCGCAATATTGGAGGAACTCGAACTCGCGGGTTGTGGTGAGCGCACATATAATTACTTAAGAGCGTTTCTTTCTAACCGCGAGGCGAGCATCAGTATTGGCCAAATCACATCGGATTTATTTAAAATGCCTAACAAAGGAACACCTCAAGGAGCGATAATATCTCATCTGCTCTTCAACATGGCGGTGTGTCGTCTCGCACGCGATCTGGATCGGATACCCGACCTAGGTTACATGCTCTACGCGGACGACATCACGCTGTGGACGAGCAGAGGTTCACTAGGGGATAAGGAATATACGCTCCAAAGCGCAGTATTAGCGGTAGAGGTAAAGAGATTACCCAGATGGAGCGGCCTGAAGTGCGCGCCCGAAAATCTGAGGTCATCCGGATACACGCGAAAGGCTACAAATCCAGAGGATCAATTAACATCGTAGTTGAGGGACAATCAGACCGAGAGGTACCCACGATGCGAGTCCTGGGTTTGTGGCTGCAGAGCGACGGTAGAGCAGTAGAGACGCTCAAAACCCTAAAATCCACACCCACAACATAGCTCAAATGATACGTCGCGTGACGTATCGAAAGGTGGGAATGCGAGAAGACGATACCCTAAGGCTCGTACAGGCCTTAGTTGTTAGTCGAATCACGTATGGCTTACCGTACCAAACCCTGAACAGGGAGGAGAAAAGGCAGGCCAGCACAATAATCCGAACCGCTTTCAAAGCTGCTCTGGGCCTGCCTAAATGTCCTTCCACGGAACGCATGTTAGCTTTGGGAGTGCACAATACATTCGACGAACTGAGACAGGCCACTCTGATGCGACAGAGGGAACGAGCTTCACAAAAACTGGTAGAGCAATATTGGCTAGACTCAATATCCCAGCATACCCCATGTATCTCACCGAACAGGCCGTACCTCTCCATCCTTCGGTAGGATCCAAATTACAGTAGCCCCAATTCGGAAGAATATGCATCCCGAGTACAACAAAGACAGGCGCAAAGCACGCGCACAACACATTCAATCAACGTACTCTAATACCATAGGTTGCAACACGTACAACACGGACACAGCTGTGTATGCAGAGGCGACCGGGCAGGGGCTATCAAAGGTCGATCGCCCATATGGCAACGCCATATGGGCGATCGCCAGCAGCAAATAACCGCCAGCAGTAAATAACCATCTGCCAGCAGCAAATAACCGCATCGGCCACGGCGGGATCCCCCACCTCGGCCGAAATATTAGCAGTGGCGATCCCACTCGCTCATGCGGAGCGTTCGCAAAGGGACTCGGTCGTTGTCACGGACTCGCAGGAGACGTGTAGCATGTTTCTTAAGGGGCACGTGACTGCGGCTAGCCTCGCGATAATCCACAAATCCTTCAATCACCGTCATCGCCTACTCTGGTGCCCGGGCCACGCGGGGGTACAGGGGAACGAAAAGGCTAACGCGTTAGCTCGAGGGTTTACTAACCGAGCGACGGCGTCCTCTTCTAACTCCAAGCACTCGCACTAGCCCTCATCAAATCCTGCCAATTTAAATGCCAAACACATGCTTGCTCATCAGCGTGGAGTCCCCAAAAAATCCCCGCCGCCTCACCCACAACTCAGCGGGGAAGAGGCCGCCGATTGGCGTAAAATACAGACTGGGGTATTGCCCCATTTCAAATTGCAAAACGCCTTGTATCCCACTCGTTATAGGGCCAACTGTCCTTGGTGCGGTAGCATACCTACTCTAATTCATGTAACTTGGGAGTGCGCTAAGCAATCTCATAGACCAAATACCAGTGACACAATGGAGCAGTGGGAGGCACAGCTCGCCCGCTCCGACCTGGCAAGACAAAAGTCTTTAATTAGCCAGGTCAGGCAGGCGGCAGAGGCCAGTGGGGCCCTGGACTGAGAGGCTCCGACCACCCCTCCTTAATATCGTTTTCATTACAATAAAGTTTTTATTGTTATTATTTGATGTTTTGTAACGAAATCCCAGCGGGTGGAGCCCTCAGTCCAGGGCCCCATTTGCTGCTGCTATCCGGCTGGCCCGGTCGATCAGGTATCGCTGGTCGTCGAAGGCTGTGCTGGCAAGAGCGGCTTCCCACAGGGATGGGGAGGGGTTGGGTATTCTAGGTAAGCCGGGTGGTTTGGAGCATTCCCACGTAGAATTGTAGAGGTTTGGGTGACCACCACAGAAAGGACATTTGTCGGGGTACTGGCTAGGGTAAAAAGTGTGGCGGAGAGCAAGGCTGGGGAACGTATTAGTTTGGAGCTGGCGCCAAGCGGCTGCATCTGCACGGTTTAGCTTCACGTGTGGTGGAGGGAATGTTCTATGGGATAGTCTGTGGTGCTGTAGTATATGCGTGTATGTAAGCGGTATCGTTTCCACCTTGTCTGGGTTGGACTGGTCTTCCACCGGTGCCTGGAGGGTTAGGCCTCGGACTGTCGCATGAATGCGCTCATTGCCAGGGAGAGACGCATGCGCAGGTGTCCAGACAAGGTGAACTAGCGGAATGTTTTGCTTCTTGTGTAGAATTTTATGAGCGATCGGTGAAATCCGTCCTTGTGCGTAGTTTCGACATGCTTGCTGGGAATCTGTAAGAATATGTATGATCTTATCTGGGGGTTGAGCGCTGATGGCGAGGGCTATGGCACATTCTTCCGCTTCCGTGCAGTTGTCAGTGCGTATTGTGGCTGATAATAGTGTTTCGCCCCTCCAGTCGGCCACCGCTACCACTTTGGCTGTAATGTCGGGATAACACGCGGCGTCTGTATAGAAGGTGTTGAGGTCGTGGCCGTATGCTCAGTGCAGTGCCATTGCACGTGCAGCGCGCCTGCCTTTATGGTGTTCGGGGTGCATATTCAGATGTATGGGGGCCACTGTAATGTTTTCTTTCATGTTTTGGGCGATTGACAGGGGCTCTCGTGGGGCAAACACTGATGTTGAGTAACGTAATTGTCTGAGTACATGCCTTCCTATCGATGTACTTTTCAGTCGTTCGATCTGACCGACTTTCTGGGCTTCGATTATTTCGGCCATGGTGTTATGCAAACCAAGCTGTAATAGTCTGGCTGTTGAGGTGTAGATAGGAAGGCCTGTCGCCGTTTTCACCGCTGTTCGTATGAGTGTGTCTAGGTGGTTTGTTTAGTTTTGGGTGAGTCGGTGGTAAGGTGCGTGATAGGTAATGCGGCTTAAGATTAAAGCGTGTATGATGCACTTGACGTCGGATTCCATTAGGCCGTGGCAGTGGTTCGTGACCCGCCGGATCATGTGCACTACCTGATTAATCTGTTTCTTCAGTAGCGTCAGGGTATATGCCGCTTTCGCATTGGCTTGAACGTGGAGTCCTAGTAAGCGTAATTTGTTAGCCTTATTTACAGGTTCACCCTCGATAGTCACCGTGATGTCAGGCGGTAGGTGATGTTTCCTTTGGAGTTCTTTACTATAAGCAGTTCTGACTTTTGAGCTGCGCACGTAAGTCCCCCTGCTCGTGCATATTTCTGGATGACAGGGCCTGACAAGGGCTCTGTGAAGTTACTGCTATCTCTTAAACACACAGCACAAAAAACATTCCCACGATGAATACACAAATAATACAGTGGAACGTCAGAGGACTCCTTCACAACCTCGATGACGTTAAAGACATCCTACACAGGTTTAACCCTAAGGTGCTGTGTGTTCAAGAAACGGAGCTCAAATGTACACAAACAAATTTATCAGACAATACGCTATTTTTCGCAAAGACCGCGATGACACTGTTGTGTCATCCGGTGGTTTGGCTATCATAGTAGACAGAGGTGTTTGCCTGCCGGGAATTAAAACTTCGTGCGCCCCTAGATGCAGTTGCTGTCCTAGGGGTTTTGTTTGACAAGCTTATCACTATTAGTTCTATATACATCCCTCCCAGCTATTCACTTAATAAAACGGAATTTCAAGTTACATAGATGAACTTCCGGCTCCATTCATAGTTGTCGGAGATTTAAATGCACATAACACCTTGTGGGGAGACTCTCGTTGCGATGCGACAGGTCGCCTAATTGAAAACTTTCTGTTTTCCTCACGAGCATGTATACTTAATAAGAAAGAGCCAACGTACTACAGCGTGGCGCATAACACATACTCGTCCATTGACCTAACTATAGTATCGAGTACACTAATGCCCTGCCTGGAGTGGTGCGTTCTGAAGAACCCCCTTGGGAGCGACCACTTCCCAATTATCCTACGCTTAACAAAACAAGATGGATGCTCGCCACACGTTCTCCGATGGAAGGTTGACACAGCTAACTGGTACCTTTCCGAGAACTAACATATTAAGCCGGGATGATATTGCCTCTTTTAACATAGACGATGCTGTGGCGTATATAACAGGTTTTATCATTGGCGCAGCTGAAAGGGGCATACAACAATCTAATGGACTGGCTAATGAGCGTCGCCTGCCTTGGTGGAACGAGGAATGCCAAAAAACACGTACAAAGCAAAACAAAGCCTTGGGATTGCTTCGCAACTCCCCAATAGCCGAAAACATGATAAATTTCAAACAAGCAAAGTCGCAGGGCAGAAGAACGCGTTGGCGTGCAAGGAGAGAGAGTTGGGAAAGGTACATTTCCAGTATTAATTCTTACACGGACGAGACCAAAGTATGGAATAGGGTAAATAAACTAATAGGCCGGGAGTCACATCCCCTACCCTGAGTAAGTAGCCAAGGTGATAGCCTGGAAGATCAGGCGGATTGTCTAGGTGAACACTTTGAATATTTATCAAGTAAATCGCACTATACAGAAACTTTCCTGAAGTTCTAAGAACGCGAAGAGCGGCAGACCCTTAACCGCAAAGGTTCTTCGAATGAGGCGTACAATCGACCATTTAGCTTAGCCGAACTTAAAGCATCTCTCACATCTTGCAACGAGTCGGCGCCAGGTGGCGATCGTATTATCTATGAAATGGTTAGATACCTACACCATGAAACACTGAAAACACTCTTGTCTCTTTTTAATGCCATGTGGGCGGCTGGGTCCCGTCCTCATGGAAAGAAGCCATAGTCATCCCGATGCTTAAACAAGGCAAAGACCCGTCCTTAGCCAGCAGCTAGAGGCCAATAGCTCTAACAAGCTGCCTGTGCAAGCGCCTAATCTGTTTCCCCAAAAATAACAAAATACTACACCCGTTCTAGTGTGGCTTCCGGGAAGGTAGGTCGACAATAGACCACCTTGTTCGCATCGAGGCAAACATCAGACGTGTATTTATTCATAAACAGTTTTACTTTCGTATTTCTAGATTTAGAGAAAGCGTACGACCCGACATGGCGCTTCGGGATTCTGCGAGATCTTTCTGCGATGAGGGTCCGCGGAATATGTTAAACACATTCGAAAGCTACTTGTTTAACCGCACGTTTCGCGTAAGAGTGGGCAATGTTTTATCTAGAAGATTCACCCAGGAGGCTGGCGTGCCGCAGGGGGTGTGCTTAGTTGCACACTCTTATTGTAAAAATGAACTCCCTGTATAGAGTCATTCCACTAGCATGTTTTATTCTTTGTATGTCGATGATGTACAGATAGGCTTCAATCATGTAACATCGGTATCTGTGAACGACAGGTGCAGCTTGGATTAAACAAATTGTCTAAATGGGCGGATGTAAATGGGTTTAAAATAAACGCATAGAAAAGTACATGCATACTCTTCTCAAACAAAGAGGCGTGACACCGGTGCCAATATCACGATCAATCGAGAGGAACTATCCATGAGCAATGAGCACAAATTCCTGGGCATAATTCTGGACTCTA
Source organism: Dermacentor silvarum (assembly GCF_013339745.2). Classification (NCBI taxonomy): domain Eukaryota; kingdom Metazoa; phylum Arthropoda; class Arachnida; order Ixodida; family Ixodidae; genus Dermacentor; species Dermacentor silvarum. The sequence continues at coordinate 65,770,796 of NC_051155.1, read as the reverse complement.
CGCTTACTTTCATCCCCCATCTTAAATATCTGAAGACAAAATGTCTGAAGACTATGAACCTTTTAAAAATTATCTCGCACACAACATGGGGTAGTGATCGAAAATGCCTCCTAAACTTGTACAAGAGTCTTTTCCGCTCGCGCCTTGATTACGGAGCTATAATTTACAATTCCGCAAAGCCAAGTGCATTAAAAATACTAGACCGCGTCCACCATCTTGGTATCCACCTCGCGACCGGTGCTTTCCGAACAAGTCCGATCCAGAGCCTCTATGTAGAGTTGAACCAGTGGTCACTCCATCTGCAGCGTTCATATAGCAGTTTCACATATTTTCTGACAGTACAAGCAAACAATGAACATCCTTCGTATTCTACCATAAACGATGTGACCACTGCTACACTCTTAAATAACCGACCTGCAGTGAGGAAACCGTTCTCTTTACGTGTAAGGATCTTGGTGAGCAAATGGCTGCTCCATGCTTGAACATCATCCTATGGCTCCTGCGAAACTGCTATCGCCGTGGCAGTGGCAGATCATAGAGTGCGACACATCGTTTGTAGCGGTCACGAAAGACGCTCCAGAGGCAAACATTAAAATGCATTTCCTAGAGCATCAATCCAAGTACTCGTGTACAGAGTTTTACACAGACGCTTCTAGGTCACATGGCGTGGTTTCTTATGCAGCTGTCGGCCCATCTTTCTCGGAATCCGGTGTACTCCACCCGGAAACAAGCATCTTTACGGCTGAGGCCTATGCAGTATTGTCGGCCGTGAATCATATAACGAAAAAAAAAACTTCAAACACAGTTATATTCACAGACTCTCTAAGCTTCGTGAAAGCCTTGACGTCACTCTGCAAACACAAAAATCCTTTACTCATTGAGCTCTATTCGACGCTATGCAGAGCGTATATATCAAACCAGCATGTCATTATATGCTGGGTGCCGGGCCATAGAGGCATCGCGGGCAATGTTCTTGCCGACCAAATGGCCACGTCAATAACATCGCACACTTTTAACCCTACAGCTGATGTCCCTGTAACAGACTTGAAACCTTTCTTGCGAAACTGCGAAGCCACCGGCAACGCTTGTGGGACGCTGAAACAGATAATAAGCTTCACTTGATTAAACCACAGTTAGGTTTCTGGCGCCCCGTAACGAAAACACGATGAACTGACGTCCTATTCTGTCGTCTCAGAATAGGACTCACGTACGGCACCCACACTTTTTTGCTGACTGGTGATGAACCACTAACTTGTGGTAGATGTGGAGAGACGCTGACCGTCCTCCACGTTCTGCTGGAGTGTCGGGAAGCCGAAAGAGAGAGAAACAAACAGTTTCCTCTAGCATACCACCATTGTGTTCCTCTCCATCCTGCTATGTTTCTTGGTGAAGAGCCGCTTTTTAGCACTAAAGCTGTCCTAGGCTTCCTGAACGTTGTGGCCCTGCATGTTAATAGTCCAATTATGTCGTAGCGCATCCTCTCTCTAGAGGATGCCGCTGTGATAGTAGTTCAGTATAGCACATGCCTCCAGGCCCTTGCACTTCAAGGGCTCTGTTAAGGCAGAAGTGCTTTTTGAGAACTTTCGCCTCTGACATTTTAGTATACCATCATTTTTTCACAATGGATCTCTCGTGTCGATAGCACATTTCATTACTTATTGCCATATTATTATTACCTATAGATTTTACACACTTTACAGTGACTATATTTAGGCCCCTTTACAGCCATGCCACATCTGTTTTATTCATACCTTATGATTCACCATTCATATGACTGACAAGCCATTATTATCGCCTTGGCGCTCTTTGGCCACATCTGGCCCTTGCGCCAATAAACTTTAACAGTTATCAAAATTGGTGTGCGGTATTCTAGGGTCCGCAGTGACGCAGCAGAGTGCAAGTGCACCAGTTTATCTGCGTGCGCGAAGTCTCCGCGATGCATTTCAAAGAAGAGCGTGCTTCCCAGCGACACAATTCATCGCTTGTCACAGCTTGCCACTGAAGGTGCCTCCGTGCACATGTACGCAGAATTTGAGCGTGTTGTTCACTCCAATGTGCTTACCGATTGCCTCTGCTGCTGAGCTAACAGCGATCGCAGATGGATATCGTAAGGACAGCGCAGCAATCTCATTTTGGCGGGTGAGGACTCTTGTGTTCAGTTAGGAAATTATACTTCGAACGCAGGAAGGTGTTGTAATTGTTTAGTGTGCTGTGCTTGTGATGAAGAAATGCCATCGCACTGAGTCTAAAAAAGCGAGCGATTCTCCACGCTGACCGTGTTTGCGACACTGCAGCTCCGATACATCACCAATGACAGAGCAGCCATCTCAAATCACAGCTGCGATACGTTGTCATTGGAAAATACTACTCACTGCTCAGGATCTTCGTCCAACACGGCGTATCGACGCCTTACAAGCAACTACATTGACGTGCCGATAATTATTGGCTGTGCGCTACGTCGCCACAATGCAGGCAATGAACCGTGTTGTCGGGCCATCACAGTCCTAGAAGATATATGCATAAGCCAGCGAAAGTCGACACTTTTTTTATAGTGGTGATCAGTACATCACCGATGACAGGGCGTTGTGCGTGTTTTATTTCGCCGGTTTAGATTGTTAATGCCTCTCAGTTCCGCACCCCGTCGCTGTTGCCGAAAAATAAGTTGGGCGTGGCCCAACTGTGGTGGGCTCGCAAAGAGTTACATGGCTCGCGCGGGGCGTGGACCTATGGTTTTGATTGACAGGCGAACTCGTGCCAAACTCGTACATCGCGAAATCCCCCTCGAGTTCACTCGTGAGCATGGCGGCGGCAGCAGCCTCTGTCTTCGCATGCAGCGGCAGTAAGCGTCAATATGACCGTCTGGACCCATTCACCTACATGACCGAGTTTTAGCGTCATTTTTTGCCTTTCCGAAACGTCAGTGCGCTGGCTGTGTCACGAATTAGGCGAATGCCCTTGTCTGCGGAGACAGCGTGGCGTGCAAATTATGCTTTCCGAGCACAGAGTGTTGTGACTAGGCTGCGGAGGAAAAAGTTCGTGCGATCGCTTCGGCTCTCTCCTGTTTCAAGCGCTGCTCGTCCACAGCGCCCAAGCCCCAGGCCAGGTGTGGCGTCCGTCATCGGAGTAATGGGGCACCTGCGAGCACCTGGGGTTCAACGCGGACCTACCACCTGCGCAGAAGTAGTCACATTATACTGGAAGACTCAGGACGCACGCTGAGCTGCCTTCCGGTGCAACAGGTACCGAAATCAGTTTTCGCAGTCACAGGGAACCGCTGCACTGCACGGGCGGAGAGGTGAAGGAAGTTACTTCGCCAACACGGACCGCCTTGGCCGTCCGAACGACACACCTCTCCAGGCGGCAAATGATTGGTTCACTTATTGCGCGAGCAAAAGCGTAGACATATGGCTGTTGAAGGAGATGACCGGCGACTTGTTTCCTCTATCGGAGCACGCCGTCTCCGACTGGAGGAACTACCCCCGTAAGGTCGCGAGGGACGAGCTGCTGGCGTGACCTCCACTCGGTGGCTCCGGGTAGACAGCGCAAATTGACGAGTGCCTTCTTCGCGGCGAGCAAAAGTACAATCGAGGCCGCCTAATGACGGGCGACAACTTTCTGCCGAGCCGCCAAAATTATTCTTTTAGGGGTTTTACGTGCGAGAACCAGTTCTGATTATAAGGCACGCCGTAGTGGAGGTGAGCCGCCAAAATTACACCGGTGTTAAAGATGGTGGTCCATGATCTTCGCCATGTTCTACCGACCAGAGGGGTGCTGCAACTTTCAAGGTCGACCGACCGAAAGGCGGCGACGCTAGGCGCCATTATTGCAGCCAAGTTCAACCGGGACCATTATTCATAGTGACGAATTGGCCGCATACAAATGTATCCCAAATTTAGTGGATGCTAACGGGTCTATGCCTCAATCTACATTAGAAGATAGTCAACCACAGCGTGAACTTTGTGGACCCCATCACGCGCGTTCACACGCAAAAAAATAGAAAGTTATTGTCCAAAAGTGGAGCGCCAACTCGTCAGCGATAGGTACAGGGTATCTGCACCGATGCTGTAGTCGCACCTGGGATGGATGTGGGTGGCACTCAACGGCCACGTGCGCTGCAAAGACCCTTTCTTGGGTTGTAAGAAGTCACGGATCGCTCGGCCTACCCAGTATAAGGACTCTTTCCTGTGGTTTTTAGAAGCCATCGCTCGACGCTTGCCAGTATGAAGGTGCATCGCAAAGTAAATTAAATAAAGCGTAGTTTTCTGACCCGTGTATGAGTGCTTTCTGTCATTCGCGAGTGCTTGCGCGGGTAAGCTCGCGGCAAACCACTTATGCGCTAGCCGACGCTCACTTCGTCTCGCAGCTGGGGCAGCTGTGGTGCCTCGATGCGCGCGCACCCTACTCGCAGCCTTTCTTTAGCGCGAGCAACGAGCGATTTGTTAAAAGCCCAGTGTGAAACCAGGCGCACACCAATCTGTTCTCCGAAATGGGAGCGCAAGCACGTAGCCAGCAGCACCAATCCAATCCAGAGGAAAGAGGAGCAACGAGCGATCTGTTGAAATCCCATTGAGAAAACGAAGTGCACACCAATCGGTGCTCGGAAGTGCTAGCGCAAGCACGTAGCGAGCCGCGCCAATCGATCCAGAGTAAAAAAGAGGAGGGCGAGCGTCCCCTCGTGATATAACGCGAAACGTATTAAGCTACAAATTAGCCTAATACACATTCAGTGTACATCTTGGAAATTTTAAAATGCTTACAACCCACGTTAATGTTACTAATATCGTTGTACTAAATTCATTTATTTTATAACTTGCTTGTGCCTGTAATGCACTCGGTGGAACGACAAACAAGTGAAAGAAGGCACGACCATGCACCGACCGTATGACCACGTGATCCCCAGTTGTCGATCGCCCCATATGACAACGCCCAACGGATGATAGCCACCCATAGTGAATCTAGATAAACCAATGAAACTGTAGGCGTGCCGACGGACAAACTTTGTCTTGTTACCATTAGTTATTTCATCTTGGGGCGTCGCCAGAGCTCGTGAAGATCCCGAGCTTCGCCAAACTCGGCGCATCCAGCATAGCACCCCATTTTACGTGCGATTTATGTCGATTCTGCATATGTAACTGCCATATATTCATGAGTAAAATTAAATCTCGTAGGACTATCTTATTTATGAACTTTGGCTATATCTGTTTGTAATCAGGAGGGCATACTCGCACTGTGAGGTAAATTTTGGGCGCTTACTTTAGCGTGCGCTTATACACCTCCCTTCCCCCTCCGACACACACACACACACATAAACAAACACATATACAGAAGTTGAGAAGCACACTTCACGTTTATCTTCGGTTTATTTGCCAAACAGGTTCGATCAGTGGACCGAACTTTCTCAAGCGCTACACGATGTATATACCTTATAGCGACAAACACGGACGCAGGCAAAAGACCAGGACGAAGAGTGTTGTTGGTGCTCACGCTCACTCTGCTTTGCCGTTGAACGGACAACTTTCGGCTCGCTTGATTATTGTGATAAATGACTCCTTCACTTCAACGTGTGCTTGCATTTGGTGGAGGTACGGGGTAGCAAGAAAAAGGCATGAGTGCAGAAGAGGAAGAAGGTATATCAGTGTCCGCGGCGATGACCACTCGGGAAAAGGAGAGAATCACGGTTCAGATGGGGCATCACATATTGGCAATAATGCACGTTCAACGCGCACACAGTCAACAATGGCATGATGTGTGGAAAGGAAAACGCAGCCCAGAATTGCGTCCTCTGAGCATGGTGACAACACGACAAATTCAAAGACATATAAAATATCCTGAATGACAAGCCGAGCCGTGCACTACATAGAAGGCTGGATGTGGTGCGTGGTTGGCATACGCAGGGAGACGTCAGAAAACGGAGTCGTAATCTTTCTCAACTTGCGACATAGTTGACCACTGATCACAGAGACAGCAGCTCCGGTATTAAAAAGCGCTTGTACAGTGACACCCTCAATACACACGTTGATCTCGTTAGCAGGAAAACACCCGAGACCTTGCAGTATTCGACACGAGCGCAGTTCTTGCCTCCACAACTGCGAAGGTCAGTTTTCCGCTTGGACAGGCTGGGGGTGACGGAGCATAGGCGAAAGTGAACGGCGACGTCGGGATGGCGACCGGCGTGAGCCGAAGGCGCGTTGACTCGACGAGAGAGATCCAGGCGCTGGGCTAGATGAAACCGGGTGTGGTAGTGACTTAGGACGAGCGTAGCCTGGACTGCGGTCGCTGTCACGTGTGCGGAAGTCGCGGCGATAGCAAAGTGTGCTACATGGCCAGGAAGCTGGCAGAAATACGCGTAGCAGATGGGCTGGTTGTCCGCAGTACGCCTAGGGTTTGCAGGCGGTGGGGCGGGATGCAAAAGAGGGGAGCGGGGCCGGACGTACAGGTGTCCTTGCCACGTACAAGGCGCTTGGTGGTTGCCCGATATCCGTGGCGAAAGAAGCCCGAGGCCTGGCTGCCATTTCAGCGTAGGTCAAAGGGGCGGAGACAGGCGGATGCTGTTGCTCATGAGCATGGGCATTGGGCAATAGGCAGCGCCTCGGAAACTTGTTGCTGAATGGTGTGTCGAAGAGGCGGAGCGAGTGTTGTGTAGGCTCCGGGATGCACGACACAAGGGGAAATTGCCGTGACACTTCTTCGCGAACAAGTTGCTGTATTTTATGCAGCAAGGAACAGTGGTTCACAGAATCATCGCGAATGGTGAGAGCCGAGATGTTGGTCGTGTCGAAGTTAGAGCGCCGCGTGGAAATGCGTTGTTCCTCAGCTCTTCGTAACTTTGCCAGAGCTGATTACGTCGGCGACCGGTTGGGGGTTCTTCGCAGCGAGCATGTGGAAGGCGTCGTCCTCGATTCCTTTCATAATTTGTCTGATTTTGTCAGCTTCGTACATGGAAGGGTTGATGCGGTGGCAGAGGTCGACGACATCTTCAATGTAGGCGGTAAAATTTTCGCCGGAGTTCTGGGCGCGACTACGCAAGCGCTGTTCGGCGCGGAGCTTGCGCACACTGGGTCGGCCGAATACCTCTGCGAAGCTCGTATTAAAAGACGACCAGATCCCAATGTCAACTTCGTGGTTGCAAAACCATAGATGGGCAACATTGCTGAAGTAAAATATGACGTCGGTTAGTTTGGCGGCGTCACCCCACTTGTGCGCACTCACTCGTTCGTAGGAGGACAGCCAGTCCCCCACGTCGTGGTCTTCGGTGCCACTTAATTGAAGAGGGTCACGCTGCCTTGGGACGCCGGAACAGATGACAGCCGTGGGTGGCGTAGCTTCTTGCGGCGCCATGTCGTCAGGCATACCCTAGGCTGGAGGGAGAGTCCGGGTACGGAGCTCCAGGGTGATGAGTGAAACCAGCAACCTTCACCAAATGCAAGCACGCGTTCAGGTCCAGGCGTGATTTATCACAACGATCAAGCGAAGCGAAAGCGGTCTGGTGGTTGTTGTTGCCTATCCCGTCAGTGGCTCCTACCCACGGCAAAGCAGAGCGTGCGCGAGCACGAACAACACTCTTTGTCCTCGTCTTTTGCCCTACTCGACAGCTCTGTTTTCACCCTCCGAAGCTTTCGCCTCTCGCAAGAACTTCCCGCTTCCTTTCGCCGTTATCATGATTGAGAACATTTCTGGAACCATTTATGTTGCCAATCGATTATCGTTATCGGCGACTTTATTCCGTGGTGAATGTCTGAGTCGACTTGACGACATTGACTCCGTTTATCCTCGTCAATTGCCCGATGATATGACCGACCTTCCTGTCACCAGTATTACTTCTGCCCTTGAGTTGCATCGTCACCCTCGGATGTCTTCAACCCATCAATTGATTCCCAACTCTCCGACAACCAGTGCACATAGCTATTGGAGCTCCTCAACCGTTTCAACACACCTTTTGACCATGAACAACCTTCTTTGGGCCGCACGTCCGCCATTGTTCCCCATATTGACACCGGCACCCACACACCTTTGCGCCATCGCCCGTATGGAGTCTCGCACGCAGATGGCCATGTCATTGACGACCAGGTTAATGATATTGATGCAAGACGCGCAAGTTCGTGCGCCCTCCAAGAGAACAACGGCGTATTAGCGAAACAAAAAATCAAAGACGAAGACAAAACGGAACGTGCATTCGCCGCACGCACTGGTATCGTATGTGACCGACGTCGGTGAATAGAAGTGAAGCGCCGCTCGAGGAAAAAAGACCTTCTGATCTCCTGCTTGGAACCCTGCAGTCATCTTTTTTATTTACTTGCCGGGCACAAGTTAGCCCACAATAAATAGTTCTCTGAATTCCTTGAACCGTTCGTTCCCAGCCCCATTTCACTTAGAGAAAGCAGCCCGGAACCACGCCAACAAGGACCCAACAAGCCCACACCTGTACACCAGCGTACGAGCAGTCACCTACGTGGTGAGCGACCCGAGTTCCCTCTTTTGCCGGAGCCAACTAGAGTAACAGCAGCAGACAATACCGAAACGTCATCCCAGACCACCGCAACCCGCATCGTCGTTGAACAGCCGCGGACGCCCGAGCCTTTCCACGGCGACACTTTTGAAGACGCCGACGACTGGTTAGGATGCTTTGAACGCATCGCTGACTACAATGTATGGGACCGAAGGAGAGAGAGACTGTGCCCGAACCTGGTCTGAAAACCATGAAGCTGCTCTCCGGTTATGGGATAACTTCCGACGGGAGCTGCTGGCCACGTATTCGTGCACAGACCACAGGGAAAGGGCTGAGGCCGCTTTGCAAGCAAGAAGCCAACGAAACAACCAAAGCGTAACGATGTATGTCGAAGATATGTCCCGCTATCTCGCCGGGCCGATCTGAGCATGAGCGAGGACAAGAACCTTCAACATCTGATGCCCGGTGTGAAGCAGGAGCTTTGTGCCGGTTTGGGGCGCTATAACGTAAAATGATTCCAAACTGCTTTGATTCGAAACTCCTGACGTGAAATTTATTTAACCACCGATGCAAGCATCGGGCGATGACCCGCAGCGTTGTCTGAGCAACCTAATCAAACACTCTCCTCATTTATAGGAGGTTGTGACGTCGCGGTTGGGACGACGTTTATTAGGCCCGGACGACGTTTATTACTAGCGAACCAGCGCAGCACACAGCGATGATGATGATAGAGGAGGATAGGTAAAAGTGTGAGGATGATGATGATAACATACAGATGATGAAGATGTGCGTAATAAACACCCACACTAATTTCCCCCCAACGTGAAAGCGGCCATCGTGGCCGGCCGTCAAGGTGTCGAGGCCCGCCGCGTGAAGGGCTTCATGCGGGAGAGGTGGACAACCTCGGTAGTGCGGCAACGGCGGTCTGTGGGGGCGCCAAGAGGAGTGACGCGATAGTTGACAGGCGAAGTCTGTCCAAGGACTATGTACGGCCCGATGAAGCGTGGCTGGAATTTTCCACATAAACCAGGGGTTAAAATGAAATTATGGGGTTTTACGTGCCAAAACCACGATCTGATTATGAGGCACCGAAAATTTCGACCACCTGGGGTTCTTTAACTTGCACCTAAATCTAAGTACACGGGTGTTTTCGCATAAGAGGCGAGGCCAAGGAAATGCGCAAGTTTTTGGGTCTGTCAGGACGAGGAAAGCGAAAAACTGCAGCAGTCTTGTCAGGGTCCGGCTGAATGCCATCCCTGCTCACGACATGACCAAGTGTCTTAATGGCTTTGCTGGCGAAACGGCATTTCTTGGTGTTCAGCTGAAGACCAGTGTGAGCGAGGTACGTCAGAACTTCATCCAAGCGTTGCAGGTGCTGATTAAATGTCCATGAAAAAATGACAATGTCGTCCAGATAACAAAGGCAGGTCTTCCATTTCAGGCCACGCAGCACGGTGTCAATCATGCGCTCAAAAGTCGCAGGCGCGTTGCAGAGCCCGAAATGCATTACGTTGAACTCGTAAAGTCCATCGGGGGTTGCGAACGCCGTTTTTTCTTTATCGTCTTCGTGCATGGGGATTTGCCAGTAACCGGAACGCAGATCGAGGCTGGAAAAGTATTCCGAACCTTGGAGGGAATCAAGGGCGTCGTCAATGCGGGGCATAGGGTAGACGTCTTTTCGAGTTATCTTATTGAGCACCCGGTAATCGACGCAAAAGCGCATGGAGCCATCTTTTTTGCGGACCAAGACAACAAGAGACGACCAAGAACTAGCCGAGGGGCGAATGACCTGGCGTTCTAGCATGTCGGCGACGTTGTCTTCGATGATTTTCCGCTCGGCTAGAGACACTCGGTATGGGCAGCGCCGCACGATAGATGTGTCGTCTGTGAGAATGCGATGTTCTGCAACGGTTCTTTGGCCCAACATCGACGAATAGACATCGAAAGAATTAGCGTGCTTTTCAACAAGCCAGCATCTGGTGCGTGTGCGCGGGTTTCAAGTCGGTGCTGATGACTGCTGTAAGGGCGGCGGCCGAAGGAGAATCACCAGAAGATGGGTCCCCAGAAGAGACTGGTGTAAGTGGCAAGACGCAGACAGGCTCCAGATCGGCGACGCATGGAACGGTTGTGCTTTGCGGAAGTAGGATTTTTTCTGGTGTTCCGTTCGTGGCCGAGACCAGTGTAGATCCATTGTGGAATCGAACAACTCCCTATGTAGTGCTATGCCTTTAGTAAGGCACGAGAAGAAGGGAACACCAAGACGTCACCATGGTCAATGTCGTTGGATAGGAGGGTAACAAGTTGGTTTTGTCCTGGGAGTAGGTCCGTATCTTCCGCAGTGGTCAGGTGAAATGGCGTGTGGGCTTCTTCGCCAAGCAAGTGTTCGGTGTCGGTAAGATGTACCACACGCTGCCCACAACAAATAGCAGCAGATGCAGACGATATAAAATCCCATCCTAAAATCAGCTCGCTCGCTGCGGCAGCTGCGCTTGCTGCCAGCGTTTTGACAGTGGTTGTCTGCGGTCATCGAGTGTGATCTATTCATGTGTGCTTGTGCGCGCTCACACCACGCTTGTTAATTCAGTTAGTAAGTGAATGTGTCCAACTTTATGCAGCCGAAAAACTACTCCCTGCGAATAGCTCTCTGCTAATTCGCTATCGCCATTGATGCTTCGCCTTTCGGGCGAAACTGCGCCATTTTTCCCCCTTCTTCCATGAAGCGAACGTATTTTTTAAAGGCCGTCCGATTGCCTGCACCACTGTGAACCAGTTCGCGCACCGATTCACGAAAAGCGCGGCACACGAAACAAATGCCGAAGTGCAGACCGGTGCAGGTGTGTGTTTGTCCGACTAATGTGCACGGCGT